>NC_082712.1:102183069-102493497 GCF_030144855.1 Hypanus sabinus
TCTTTGTGCAAACACCTCCGCATCTTGATAATCAGAAAAAAATCTTTTTCCTTCCTCCAAAAAAATTATCAGTGTTGCTGGGTGACGCATTGAAAACTTATAACCTTTTTCCCACAAAACCTTTTTAACTGGGTTAAATTCTTTCTTTCTCTTCAAAAGGTTATAACTTATATCAGGATAAAAAAGAACTGGTTTCTCAGCTATCATCAACGGACCTTTTCTTCTTTTAGCACCCTGGGCAGCCGCCCTCAAAATCTTTTCTTTATCCTGGTATCTTAAACATCTTATCAAAATTGATCGCGGATTTTGATCATCTTGAGATCTTGGTCTTAAAGCTCTGTGCACCCTTTCAATCTCAATTAAAGCTTCTTCTCCCATTTCCAATTTTTCAGGAATCCATTTTTGAAAAAAATTTATTGGGTCTTCTCCTTCGGTACCTTCTTTAAGTCCAACAATTTTAATATTGTTGCGTCTACTAAAATTTTCAAGTTTATCAATTTTTCCCACGAGTTGTTTTCTTTCTGATGTCCAGGCATCATTATCATCTTCCATCGCTGTAAGTATTCTCGATCCTGTTTGCTCGGTAACAGCTAACGGACTGTTGGTCATATTAAATAAGTTCTTTTTGAATTATGGTGGTTTTTGTGGGGTAAGCCCTTTTATAGTCTTTGGGTCACTTACATGAGTGTATGAGTCCCACCCCTCTTGTGTGTTCCTAGCTGCCGTTGTTCTGATTCATTCTGACAAGTCCTCATGAAGCCCACTTATGGGAGATCAGCTCCCTACCGTTTCCTAGTGGTTACACAAAACAGTGAGCTTAACTAAGAGGTTTGCTTGCAGCTATGAGTTAACGTAAGTGCACTCCATTGTTTTTAAGGTTTTAGACCATGAGACATCAAATACAGGAGCAGAATTAGGCCATTTGGCCCATCGAGTCTGCTCCACGATTTCATCATTGCTCATCCATTTCCCTCTTAGCCCCAGTTTCTTGCCTTCTCCACATATGTCTACGTGCCCTGATCAATCAAGAATCTATCAGCCTCTGCCTTAAATATACCCAATGATCTGGCCTTCTCAGCTGTCTGCAGCAACGAATTCCACAGATTCAGCACTCTCTGGCTAAAGAAGTTACCCCTTATCTCCATTTTAAAAGAGTGCCCCTCTATTCTGAGACATCCTCTCCACTTCCACTCTACCAAAGCCTTTCACCATTTGATAGGTTTCAATTAGGTCACCCCTCATTCTTCTGAATTCTAGTGAATTCAGGCTGAGGGCCATCAAGCACTCTTCATATGACAAGCTGGAATCATTTTCATGACCCTCCTTTGAACCCTGTCCTGTGTCCTTTCTAAGGGGCCCAAAACTGCTCAGTACTCTAAGTGAGGCATCACCACTGTTTTCTAAAGCCACAACATTACATCCTTGCTTTTATATTTTTGTCCTCTTGAAATGAATGGTAACATTCTCACCACAGACTCAAACCTGCAAATTAGCTTTTAGAGAATCCTGCACAAGGACTCCTAAGTCCTTTTGCACCTCAGATTTTTGAATTTTCTCTCCATTAAGAAAATATTTCTTTTAGCAGAGTACATGACTATACACTTCTCAACACTGTATTCCATCTGCCATTTCTTTGCCCATTCTCCTAATCTGCCTGTCCTTCTATAGCCACTGTACTTCCTCAAAACTACCTAGCATTTTCTAGTAGAAAATTTCATTTTCGAACAATGTTGATACTAGTTTTTAAAATCTGATATATCACAGTTGAGTTTAGCAGAAGTTGCTAGAATCTGGAGCAACACACAAGTTGCTGGAGGAGCTCATCAGGTTGGACAGCATCTGTGGGAGATGTAGATATTTTGGGTCAAAACTGCATAAGGTCTAAGAGTGATGAGGTAGGTGTGCTGAATGAGCAGATCTTAGTAAGACCAAAGACCTGCCTGTATTCTTCCAACATCCTCAGTCAGATTCAGATTCCAGTGTATTTGTCACATGTACATGGAAATTCACAGTGACGTGTGTCATTTGTGTTAACAACCAATACACCCGAGGATGTGCTGGGGCAGCCTGCAAATTTGTATCACATTTCAGCACCAACATAGCATGCCCACTGAACACAGCAAAGCAGAACATACCAAGCAACAACAGCAAAACAAGGCCTATTCCTCTCTCTTTCCCACCTACCTACACAAGTACATCGTCCTCTCACCCCAGAACAGGCCATCTTCAGCCTCCAGCGGACTCATGGATTCCCAGACGTTGGCCCCGACGGACTCCGAGATTTTCAGACAATGGCCCACCATCTCAGAATCCTGTCCAACTCACAGCTCCTCTATCCAGACCAAGAACCTGGCCCCCAAAGCTGATTCCTGATGGTAAGGCCCCAAAGGCAAAAGCATCTGTCATCAATAAGCCTCACCTCCATAAGTCCCTTCACAGCTGGTTGAGTCACATCTATAGGTTGACTTTGGATAAACAGACAAAACACACAAGCTGCTGAAGAACACCACGAGTCGAGCAGCATCGGTGGAAGAAATTGTCGACACTTTGTGTCAAAATCATGCATCAAGACTTACGATGGAGAGTTAAGATGGCCAGCATACGGAGAAGTGGAATGGCAAGACAGGATTCTGAGATGGTGGACCAACATCTGGAGTCCACCAGGGGAGAAGGCAGGAGATTGGGGCTAAGAGGGAAATTGAAATAGATCAGCCATGATTGCCAGCATCTGCAGATTTTTCTCTTGTTCACTTAAAGAAAGGTGGCTTCTACTTTTTGCATGAGAAGCTCCCACAAATAGTAAAGACCATAGGAGCAGAATTAGGCCATTTGGCCCACCAGGTCTGCTCCACCATTTCATCATGGCTGATCCAATTTTCCTTTGAGCCCCAATCTTCTGCCTTCTCCCCATATCCCTTCAGGGATCCAAACCCTGTCTTAAATATACATAAAAACTTGGTCTCCACAGCTAACTGTGGCAATGAATTCCACAGATTCAGCACTCTCTGGCTAAAGAAATTCCACCTCATCTCCATTCTAAAAGACAGCCTCTATTCTGAGGCTGTGTCCTCTGGTCTCAGACTCTCCCACCATAGGAAATATTCTCTCTGCATCCACTCTATCAAGGCCTTTCACCATTCCATGGGTTTCAATGAAATCACCCCTCATTCTTCTGAATTCTAGTGAATACAGGCCCAGAGCCATCAGGCAGTCTTCAAATGACAATCTATTCAATCCTGGAATCATTTTCGTGAACCTCTTTGAACCCTCTCCAGTTTCAACTTATCCCTTCTAAGATAGGAGGTCCAAACCTGCTCACAATACTCCCAAGTGTGGTCTCATCACTGCTATATAATGTTTCAACATTACTTCCTTGCTTTTAGAAAACATAGAAAACCTACAGCACAATACAGGCCCTTTGGCCCATAAAGTTATGCCGAACATGTACCTACCTTAGAAGTTACTATGCTTAACCACAGCCCTCTATTTTTCTAAGCTCCATGTACCCATCCAAAAGTCTCTTAAATGACCCTATCGTATCTGCCTCCACCACCGTTGCCAGCAGCCCATTCCACACAGTCACCACTCTCTGAGTAAAAAACTTAACCCTGACATCTCCTCTGTATCTACTCCCCAGCACCTTAAACTTGTGTCCTCTTGTGGCAACCATTTCAGCACTGGGAAAAAGCTCCTGTCTATCCACACGATCAATGCCTCTCATAATCATATACACCTCTATCAGGTCACCTCTCATCCTCTGTCACTCCAAGGAGAAAAGGCCAAGTACACTCAACCTATTCTCATAAGGTATGCTCCCCAATACAGGCAACATCCTTGTAAATCTCCTCTGCTGCACCCTTTCTATGGCTTCCACATCCTTCCTGTAGTGAGGTGACTAGAGCTGAGCACAGTACTCCAAGTGGGGTCTGACCAGGGTCCTCTATAGCTGCAACATTTCCTCTCAGCTCCTAAATTCATTTCCACGATTGATGAAAGCCAATACACCATACACCTTCTGAACCACAGAGTAAACCTGCGCAGCTGCTTTGAGCGTCCAATGGACTTGGAACCCAAGATCCCTCTGATCCTCCACACTGCCAAGAGTCTTACCATTACATTATACTATATTCTGCCATCATATTTCACATACCAAAATGAACCACTTCACACTTATCTGGGTTGAACTCCATCTGCCATTTCTCAGCCCAGTTTTGCATCCTATCAATGTTCCGCTGTAGCCTCTGACAGCCCTCCACACTATCCACAACACCTCCAACCTCTGTGTCATCAGCAAACTTACTAATCCATCCCTCCACTTCCTCATCCAGGTCATTTATAAAAATCACGAAGAGTAAGGGTCCCAGAGCAGATCCCTGAGGCACTCCACTGGTGACCAACCTCCGTGCAGAATATGACCCGTCTACAACCACTCTTTGCCTTCTGTGGGCAAGACAGTTCTGGATCCACAAAGCAATGTCCCCTTGGATCCCATGCCTCCTTACTTTCTCAATAAGCCTTGCATGGGATACCTTATCAAATGCCTTGCTGAAATCCATATACACTACATCTACTGCTGTTCCTTCATCAATGTGTTTAGTCACATCCTCAAAAAATTCAGACTCATAAGGCACAACCTGCCCTTGACAAAGCCATGCTGACTACTCCTAATCATATTATACCTCTCCAAATGTTCATAAATCCTGCCTCTCAGTATCTTCTCCATCAAATTACCAAACACTGAGTTAAGACTCACTGGTCTGTAACTTCCTGGGCTATCTCTACTTCCTTTCTTGAATAAAGGAACAACATCCGCAACCCTCCAATCCTCTGGAATCTCTCCCGTCCCCATTGATGATGCAAAGATCATCGCCAGAGGCTCAGCAATCTCCTCCCTCGCCTCCTACAGTAGCCTGGGGTACATCTGATTTGGTACCGGCAACTTATCCAACTTAATGCTTTCCGAAAGCTCCAGCACATCCTCTTTCTTAATATGTACATGCTCAAGCTTTTCAATCCGCTGCAAGTCCACTATCACCAAGATCCTTTTCCAGAGTAAATACTGAAGCAAAGTATTCATTAAGTACCTCTGCTGTTTCCTCCGGTTCCATACACACTTTCCCACTGTCACACTTGATAGGTCCTATTCTTTCACGTATTACCCTCTTCACGTACTTGTAGAATGCCTTGGGATTTTCCTTAATCCTGCCCGCCAAGGACTTCTCATGGCCCCTTCTGGCTCTCCTAATTTCCTTCTTAAGCTCCTTCCTAGTAGCCGTATAATCTTCTAGATCTCTAACATTACCTAGCTCTCTGAACCTTTTGTAAGCTTTTCTTTTCTTTTTGACTAGATTTATTACATCCTTTGTACACCACGGTTCCTGTACCCTACCATAACTTCCCTGTTTCATTGGAACGTACCTATGCAGAACTCCACACAAATATCCCCTGAATATTTGCCACATTTCTTCCGTACTTTTTCCTGAGAACATCTGTTTCCAATTTTCCAATTTCCTGCACGATAGCCTCATAATTCCCCTTACTCCAAATAAATGCTTTTCTAACTTGTCTGTTCCTATCTCTCTCCAATGCTATTGTAAAGGAGATAGAATTATGATCACTATCTCCAAAATGCTCTCCCACTGAGAGATCTGACCCCTGACCAGGTTCATTTCCCAATACCAAATCAAGTACAGCCTCTCCTCTTGTAGGCTTATCTACGTACTGTGTTAAGAAACCTTCCTGAACACACCTAACAAATTCCACCCCATCTAAACCCCTTGCTCGAGGGAGATGCAGATCGATATTTAGGAAATTAAAATCTCCCGTCACGACAATTCTGTTATTATTACACCTTTCCAGGATCTGTTTCTCTATCTGCTCCTCGATATCCATGTTACTATTGGGCGGCCTATAAAAAACACCCAGTAAAGTTATTGACACCTTCCTGTTCTTATTCTCCACCCACAAAGACTCCATAGACAATCCCTCCATGGCGTCCACCTTTTCTGCAGCCAAGGCATTATCTCTGATCAACAGTGCCATGCCCCCACCTCTTTTGCCTCCCTCCCTCTACTTTCTGAAACATCTAAAACCCAGTACTTGAAGTAACCATTCCTGTCCCTGAGCCATCCAAGTCTTTGTAATGGCCAGCACATCATATCTTCAAGTACTGATCCACACTTTAAGCTCATCCACTTTGTTCAGAACACTCTTTGCGTTAAAATAGACACTCTCAAACCTTCCATCTGAGCATGTCCCTTCTCTATCACTTGCCTATCCTTCTTCAGACACTGTCTCCTAGCTTTCTCTACTTGTGAGCCAGCTGCCTCTTCCCCAGTCTCTTCAATTTGGTTTCCACCCTCCAACAATTCTAGTTTAAACTCTCCCCACACACAAAATGCTGGTGGAATGCAGCAGGCCAGGCAGCATCTATAGGAAGAAGTATAGTCGATGTTTCAGGCCAAGCCCCTTCATCAGGACTAACTGAAAGAAAAGATAGTAAGAGATATGAAAGTGGGGGGGAGGGGGAAATCCAAAATGATAGAAGACAGGAGTGGGAGGGCTGAAACTAAGAGCTGGAAAGTTGATTGGCAAAAGAGATACACAGCTGGAGAAGGGAAAGGATCATGGGATGGGAGGCTTAGGGAGAAAGAAAGGGGGAGGGGAGCACCAGAGGGAGGTGGAGTACAGGCAAGGAGTGATTGTGAGAGGGGCAGAGAGAGAAAAAACGGGGGGAGATAAATAAATAAGGGATGGAGTAAGAAGGGGAGGAGGGGCATTAACGGAAATCAGAGAAATCAATGTTCATGCCATCAGGTTGGAGGCTACCCAGCCGGAATATCAGGTGATGTTCCTCCAACCTGTGTGTGGCTTCATCTTGACAGTAGAGGACATATCAGAATGGGAATGGGACGTGGAATTAAAATGTGTGGCCACTGGGAGATCCTGCTTTCTCTGGTAGGTGTTCAGTGAAACGGTCTCCCAGTCTGCGTCCGGTCTCACCAATATATAAAAGGCCGCACTGGGAGCACCGGACGCAGTATACCACACCAGCCGACTCACAGGTGAAGTGTCGCCTCACCTGGAAGGACTGTCTGGGGCCCTGAATGGTGGTGAGGGAGGAAGTGTAAGGGCAGGTGTAGCACGTGTTCCGCTTACAAGGATAAGTGCCAGGAGGGAGATCGGTGGGAAGGGATGGGGGAAACGAATGGACAAGGGAGTCGCGTAGGGAGCAATCCCTGTGGAAAGCAGAAAGAGGGGGGAGGGAAAGATGTGCTTGGTAGTGGGATCCCGTTGGAGGTGGTGAAAGTTACGGAGAATTATACGTTGGACCCGGAGGCTGGTGGGGTGGTAGGTGTGGACAAGGGGAACCCTGTCCCTAGTGGTGTGGCGGGAGGATGGGGTGAGAGCAGATGTGCGTGAAATGGGAGATGCGTTTGAGGGCAGAGTTGATGGTGGAAGAAGGGAAGCCCTTTTCTTTAAGAAAGGAAGACATCTCCTTCGTCCTGGAATGAAAAACCTCATCCTGAGAGCAGATGCAGCGGAGATGGAAGAATTGTGAGAAGGGGATGGCATTTTTGCAAGAGACAGGGTGGGAAAAGGAATATTCCAGGTAGCTGTGAGAGTCCATAGGCTTATAGTAGATATCAGTAGATAAGCCATCTCCAGAGATGGAGACAGAAAGATCAAGAAAGGGGAGGGAGGCGTCGGAAATGGACCAGGTAAATTTGAGGACAGGGTGAAAGTTGGAGGCAAAGTTAATGAAGTCAACAAGCTCAGCAAACTCTCCCCAGTTGCCTTAGCAAACCTCCCCGCCAGGATATTGGTCCCCCGGGATTCAAGTGCAACCCGTCCTTTTTGCACAGGTCACGCCTGCCCCAAAAGAGGTCCCAATGATCCAGCAATCTGAATCCCTGCCCACTGCTCCAATCCCTCAGCCACGCATTTATCCTCCATCTCATTCCATTCCTATTCTCATTGTCGTGTGGCACAGGCAGTAAAACTCAAGATTACTATCTTTCCGGTCCTGCTTCTCAACTTCCTTCCTAACTCCCTGTAGTCCTTTTTCAGGACCTCTTCCCTTTTCCTACCTATGTCATTGGTACCAATATGTACCACGACCTCTGGCTGTTCTCCCTCCCACTACAGGATATCTTGGATGTGATCTGAAACATCACAGACCCTGGCACCTGGGAGGCAAACTACCATCTATGTTTCTTTCCTGCATCCACAGAATCGCCTGTCTGACCCCCTGACTATAGAGTCCCCTATCACTACTGCCTTCCTCTTCCTTTCTCTACCCTTCTGAGCCACAGGGCTGGACTCTGTGCCAGAGGCACGGCCACTGTCGCTTCCCCAGGGAGGCTGTCCCCCCCCCAACAGTACTCAAACAGGAGTGCTTATTGTCCAGGGGTACTCTCTAGTACCTGACTCTTCCCCTTCCCTCTCCTGACTGTGACCCACTTGTTTCTTGTTTGTCTCCCATCACCCCGGTGTGACCACCTGCCTATAACTCCTCTCTGTCACCTCCTCACTCTCTCTGACCAGGCGAAGGTCATTGAGCTGCATCTCCAGTTCCCTAACTCGGTCCCTTAGGAGCTGTAGCTCGACACACTGGGTATAGATATGGCCGTCCAGGGAGGCTGGGAGACTCCAGGACCCCCCCTCCCCCCCACACACACACATATACACACATCTGACACTGAGCACAGAACACCGGCACACGCACATACTTCCTCCTTTCTGCAGTTAACACATGTAAACCTACCTCACCTCATCCGTTACTACCTAAGCCCGTTCACCCAAAGCCCTATCACTCTGCCTCCCTTTCACTGGATATGGCGGTCTTCTTTTTAAACCTTTCACGCTCTACTGGCTGATGTCACGCGCCTGCGCAGTCCTGCCTCTCCTTTACTTCGAGCAGTAAAAACTGCCTTCGCTCCGAAAATCAGCCATTTACTCCTAGCCTTCTTGCTCCGAATCTAGTTTTCTTGAAATGAATGCTAACATTGCATTTGCTTTCCTCACCACAGACTCAACCTGCAAATTAACCTTTAAAGAATCCTGCACAAACACTTCCAAGTCTTTTGCACCTCAGATTTTTGGATTTTCTCTCCATTTAGAAAATATTCAACCCTTTCATTTCTTCTACCAAAGTGAATGACCATATACTTTCCAACACTGTATTTCATCTGCCACTTCTTTGCCTATTCTCCTAATCTGAATAAGTCTGTCTATGGCCTCTCTACTTCCTCAAAGCTATCCTTCCCTCCACCTATCTTCATATCGTCTGCAAACTTTGCAACAAAGCCATCATTTCCATCATCCTAATTATTGACATACAACGTAAAAAGAATTGGTTCTAACACAGAGCCCTGTGGAACACCACTAGTCATTGGCAGCCAGTCAGAAAAGGCTCCCTTTATTCTCACTCTTTGCCTTCTGCCAATCGGCCACTGCTTTATTCACCCTAGAATCTTCCCAGTAATACCATGGGGTTGTAGTTTGTTAAACAGCCTCATGTGTGGTACCTTGTCAAAAGCCATCTGAAAATCCAAAATCACAACATCAACCAGTTCTCCTTTATCTATCCTGCTTGTTTCTTCAAAGCATTCCAACAGATTTGGCAGACAAGCTTTTCTCTTGGGGAAACCATACTGACTACAGCCTATTTGATCATCTGCCTCCAAGTATCCTGAGACCTCCATTATCTTCCCAACCACTGAGGTCAGAGTAACTGGCTTATAGTTTGCTTTCTTCTGCCTCTGTCTCTTCTTAAACAGTGAAGTAACATTTGCAATTTTCTAGTCTTCTGGAATCATTCCGGAATCTAGTGACTCTTGAAAGATCATTACTATTGCCTCCATGATCTCCTCAGCCATCTCTTTCAGAACTCTGGGGTGTACACCCAAGAACCTTCCCTCTAGTTATGGTAACCACTTCATGCCCTCTGACACCTGGGACTCCCACCATACTGCTAATATCTTCCATACTGATGCAAAATACTTATTCAGTTTATTCGCTATTTCGTTGTTCCCCATTACTGCCTCTCCAGCATCATTTTCCAGTGGTCTGATATCCATATAGCAATTACAGCACGGAAACAGGCCATCTCAGCCCTTCTAGTCCATACCGACGCTTATACTCACCTTGTCCCACTGGCCCGCACTCAGCCCATAACCCTCCATTCCTTTCCTATCCATATACCTATCCAATTTTACTTTAAATGACAATACCGAACCTGCCTCTACCATTTCTACTGGAAGCTCATTCCATGCAGCTACCACTCACTGAGTAAAGAAATTCCCCCTCGTGTTACCCTTAAACTTTTGCCCCCTAACTTTCAAATCATGTCCTCTTGTTTGAATCTCCCCTACTCTCAATGGAAAAAGCCTATCCACGTCAACTCGATCTATCCCCCTCATTATTTTAAATACCTCTATCAAGTCCCCGCCTCAACCTTCTACGCTCCAAAGAATAAAGACCTAAATTATTCAACCTTTCCCTGTAACTTAGGTGCTGAAACGCAAGTAACATCCTAGTAAATCTTCTCTGTACTCTCTCTATTTTGTTGATATCTTTCCTATAACTCTGTGACCAGAACTGTACACAATACTCCAAATTCGGCCTTACCAATGCCTTGTGCAATTTTAAGATTACATCCCAACTCCTATACTCAATGCTCTGATTTATAAAGGCCAGCATACCAAAAGCTTTCTTCACCACCCTATCCACATGAGATTCCACCTTCAGGGAACTGTGCACTATTATTCCTAGATCACTCTGTTCTACTGCATTCTTCAATCCCCTACCGTTTACCATGTCTGTCCTATTTTGATTATTCCTACCAAAATGTAGCACCTCACACTTATCAGCATTAAACTCCATCTGCCTTCATTCAGCCCACTCTTCTAACTGGCCTAAATCTCTCTGCAAGCTTTGAAAACCTACTTCATTAAACACAACACCTCCTACCTTAGTATCATCTGCATACTTATTAATCCAATTTACCACCCCATCATCCAGATCATTAATGTATATGACAAACAACATTGGACCCAATACAGATCCCTGAGGTCACAACCCTGGAGGTCCTGTCCTTGAACTTAACACCTAACTCCCTGAGCTCCCTATACAGAAGTTTGTCACTCTTCTACCCACATCATTGGTACCTGCATGGACCATGACTTCTGGCTGTTCACCCTCCCACTTAAGAATGCTGAGGCCTCAATCCATGATATTCTGGACTGTAGCACCCGGGAGGCAACATACCATTTGGGAATCTCGTTCTCGCCCACAGAACCTCCTGTCCATTCCCCTAACTAATGATTCACCTAGCACCACAACATGCCACTTCTTCCCCCATATCCTTCTCCCTTCTGAGTCACAGAGGCAGACTCAGTGACAGAGACCTGACTACTGTGACTTTCCTCTGTTCGGTTATGCTCCCCCCCCCAGCCCCCAACAGTATCCAAAGTGATATACCTGTTGTTGAGGGGGACAGCCACAGAGGTACTCTGCACTGGCTCCTAAACCCCCTTTCCCCTTCCTGACTGTCATTGCGTTTCCTGTGTCCTGCTCCTTACCTCTCTATATGTCTAATCCATCACCCTTTCAGCCCTGCCAAATGCTCTGGGGTTCATCCAGTTCCAGCTCTAGCTCCTTAATGTGGTGTGTTAAAAGCTGCAGCTAGATGCACTGGAGGTCTCTGTGCCTTCCCACATCCTGCAAGAGGAATATTTTACTATTCTGCCTGTCATCCCAACTGTCCTAACTGAGCAGATATAAAGAAGAGAAGAAAAAAAAACTCGAGTTTTTCTTTCACAAACAAGAGAAAATCTGCAGATGCTGGAAATCTGAGCAACACACACAAAATGCTGGAGGAACTCAGCAGGCTAGATAGCAACTATCGAAAAATAATACAGTCTACGTTTCAGGCTGAAACCCTTCAGCAGGTCATGCCAAAGGGTCTCACCCTGAAACATAGACTAGTTTATTCCATAGATGTTTCCTGGCTTGTGGAGCATTTTGTGTGAGTTTTTCTTTGCTTTTTCTGAGTGAAGCCTCTCTTCACGAAAGCCTTGAAAAGCTAAAACCTTAAGATCGCCACTCTGACAATGGCCGCTGTGCCATTGCCTTCCTTTAATTTGCTGTCGCTAATCAATCGCAAATGCCAATTGGTCGCTGATCAAAGTGCTATTAGGTGATAAAGATCTGTTGAGACAGTAACGCTGTCCACAATAAACTGAGAATAACTCCCGAGCTATTCCCTGAGAATAGCAAACACTGCCACAGTGCCAAATGTGTTGTGTGTGAATGTTAGTACTTGTGGCCTTTAGTGGCCCATATTCTGGAAGATCTTCAGACTGTCCTTGCTGTGGCAGTGAGAGCGTACAGCAGGATGGGGCTAACTGTCAATACCACCAAGACAGAACCCTTTACTGTTGATGATGAATAGCTGTCAGTTGTGTCACCTTTCAAATATCTGGGGAGCATTCTCTCTGAGGATAGCGGCATTGACAACGACATCCAGAGCCACATTAAACAGGCATCAGCTGTCTTTGGGAGACTTCAGCATTGAGTCTTGCAGAACAGGACCCTTCGTCCCTCCAAAAGGGACGCTGTATACCAAGCGGTCGGTGTCACCACCTTTCTTTATGGCTGTGAAGCTTAGGTAACCTACAGCTGTCACATCAAGTCCTTGGAAAGCTTCCACATAAGCTGCCTTCAGCACATCCTGGGAATTACTTGGCGTGAGCAGGTGCCTCACACTGAAATACATGTAAAGACCAACTGCAGAAGTATTGAGGCCATGGTCACCCAGCGTCAGCTGCAGTGACTGGCGCACGTGATAAGGATGCCCCCATGTCGGCTACCCCGCAGAGTGTTATACGGCCAGCTACGTCATGGTCGATGCTCAGCTGGAGGGCTGAGGAAGTTCTATATGGAATAGATGAAGAATGCTTTAAGGAAGTGCAAAATCAGACCTGAAGACCTGGAGGATGTTGCTGCTGACCGTAACACTTGGCGACAGCTGTGTAGAGATGGGGTACGTATTCTGGAGATGGAAAGAACAACCAGAAGATAGCAGACGAGAGCCAGGAGAAATGCAGCCATGGTTACCATCACTACCACGACTACCACATGTACATGTCCCACCTGCAATAGAACTTGTGGATCCAGGATCAGACTGTGTAGTCATCAAAGATCTCACCGTTAAAGGAGTAGACATCGTCATCGGATTCCGATGGACAACCGAAGAAGAAGTACTATATTTCACGCATTAGCCTGAAGGAACACTGTTTCATTTGGCTGTATTCATGGGTATGGTTGAATAACAATTAAATTTGAACTTGAGGGGATGGATGTTGATCTTGACAGAGAGGTAGAACCCTAGTGGTGTAGTGCTCCACTGCTGTAATGCAATGCTGGTTGAAAGGATTAGGATAATGCTTTACAGCACCGGTGCACTGGGTTCAATTTCACCTTAGTAAGAAGTTTGTGACCATGTTGGCTTCCTGTCACTTTTTTCTTTTTTGCCCATTATGCCACTGGCCTTTAGGCCAACAGTGAAGGTCACAAGATCACAAAATCACAAGACGGAGCAGAAGTAGTCCATTCGGCCCATCGAGTCTGCTCCGCCACTCCACCATGAGCTGAACTATTCTCCCATCTAGTTCCAATTTCCGGCTTTCTCCCCATATCGCTTGATACCCTCACTAATTAGATACCTTACAATCTCCTCCTTAAACACCCTCAATGACCGGGCCTCCACAGCTATATGTGGCAACAAATTCCATAAATCCATGATCCCCTGGCTAAAAAAATTTCTCCTCATCTCTGTTTTAAATGGGTACCCTCTAATTCTGTGGTCTCTTGTCCTGGACTCACCCACCAAGGGAAGCAGCCTTTCCACATCTATTCTGTCCAACCCTTTCAACATTTGAAATGTTTCTATGAGATCCCCTCTCATTCTTCTATAGTCTAATGAGTACAGTCCAAGAGCCGACAAATACTCCTCATACGTTAGCCCCTGCATTCCAGGAATCATCCTTGTAAATCTTCTGTGAACTCTCTCCAACATCAGCACATCCCTTCTACGGTAGGGGCCCAAAACTGCACATAGTATTCCAAATAAGGTCTCACCAGTGCCCCAGTGAACCTCATCAACACCTTCTTACTCTTATACACTATTCCTCTTGAAGTGAATGCCAACATACATTTCTCAACATTGTACCTCATCTGCCATTTTTCTTTGCCCACTCTTCTAAACTGACCAAGTCTCTCTGCAACCTTTCCGTTTCTTCAACACTTCCTGCTCCTCCACCTATCTTGGTGTCAACTGCAAACTTAGCCACAAAACCATTTAATCCATAATATAAATCATCGATATACTGTGTAAAAAGAAGCGGCCACAACACCAACCCCTGCGGAACACCGCTAGTAACTGGCAACCAACCAGAAACGGATCCCTTTTTATTCCCACTCTTTCTGCCTATCAGCCAATGCTCCACCCATTCCAATATCTTTCCTGTAATTCCATGGGCTCTCATCTTATTAAGCTGCCTCTTATGTGGCACCTTATCGAAGGACTTTTGAAAATCCAAGTACACAACATCCACAGCCTCTCCTTTGTCAATCTTACTCGAGATTACCTCAAAAGATTCCAATAAGTTGGTGAGGCAGGATCTTCCCTTCATGAAACCATGCTGGCTTGGGCCTATCTTGTCATGCACCTCGAGGTATTTCATAACCTCGGCCTTGAGGATCGACTCTGATAACTTTCCAACTACTGATGTCAAACTAATAGTTCTGTAATTTTCTTTTTGCTGCCTCCCTCCTTTCTGAAACAGCAGAACTACATTTGCGACCTTCCAGTCCTCTGGAACCATGCCAGAGTCTATTGATTCCTGGATGATCATTTCCAATGCCTCCACAGTCTCCAAAACCACCTCCTTCAGAACCTGTGGGTGCACTTCATCCAGTTTGGGAGACTTATCTATCCTTAGTCCATTTAGCTTCCTAAGCACTTTCTCTCTAGTAATCTTGACTGTACCTAATTGTATTCCCTGAGACCTCTGGCTATCGGGTATGTTGCTAATGTGTCTTCCACTGTGAAGACTGATGCAAAATACTCACTTAGTTCCTCTGCCATCTCTTTGTTACCCATTATAATTTCTCCAGCATCATTTTCAATTGGTCCTATATCTACCCGTATCACTCTTTTACTCTCCATATGTTTTTAAAAAGTTAATTGCCAACTTCCTTTCATAATTCATCTTTTCTTTCCTAATGACTTTCTTAGTTTCCTTCTGTAAGTTTTTAAAAGTTGTCCAGTCCTCAGTTGTCCCACTAATTTTTGCTTCCTTGTATGCCGTCTCTTTTGCATTTGTTTTAGCCTTAACCTCTCTCGTTAGCCACATTTGTGCCATTTTTCCATTCATAATTTTCTTGGAATATATTTTTCTTGCACTTTCCTTATTTCTTGTAGGAATTTCATCCAATTCTGCTCTACTGTCCCTCCATCTAGATTACTTTTCCAGTCCGCTTGGGCCAGTTCCTCTCTCATACCACTGCAATTTCCTTTGTTCCACTGAAATATGGATACACCTGATAGCAGCTTCTCCTTTTCAAATTTGAAACTGAGCTCAATCATATTATGATCACTACTTCCAATTTATCTCCAAGTGTGGAGTAGAGGCTGCAGGACACAGTGTTCTCCTGCACCTGCCGTTTTAGTCCATTGATGAAAATACATACAGGACGCTGAGAAGAATAATCAGCGAACTGCATGGTTATGCACTTAGTAGAAGGAATAAAGGCTTAGACTGTTTTCTAAACGGACAGCAAACTCAGAAGTCTGAGCTGCAAAGGGACTTGTGAGTCCTCATGCAAGATTCGCTAAAGTTTAATTTGCAGGTTGAATCTGTTGTAAGGAAAACAAACGTAATGTTAGCATTCATTTCAAGAGGACTAAAATATCGAAAAACAAGAATGTAATGCTGAGGCTTTATAAAGCTTTGGTCAGACTGCATCTGCAGTATAATGAGCAGTTTTGGACCCCTCATCTAAGAAAGGATGTGCTGACATCGAAGAGGGACCAGAGGAGTTTGAGAGAATGAAAGGGTTAACATATGAGGAATGTTTGATGTCTCTAGGCCTGTACTCATTGGAGTTTAGAAGAATGATGGGGGAATCTCATTGAAACTTTTCAAATATAAAAAGGCCCAGACAGAGTAGATGTGAAGAGGTTCTTTCCAATAGAGGGGGAGTTTAGGACTATAGGGCACAGCCTTAGAATATAAGGATGTCCCTTTAGAATGAGATGAGGAAGAATTTCTTTAACCAGAGGGTGATGAATTTATTGCCACAATTAACTGTGGAGACCAAGCCATTGGGTATATTTAAAGCAGAGTTTTATAGCTACTTAATTAGTGAGGGTGCCAAAGAGAGCAGACAGGAGAATGAGGTTGAGAAGAATTAATAAATCAGCCATGGTGGAGCAGACATGAAGGGCCAAATGGCCTAATTCTGTTCCTGTGTCTTATGGAAAATAGTCTGAATCTTTTTCTTGTGATAAGGGTATCAAAAGCAAAAGGTCATAGGTTTAGTATGAGAGGAAGGAGCTTTAAAGGGGATGTGACAGGTAGGAGAATGGTTGAAAGCTGGAACGTGATGCTGGAAGAGGGAATGGAACCTGGAACAATTAACATTTAGCCACACATGTAAATAGCAAAGCATTGATGTGTAAGACCCAAATGCAGTAAGATAGTATTAGTACAGGCGGGGGAAGAAAGTTTGATATAGATGTGACTAGAAGGTGCTTCTCTGAGGAACTGCAGCTTTGTAGGTGGTGCATACTGTAGCCACTAAACAGGTGGCGAAGGGAG
Organism: Hypanus sabinus; assembly: GCF_030144855.1. Taxonomy (NCBI): domain Eukaryota; kingdom Metazoa; phylum Chordata; class Chondrichthyes; order Myliobatiformes; family Dasyatidae; genus Hypanus; species Hypanus sabinus. The sequence goes on from NC_082712.1 coordinate 102,199,959, forward strand.
TGAATGTTTAGGGCTGTGGATAGACTACTCAAAAAGATTGAAGATCTAAAGATTATCTTTTATTTATCACATGTACATCAAGGCATCGAAACATACAGTGAAATGCGTCTTTTGTGTCAACGACCAAAGTAGTCCAAGGATACAGCTGGGGCATCTCACAAGTGTCACTGCACTTCCAGCATCAGCATAGCCTGCCCACCACTTGTTAATCCTAACCTGTGCACCTTCCGAATGTGGAACCACCCAGAGGAAACTCAGGAAGCCATGGGGACATCGTAGAAACTTCTTACTGAGAGCAGTAGGAATTGAACCACGATCACTGGCACTGTAAAGGGTTATACTAACCACTAACCACAATGCCGTCCTGGTCTGGTACACCACCGTTGGATGGGCAGCTTTATGGATGGGTGCCAGTTGGACTGTTGCCTGCCAGAAAGTTTGTGTTTTTGTCTCACAGGCTTGCCAGCAAGCAAGGGACTTTCACAGCCAGCTGTGGATTTCCTGTGCGCTCTTGGTTTTCCTTTCAGTTGAAGCTAATGGGCTTGTCAGTGTTTGACTATAAGAAAGCAGGTGAAATGAGCTGTTTAGGGGCTGTAGTTATTTTTGGAAGCTGGTATTTCATGTTTTGCCACCCCTGGGTGATGGGTAGCACTGAGCCAAACTGGGGCGGCCAGAATCAGGTACTGAGCTAGATCAGCTGGTTGGGTGGTGTTGCAACAACAACCTTGCACCGAACTTTGTAAAATCAAAGAATTGATTGTGGACTTCGGAAAAGGGAAGTCAGGGGAACACGCACCAGTCCTCAACTAGGGATCAACGGTAGAAAGGGCGAGCAGCTTCAAGTTCCTGGCTGTCAACATCTCTGAAGATCTATCCTGGGTGTAACATATTGATGTAATTATGAATGAGGCATGCCAGCCACTGTATTTCATTCGGAGTTTGAGCAGATTTGGTATATTGTCAAAGTCTCTAGTGAGTTTCGACAAACGTATGGTGGGGAGCATTTTGACTGGTTGCATCACCGCCTGGCATGGAAGAGCCAATGCAGAGAATCAGAAAAAGCTGCAGAAGGTTGTAAACTCAGCCATCTTCATCATGGGCACTAGCCTCCCCACCATCGAGGACATCTTCAAAAGACAATACCTTAAGAAGGCAGCATCCATCATGAAAGTCCCTCACCATCCAGGACATCCCTTTTCTCTTTATTACCAACAGTGAGGAGGTACAGGAGCCTGAAGGCACACACTCAACATTTTAGAAACAGCTTCTTCTCCTCCTCACAACACACACAAAATGCTGGAAGAACTCAGCAGGCCAGTCAGAATCTATGGAAAAGAGTACTATCGACATTTCGGGCCAAGACCCTTCATCAGGACTGGAGAAAGAAGATGAGGAGTGGAGTTAAAAGGTGGGGATAGGTGATGGAGAAACTCAAGGTGATAGATGAAACCAGGAGGGGGAAGGGAAAGAGCTGGGAAATTGATTGGTGAAAGAGATAGAGGACTGAAGAAGGGGGAATCCGTAGGAGATGACAGGCCATAGAAGAAAGAAAAGGGGGGAGGAGCCCCAGAGGGAGGTGATAGGTAGGCAAGGAGACAAGGTGAGAGAGGGAAAAGGGGATGGGCACCACTAGCAGAAGTTTGAAAAATCTGTGTTCATGCTACCAGGTTGGAGGCTACCCAAATGAAATATAAGGTGTCGTTCTTCCAACCAGAGTCTGGCCTTATTGCGACAGTAGAGGAGGCAATAGATAGACATATCAGAATGGGAAGTGGAATTAAAATGGGTGGACACTGAGAGATCCCTCTTTTTCTGGCGGATGGAGCATAGGGTGCATCCACCATCAGACCATCACCACCACCATCAGATTTCTAAACAATGAACCTACAAACGCTATCTCACTATTTTGCTCTCTTTTTGCACTATTCAATTTTTAATATACGTATTCTTGCTGTAATTTATAGTTTTTTTTAATATGATGCACTGTACTGCCACCATTAAACAACAAATCTCATGACATATGCTAGTGATGATAAACCTGATTCAGGTTCTGATTCTGAGGTCCCTATTTAAGAACCTGAATTCCATCAGAAAAGTAGAATAAATGTTAGAAATTTGCTTTGCTAAGTCTTTTGCTTTACCCTTTTTGTTCCTCTCGCTTTTAACTCCTCTCTACCTGAGGTATGTTAATTGGCGGCTGAAAGTTGTCCCTAATGTGTAGGTGAGGGGTAGAATCTGGGTGGGGGGAGTTGATGGGAATTGGGGGAGAATAATCTAGCATCAGTGAAGAATACACAAAAACATAGCACAGCATAATGTTGTCCCTGCCCTTTAACTTTCTGTAAGGTCAATCTAACCCTTCCCACTCAAATACTCCTCAATTTTTGTATCATCTATGTCCCTAATGTCTGCTCTACCAAAGCAGTTGCTGGAATCTGCAGCCACAGCAATCTGTTGGAGAGACTCAGTGGCTTGACAGTATCTATTTGGAAGGGGTGGGTGCAGAAGGAATTATCAGTGTTTTGGGTCAAAACCCCACATTGAGATCAGTATAGTATTGCAGTTATTGGGTTAATAAGGACTCTGAGCTGAAGGCATATTTCCAGACTGCAAGGATGCCAGTAGCCAGAAAGGTGCCAGTAATGTAGTGAAATAGTTCAAACAAATTTTTCCATTGTCTACCGTTACAGATTGTGGGTGCCTCTGAAAGACTAATGTTTCTCTAACTGAACTTGCAATATATCTGGGCTGAGACTGGGGATCTAGTTCTGAAGGAGTTTGCAGAAGAGCTGTTGCCATCATAGGTAAATGTTGATTATGCTATGACCACCATTTGAAAGGACTAGATGCCTCAAGACTAGAAATTAGTCCTTTAGCTGAACACTATCCACTGCCTTTGTGTAGAATTAAGTTTCCTGTTCAGCCCCTGTGCTAATCAATGACAAATCAAGCAACTCTGCTGCATCTCTTTAGGTAATCAGCTGAAGTAGTGATTGAGGCATGGAAACAGGTCCGAAAGCCAATGAGTTAGTGCCAGCGTCAAATAACCATTTACAATATCCTGCACTAATCCCATTTATTCTCCCACGCTCCCATCAGGGTACCACAGCAGCGGCACAGCCTCTGCATAATCAGTTTATAGCATGAACAATCACCAGAAGTTCGATTTGCACCACTCTCTGTAAGGAGTTTGTAGATTCTCCCTGTGAACATGCAGGTTTCTTTTAGGTGGACTAGTTTCCTTCCACATTCCAAACACTTGCAGATTAGGATTAATAAATTGTGGGCATGCTATGTTAGTGCCAGAAGCGTGGTGACACTTGTGGGCTGTCCAGATTACGATAGTCACTGATTTGCTGAGAACGATGCATTTCCCTGTATGTTTCAATGTACATGTGACAAATCAAAATTTTCTTTTTCAATTCAACCTACGGACAATATACAAGACAATTAGCTTATCTACCTGATGACATGATATCATTTTTCTGACATCTTGTAATCTATCCCCTCTCCTTCCTTTCTTTTTCCATTCCCCATTCTGGATCCCTTCTCATCCCTTTTCATGTGCCCATCACCTTCCTCTAGTGTCCCTCCTTCCCTTTCCCCTATGGTCCATGGTGCTCTTCTATTAGTTTCCTTTTTCTTCAGCCCTTTACCTCTTCCACCTGTCACTTCCCAGCTTCTCACTTCATTCCCCCCCCCCTTCCCCCATCCATCCACCTTTCCCCTCACCCAGTCTTACCTTTCACTCCTATAACTATATAACCATATAACAACTACAGCAAGGAAACAGGCCATCTTGGCCCTTCTAGTCCATGCCGAACACTTACTCTCACCTAGTCCCACTGACCCGCACTCAGCCCATAACCCTCCATTCCTTTCCTGTCCGTATACCTATCAAATTTTGCTTTAAATTACAATATCGAACCTGCCTCTACCACTTCTACTGGAAGCTCATTCCAACAGCTACCACTCTCTGAGTAAAGAAATTCCCCCTCATGTTACCCTTAAACTTTTGCCCCCTAAGTCTCAACTCATGTCCTCTTGTTTGAATCTCCCCTATTCTCAATGGAAAAAGCCTATCCACGTCAACTCTATCTATCCCCCTCATAATTTTAAATACCTCTATCAAGTCCCCCCTCAACCTTCTACACTCCGAAGTATAAAGACCTAACTTGTTCAATCTTTCCCTGTAACTTAGGTGCTGAAACCCAGGTAACTTTCTAGTAAATCTTTTCTGTACTCACTCTATTTTGTTGACTTCTTTCCTATAATTCGGTGACCAGAACTGTACACAATACTCCAAATTCGGCCTTACCAATGTCTTGTACAATTTTAACATTACATCCCAACTCCTATACTCAGTGCTCTGATTTATAAAGGCCAACATACTTCTTCCCTTCCACTGGCTTCTATCCCCTTCCTTTCCAGTCCTGATGAAGGTTTTTGGTCCAAAACATCAAATGTTTATTCCTCTCCATAGATGTTGCCTGAACTGCAGAGTTCCTCCAGCATTTTGTGTTTGTAGCTCTGGATTTTCAGCATCTGCAGATCTTCTTATGTTTATACCTTATCAACCAGAAGATTATTTTGATATGGGAATCAACCAGAGAATCCAGAGAAAACCCACAGAGCCATAGGGAGAGACAGTAGCAGAGGTGGCATTGACTCTGGCTTGCTGAAACTGTGAGGTAGTGGCTCTACCAGGTGATCTGTTCTGCTAGTACTATGTTAGATAGAGCAGTTTTGCAATTTTTTTTGTATCATACCTGAGGTTTTAAAGACAGAAAGACTGTTAAGATTAAAAGACATAGGAGCTGAATTAAGCCATTTGGCCTCTCAAGTCTGCTCTACCATTTGATTATGGATAATTTATTACTCCTTTCAACCTCATTCTCCTCTCCCCATAACTGCTGAGGCCCTTTCTAGTTAAGTACCTCTGCTTTAAATATATCTAGAGACTTGGCCTTCACAGCCATCTGTTGCAATGAACACACATCCACCACCATCTGGATAAAGGAATTCCTTCTCATCTCTGTTCTAAAGGGATGTCCTTCTATTCTGAGACTGTGTCCTCTTGCCCTAGGCTTCCCCTACTATAGGAAACATCCTCTCCACATCCACTCTATCTTGGCCTTTCAATATTTAATCAGTTTCTATGACATCCTTCTTCTCTTTTCTAAACTCTAGCAAATACAGGCAGGGAGTCATCAAATGCTCCTCATAAATTAACTTTTACATACCCAGGATATTACTTGTGAACCTCCTTGGGACCTTCTACAATGTCAGCAAAGCCTTTCTTAGATACGGGGCCGGAACCATCCTTTGTAGGTCCACTCCACTCTGTGTAAGCCTTTCAGTATTGTTGAAAGGTACTTTTATCATTGGAATATTAGTTAATATGCAACATTGTTATTGAGAAATTATGCTTGTAAGAAAAAGTCTTAACTTTTGAGATCCGAGCATTACTAGCTAGATCAACATTTCTTCCTCTTTTATTGTCGTTTGCTTTGTAGATGAGAGACATCAGAGGGCATTTGAGTGTTAAGTACATTTGTTTGCATGACAGATAGAGTTTGGGCATGCAGAGGAGGATTTGCTGCTGTGCAAATCCAAGTTGTAGGAATTAGAATTAGAATCACCTTTATAATCACTGGTAAATGTCATGAGATTTGTTCTTTTATGGTAGCAATACAGTGGAATACGTAAAAAATTACTGAAATAAGGAATCTCTTATTTTAGGATTATATTAAAAATTACTTCTATCAGAAATATATAGCAAATAAACAAGTACTGCACAATGAGAGCAAAATAGTGAGATAATGTTCGTGGATCATTCAGATATGTGATGGCAAGCGTTGAAGATGGACACTTCCAGTCAAGATGGCACCGGTAGTGGTTGCCAACCCGTCGATCATGATCGACTGGTCGATCTTTGAGACTTTCCCAGTAGATCCTGAAAAAAATGAAAAATAAATACGCAAATACTGTTGAGAGATTGTTTCCAGGTTGCGGGGTTTTAGTTCCATTCTTTCTGCCCAGTGTGCATGTGTATAGCTCCCCCATACTACACAGTGTACTTCAGTGGTCCCCAACCACTGGGCTGCGAGGAAACAATATGAGTCACCTGCACATTTCCTCATTCCCTGTCACGCTCACTGTTGACCTTGAATACACGCAAGATTATCAGTCGCCTAAACACACTGATACCCTCGCGCCAAGGGTCACTGGTTGGCCTTGGGTGGCCGGCAGGAAGTGCCGTTGCTACCGGCCCAGAGCGCGGACAGATGGGCGCCGCCTCTAAACCTGTTTACCACACCGAATGTTCGTGGGGAACCTGGTGCTAAAATATTCGCAGACAGCCTAATTCGGGCTCAGCGTTTCGTAAGTAACAGAGCAGCTACCGCGCTGCAACCTACTGAAACAAACTTTTGTCAGCTGATAAGGGGGGGCGGGCGTGCGCCCTGTCGCGCTCCTCGCTTGGTCAGTCCCTCTCTCCAGACTGCGACTGCCGCAGTCCCGGTATGGGGACCTTCGGCCCTGACCTTGTCCTCTCACCCCACTCGCGATCAGCCGCACTTGGCCAAGGCATCTGGCGGTGGGCAGGCGGGAGGCTGGAGTTCGGGCCGGGAGGCTATCCGAGGCGATGAAACCCTCAAAACTGCTTCGGCACCTTGAGTCCAAGCACCCTGCACTTAAAGGCAAATGCGTTGAGATTTTTCAGCGGAAAAAACATGAGCAAGCGGGACAGAAGCTAAGTGCCAAGAGCCAGGAAAACTAAATTGTGGAATAAACTGGACAAAAGGAACCTGCTTGGAGTATCAGTACATTCCGGTTGTGTTTAACACCCTCCCCCCCCACCCCCGTCGGCCGGTCCGCAAGAATACTGTCAATATTAAACAGGTCCGCGGTGCAAAAAAAGGTGGGTACTCCCGGAGTTTATACATTATTTCTACTTCCGGTTTTTTCGATCTAATAATGTGCATCTAATATTAGTTACATCTAATAATGTAACTAATTGATCTGGAGTTGATCTCACCTTTCATTGAGGCCGAGGTAGGGGATCTTGAGCTTAAAAAGGTTGGTGACCACTACACCAGCATAAGGTGCCCACAAAAATGTCTATTTTACTTTTTTTGCATCTTTTTCATTTTAAATGTATTTCTGGAACTGTTAGAGCCTGAGATTTACAGTCTGGAGATTGATTGAGTGATGCACTGTTTTGCTGTCTCCCAGAAGATTCTGGGAAGCGAGTGCCTACTCAGATGGCCTTGATGTGTAGAAACTACGAGAAGATGGGCGAGCTGATATTCAACTCCGTTTCACTGATTAATTGTCGAGGAAAATTGAGACAAATGTGAAAGGCAAGTGAGAGTTCAGCACCGACTGCCTACCATTTCTGTGCGCGGCTTATCGCTATGTGGCAGGCAGGTACACCTCTGCCTTGATCCCACTCTTTTGATGAGTGTTGGTTATATCAGAGGATGCTATCATGGTTCTGAGTTTATGGACTGTGCCCTTTCTCAAACTTGTGGGTTCTATATTCTGTGTTTTTCACCTATCCATTTTGTTGTGTGAGGAGAGGGGTTGGAGGTCGATGTTCTTGCTGAGTTTTGTACAAGGGGACGGATTTGGAAGTCGGTGTGTTTTGTACGATGGGAGGGGTTTGGGGTAGATGTGTTTTGTACGAGGGGAGGGGTTTGGGGGTCGATGTGTTTTGTACGAGGGGAGGGGTTTGGGGGTCTATCTGTTTTGTACGAGGGGAGGGGTTTGGGGGTCGATGTGTTTTGTACGAGGGGAGGGGTTTGGGGGTCTATCTGTTTTGTACGAGGGGAGGGGTTTGGGGTCGATGTGTTTTGTACGAGGGGAGGGGTTTGGGGGTCTATCTGTTTTGTACGAGGGGAGGGGTTTAGGGGTCGATGTGTTTTGTACGAGGGGAGGGGTTTGGGGGTCGTTGTGTTTTGTGCAAGGGGAGGGGTTTGGGGTCGATGTGTTTTGTACGAGGGGAGGGGTTTGGGGGTCGATGTGTTTTGTACGAGGGGAGGGGTTTGGGGTCGATGTGTTTTGTACGAGGGGAGGGGTTTGGGGGTCTATGTGTTTTGTATGAGGGGAGGGGTTTGGGGTCGATGTGTTTTGTACGAGGAGGGGTTTGGGGGTCTATGTGTTTTGTATGAGGGGAGGGGTTTGGGGGTCTATGTGTTTTGTATGAGGGGAGGGGTTTGAGGTCGATGTGTTTTGTACGAGGGGAGGGGTTTGGGGGTCGATGTGTTTTGTGCAAGGTGAGGGGTTTGGGGATTGATGTGTTTTGTACGAGGTAGGTTTTGGGGTTGATGTGTTTTATACGAGGGCAGCCGTTTGGGGTCGATGTGTTTTGTATGAGGGGAGGGGTTTGGGGTCGATGTGTTTTGTACGAGGAGGGGTTTGGGGGTCGATGTGTTTTGTGCAAGATGAGGGGTTTGGGGGTCGATGTGTTTTGTATGAGGGGAGGGGTTTGGGGGTCGATGTGTTTTGTGCAACGGGAGGGGTTTGGGGGTCGATGTGTTTTGTATGAGGGGAGGGGTTTGGGGGTCGATGTGTTTTGTGCAAGGTGAGGGTTTTGGGGGTCGATGTGTTTTGTACGAGGGGAGGGGTTTGGGGGTCGATGTGTTTTGTATGAGGGGAGGGGTTTGGGGGTCGATGTGTTTTGTGCAAGGGGAGGGTTTTGGGGGTCGATGTGTTTTGTACGAGGTGGGGTTTGGGGGTCGATGTGTTTTGTATGAGGGGAGGGGTTTGGGGTCGATGTGTTTTGTACGAGGGGAGGGGTTTGGGGTCGATGTGTTTTGTATGAGGGGAGGGGTTTGGGGTCGATGTGTTTTGTACAAGGGGAGGGGTTTGAGGGTCGATGTGTTTTGTGCAAGGGGAGGGTTTTGGGGGTCGATGTGTTTTGTACGAGGTGGGGTTTGGGGGTCGATGTGTTTTGTATGAGGGGAGGGGTTTGGGGTCGATGTGTTTTGTACGAGGGGAGGGGTTTGGGGTCGATGTGTTTTGTATGAGGGGAGGGGTTTGGGGGTCGATGTGTTTTGTGCAAGGTGAGGGGTTTGGGGATTGATGTGTTTTGTACGAGGTGGGTTTTGGGGTTGATGTGTTTTGTGCAAGGTGAGGGGTTTGGGGATTGATGTGTTTTGTACGAGGTGGGTTTTAGGGTTGATGTGTTTTATATGAGGGCAGCCGTTTGGGGTCAATGTGTTTTGTGCGAGAGAAGTTTGTGGGTCAATGTTGCGTTTTGTCTGAGTGGAGGGGTTTGGGGTCGATGTGTTTTATATGAGGGGAGGGGTTTGGGGGTCAATGTGTTTTGTACAAGGGGAGGGGTTTGGGGGTCGTTGTGTTTTGTGCAAGGTGAGGGGTTTGGGGTCGATGTGTTTTGTACGAGGAGGGGTTTGGGGGTCTATGTGTTTTGTATGAGGGGAGGGGTTTGGGGTCGATGTGTTTTGTACGAGGAGGGGTTTGGGGGTCTATGTGTTTTGTATGAGGGGAGGGGTTTGGGGTCGATGTGTTTTGTACGAGGGGAGGGGTTTGGGGGTCGATGTGTTTTGTGCAAGGTGAGGTTTGGGGGTCTATGTGTTTTGTATGAGGGGAGGGGTTTGGGGTCGATGTGTTTTGTACGAGGAGGGGTTTGGGGGTCTATGTGTTTTGTATGAGGGGAGGGGTTTGGGGGTCGATGTGTTCTGTATGAGGGGAGGGGTTTGGGGTCGATGTGTTTTGTACGAGGTGGGGTTTGGGAGTCGATGTGTTTTGTACGAGGGGAGGGGTTTGGGGTCGATGTGTTTTGTACGAGGGGAGGGGTTTGGGGGTCGATGTGTTTTGTGCAAGGTGAGGGGTTTGGGTTCGATGTGTTTTGTATGAGGGGAGGGGTTTGGCGTCGATGTGTTTTGTACGAGGGGAGGGGTTTGGGGGTCGATGTGTTTTGTGCAAGGTGAGGGGTTTGGGGATTGATGTGTTTTGTACGAGGTGGGTTTTGGGGTTGATGTGTTTTATACGAGGGCAGCCGTTTGGGGTCGATGTGTTTTGTATGAGGGGAGGGATTTGGGGTCGATGTGTTTTGTACGAGGAGGGGTTTGGGGGTCGATGTGTTTTGTATGAGGGGAGGGGTTTGGGGGTCGATGTGTTTTGTGCAAGGTGAGGGGTTTGGGGGTCGATGTGTTTTGTATGAGGGGAGGGGTTTGGGGGTCGATGTGTTTTGTGCAAGGGGAGGGTTTTGGGGGTCGATGTGTTTTGTACAAGGGGAGGGGTTTGAGGGTCGATGTGTTTTGTGCAAGGGGAGGGTTTTGGGGGTCGATGTGTTTTGTACGAGGTGGGGTTTGGGGTCGATGTGTTTTGTGCAAGGGGAGGGTTTTGGGGGTCGATGTGTTTTGTATGAGGGGAGGGGTTTGGGGGTCGATGTGTTTTGTGCAAGGGGAGGGTTTTGGGGGTCGATGTGTTTTGTACGAGGGGAGGGGTTTGGGGTCGATGTGTTTTGTACGAGGGGAGGGGTTTGGAAGTCGGTGTGTTTTGTACGATGGGAGGGGTTTGGGGTCGATGTGTTTTGTACGAGGGGAGGGGTTTGGGTGTCGATGTGTTTTGTATGAGGGGAGGGGTTTGGGGTCGATGTGTTTTGTACGAGGTGAGGGGTTTGGGGTCGATGTGTTTTGTATGAGGGGAGGGGTTTGGGGTCGATGTGTTTTGTACGAGGAGGGGTTTGGGGGTCGATGTGTTTTGTACGAGGTGGGTTTTGGGGTTGATGTATTTTATACGAGGGCAGCCATTTGGGGTCAATGTGTTTTCTGCGAGAGAAGTTTGCGGGTCAATGTTGCGTTTTGTCTGAGTGGAGGGGTTTGGGGTCGATGTGTTTTATATGAGGGGAGGGGTTTGGGGGTCGATGTGTTTTGTACAAGGGGAGGGGTTTGGGGGTCGATGTGTTTTGTACGAAGGGTGGGGTTTGGGAGTCGATGTGTTTTGCGCAAGGGTAGGGGTTTGGGGTCGATGTGTTTTGTACGAGGGGAGGGGTTTGGGGGTCGATGTGTTTTGTACGAGGGGAGGGGTTTGGGGTCGATGTGTTTTGTACGAGGGGAGGGGTTTGGGGGTCGATGTGTTTTGTGCAAGGGGAGGAGTTTGGGGGTCGATGTGTTTTGTACGAGGTGGGGTTTGGGGGTCGATGTGTTTTGTACAAGGGGAGGGGTTTGAGGGTCGATGTGTTTTGTGCAAGGGGAGGGTTTTGGGGGTCGATGTGTTTTGTACGAGGAGGGGTTTGGGGTCGATGTGTTTTGTATGAGGTGAGGGGTTTGGGGGTCGATGTGTTTTGTGCAAGGGGAGGAGTTTGGGGGTCGATGTGTTTTGTACAAGGGGAGGGGTTTGAGGGTCGATGTGTTTTGTGCAAGGTGAGGGTTTTGGGGGTCGATGTGTTTTGTACGAGGAGGGGTTTGGGGTCGATGTGTTTTGTATGAGGTGAGGGGTTTGGGGGTCGATGTGTTTTGTACGAGGTGGGTTTTGGGTTTGATGTATTTTATACGAGGGCAGCCATTTGGGGTCAATGTGTTTTGTGCGAGAGAAGTTTGCGGGTCAATGTTGCGTTTTGTCTGAGTGGAGGGGTTTGGGGTCGATGTGTTTTATATGAGGGGAGGGGTTTGGGGGTCGATGTGTTTTGTACAAGGGGAGGGGTTTGGGGGTCGATGTGTTTTGTACGAAGGGTGGGGTTTGGGAGTCGATGTGTTTTGCGCAAGGGTAGGGGTTTGGGGTCGATGTGTTTTGTACGAGGGGAGGGGTTTGGGGGTCGATGTGTTTTGTACGAGGGGAGGGGTTTGGGGGTCGATGTGTTTTGTGCAAGGGGAGGAGTTTGGGGGTCGATGTGTTTTGTACGAGGTGGGGTTTGGGGGTCGATGTGTTTTGTACAAGGGGAGGGGTTTGAGGGTCGATGTGTTTTGTGCAAGGGGAGGGTTTTGGGGGTCGATGTGTTTTGTACGAGGTGGGGTTTGGGGTCGATGTGTTTTGTGCAAGGGGAGGGTTTTGGGGGTCGATTTGTTTTGTACGAGGGGAGGGGTTTGAGGGTCGATGTGTTTTGTGCAAGGTGAGGGGTTTGGGGGTCGATGTGTTTTGTACGAGGGGAGGGGTTTGGGGTCGATGTGTTTTGTGCAAGGGGAGGGTTTTGGGGGTCGATTTGTTTTGTACGAGGGGAGGGGTTTGGGGGTCGATGTGTTTTGTGCAAGGTGAGGGGTTTGGGGGTCGATGTGTTTTGTACGAGGTGGGGTTTGGGGTCGATGTGTTTTGTACGAGGGGAGGGGTTTGGGGTCGATGTGTTTTGTACGAGGTGGGGTTTGGGGATTGATGTGTTTTGTACAAGGGGAGGGGTTTGGGGTCGATGTGTTTTGTATGAGGGGAGGGGTTTGGGGGTCTATGTGTTTTGTACGAGGGGAGGGGTTTGGGGTTCGATGTGCTTTGTACGAGGGGAGGGGTTTGGGGATTGATGTGTTTTGTACGAGGTGGGTTTTAGGGTTGATGTGTTTTATATGAGGGCAGCCGTTTGGGGTTGATGTGTTTTGTGCGAGAGAAGTTTGCGGGTCAATGTTGCGTTTTGTCTGAGTGGAGGGGTTTGAGGGTCGATGTTCTTGGGTTTTGTGCCAGGGAAAGAGTTTGGGGGTTGATCTGGGGGTTTGATGTTTTTCTCTGGGTGACTGCCATTTTCTATCTGTCTTTCATGGCTATCTGGAGAAGATGAATCTCAGAATTGTATGTGGATACATACTTTAATAATAAATGAACTTTTGAAGAAGCTTCTCCTAAAACATTATCCTGAGCCTGAGTGATGTTGGGAATTGGCCTCTGAACCATATTAATGAACCAAGTTGACGGTTCAGTAGTTTCATTTTCAGAGCTCCCCTTGTTAGCTGTTTGTTCACAGATGTTTCAAACCTCATTTAACTAACTGCTCTATAAGAATTTACAATTGCATTTCATCTTGGTGTTATGATCATAGGTCCACTAATATAACCTTCCTGATCTGGGTCTTACACAGAGGCAAAATGCTGCCGGTGCAGGACAATTAAATGCTCAGCAGGTCAGGGAACATTTGTTTTTGAGATAGATTATGTTAGCTTTATTTGTCACATGTACACCAAAGTATACAGTGAAATACGTCATTTGCATCAAATCAAATCGGGGAAGATCAGCAGCCCACAAGTGTTGCAATGCTTCTGGCAGCAAGCCAGCATGCCCACAGCTTACTAAACATTACCCATACGTCTTTGGAATGTGTGAGGAAACGAGAGAACCCGGAGGAAATCAACACTGTTATGGGGAGAATGAACAAACTCCTTGGAGGTGGAAATTGAACCCCGATCTTGCAGCTGGTGCTATAAAGTGTTGCACTAACCTCTGCATTACAGAAAGTTGAATTAATGTTGCAGATTGATGATCTTAAATTTTATATAGAATTTTTCATGTGGCAGAAGTATGTGAGAGGCTTCACAGGAGCAATGTCAAACAAAATGTTGCAGGAAATCACATTAGAAGCATCTAAAAGGAAAGAGGGATGGTGAGGTGTAGAGAAGGAGGTCTTTACATTAGGGCCAAAACAAATGAGGTGAGATCATCATCACTAAAGCAATGCAAACCAGTAGAGGTGGCAGAGAATCCACATTTGAAGGAACACAGTAATCTTATGACAGGAATATTTTTGTAGGAAAGAAGGAGCTCAGAAATAAAGATAATTCTAATCAATGTGAGCTTAATGGCAAGGGTGTGATAGGTGTACAGAACTTGGTATATATTAGGGTGCGGGGATGTAGAATATTACATATCTTCAGTTTACAGACAAAGTGCTAATGGTCTATGGGTAAAAATATTCTCTTCTGTATAACCTGATAAGAGGCATTCATAGAATAGACAGCCAGTGCCTTTTTCTTAGGGTGAAAATGGCTAATACGAGGGGGCATAATTTTAAGGTGATTGGAGAAAAGTATAGTGGTATGTCAGAAGTGAGTCATAGTGGTGAGTATGTAGAGTGTGCTGCCAGATGGTGAGTAGGGACTAAACAGACTCTTAGATAGCAACATGAATGAAAGAAAAATGAAGAGTGATACACACAAAATGCTGGAGGAACTCAGCAGGTCAGGCAGCATCTATGGTTGGGAATAAACAGTTGACATTTCAGGCCAAGACCCTTCATCAGCACTGGAAAGGGAGGGGAGAAGTCAGAGTAAGGTGGGAGGAGGGGTAGAAGTAGTAGATAGGTAAAACTGGGGAGGGGGAGAGGGTAAACAAACTCGGAAATTGGTGGAAGAGATAGAGGGCTAGAGAAGGGAAATTTGATAGGACAGATCAGAAGACCAGGGAAGGGGGAGAAACACCAGAGGGAAGTGATGGGCAGGTAAAAAGAGAAGGCAAGAGAGGGAAACAAAAATGAGAGATGGTGAAGTGGGGGGAGGGTTAATTACCAGAAGTTTGGAGGTGGAGAGTGATGTGTGAGGAAAAGATTAGATTAATCTTGGAACATAGAACGTTATAGTACAGCCCCTCAGCCCAAAATGTCATGCTCAACTTTTACCCTCTCGATGAACAATCTAACCCTTCCAGCCTCCAATTTCTATCATCCATGAACCTTTCTAAGAGTCTCTTAAGTGTCCCTAATGCATTTAAACCCATCACCATCCCTGACAGTACCTTCCACGTACCCACGACTCCCTCTGTCAGTGTTTCCCAAAGCACTCTCATACTTGCCAAGGTCATCTTACGCACTATATACTGTCCAGCACTCCCATAGCACCCACCACATGCAAACATGAGAAAAATTATTCTGCTTTAAATTTTTATTTGTCTTTAAATCTAACTTACACAGTATCTGTGTGCTGTACGCAGCTTCAATATCAATGTGATCCTTGCGCTTGATGGTTTTTAGCAAGAGTTGAAATACCTGGTTCAAGTTGTGACAGCAAAAGCCTTAAGTCCCCACGTGTAACAACGTTCAAGCAGTTTTGTGATTTTGTGAGTATGTGCTTCACTGCATTAAAGCCTCTTTCAACAAGGTAGGAGGATGGGAATGCAATTAAGAGCAATTTGGTTGTTCTTCAGAAGCCAGGAAATTTTGTATGACAGTGTAGCCACATATCACAAAAGCCGACATTTTTGAAAAGCATTTTTTCGTCTTCATCATTCTGAATTTTGATCATTTCTTCTTGCCAGCTCTGTTCCTGTTCTTTCACCTTGCAAAGAAATGGGTTAATTATTCAGTCCAGAATTTTCAGATTGTTTAATTCTTTGAATCGATTCTGAAAAGCCACCTTCAGTGACAGCAGGTATAAGTCACTGTCTGTGAAAGAGAGTGCCATACTTTCCATGCAGGGAAACTGTGAGTACATTCTTCCCCCAATGTTTTGCTTATCTATTTTCAATTTCCTGATAAAAGTAGACTGCACTTTTTGCCTGGATTAAATTGAAATTCTCACCCTGCAGTTTCATATTTAGAATATTCAGTTTGTCATACAGATCGGCTAGGTATGCCACATCTCCATGTAGAAATTCAGTCTTGTTTCCCAAGCTCTTGTCAACTTTGGAAAAAAATTCAACCACAGTGTCAAAAAGATCAAAGAAATGTTTTAAGCAGCAGCTTTTTGACAGCCAATGCACTTCAGTGTGAAGAAACAAGTGTTCAAACTCTTCATTGTTATCTTGTCATAACTGGTGAGATATCCTGGATAATGGATGAGCTTTCATTCTGTTGATAGCAGATATTACAAGAGTCATGGTTGATGAAAGTTGCTGGCTGAGGTATTTGGCTGTGAGATGTTGATGATGAATTACATAATGAATTGCAAACAGACTTGGAATTTCTTTTTCCATAAATGCCACTAAACCATAAGATGTAGGAACAGAATTAGGCCATTTGGCCCCGTAAGTCTGTTCCACCATGGCTGATTTATTATTCTTCTTAAACTCATTCTCCTGTCTGCTCCCCATAACATAAGAAAATAAAAAGTGGGAGCAGGAGTAGGCCATCCGGCCCATCGAGCCTGCCCCACCATTCAATAAGATCCTGGCTGATCTGTCTATAAACTCAGCTCCATTCATCTGCCTTTTCCTCGTAACCCTTAATTCCCCTACTATGTAGAAATCTGTCTACAAATCCCATTTCCAGAAAAGTTGGAATATTTTCCAAAATGCAATAAAAACAAAAATCTGTGATATGTTATTTCACGTGAACCTTTATTTAACTGACAAAAGTACAAAGAGAAAAGTATCAATAGTTTTACTGACTAACTTAATTGTATTTTGTAAATATACACAAATTTAGAATTTGATGGCTGCAACACACTCAACAAAAGTTGGGACAGAGGCATGTTTACCATTGTGTTACATCACCTTTCCTTTTAATAACACTTTTTAATCGTTTTGCAACTGAGGATACTAATTGTAGTAGATTTGCAATTGGAAATTTTGTCCATTCTTGCTTGATTTAAGACTTCAGCTGCTCAACAGTCCGTGGTCTCCGTTGACTGATTCTCCTCTTCTTGATGCGCCATACATTTTCAATCTGGACTGGCAGCAGGCCAGTCAAGCACACACACTCTGTGTCTACAAAGCCACGCTGTTATAGCCTGTGCAGAATGTGGTCTGGCATTATCCTGCTGAAATAAGCATGGACATCCCGGGAAGAGATGTCATCTTGATGGCAACATATGTCTCTCTAAATTCCTAATATACGCCTCAGAGTCAATGGTACCTTCACATACATGCAACTCACCCATGCCATGGCCACCTATACCATCACAGATGCTGGCTTTTTCACCTTTCGCTGATAACAATCAGAATGGTCATTTTCATCTTTGGCACAGAGAACTTGACGCCTGTTTTTTCCAAAAACTAGCTGAAATGTGGACTCATCTGACCACAACACACGGTTCCACAGGCCCAGAGAACTCGCTGGCGTTTCTGCATAGAGTTGATGTATGGCTTCATCCTTGCATAATACAGTTTCAAGTTGCATTTCTGGATGGAGCGACGGACTGTGTTAAGTGACAATAGTTTTCCGAAGTACTCCCGAGCCCAGGTGGCTATAATTGTCACAGTAGCACGACGGTTTCTTAGGCAATGCCGCCTGAGGGCTCGAAGATCACGCGCATTCAACAGTGGTTTCTGACCTTGCCCTTTACACACTGAGATGTCTCTGAATTCTCTGAAACTTTTTACTGTAGATGTTGAAAGACCTAAATTCTCTGCAATCTTGTTTTGGGAAATGTTCCTTTTGAACTGACTAACAATTCTCTCACGAATTCTGGCACAAAGGGGTGAGCCACAACCCATCCTTGCTTGCAAAGACTGAGCCGTTGACAGACGCTACTTTTATACCCAGTCATGATACCTCACCTGCTACCAATTAGCCTGCTTAATGTGGAGTCTTCCAAACCGGTGTTACTTGAATATTCTGTGCACTTTTCAATCTTATTTTAATTCTGTCCAACTTTTGTTGAGTGTGTTGCAGTCATCAAATTCTAAATTTGTGTATATTTACAAAATACAATTAAGTTGGTCAGTGAAACTATTGATAATCTTTTCTTTGTACTTTTGTCAGTTAAATAAAGGTTCACGTGAATTAACATATCACAGATTTTGATTAGGGATAAGATCAGGGCAAATGGGGTTTGTAACTGAATCTTAAATATGTTTAATGAAGAAGCCTCAACTGCTTCCCTGGGCAGAGAATTCCACAGATTTACCACTCTGGGAAAAACAGTTTCTCCTCATCTCCATCCTAAATCTCCTCCTGTGAATCTTGAGGCAATGTCTCCTAGTTCTAGTCTCACCTACAAATGGAAACAACTTTCCTCCTTCTATCTTATTTATCCCTTTCAAAATTTTTGTATGTTTCTATAAGATCCACGCTCATTCTTTGTATTTCCAGAGAGTATCGTCTAAAATCAACCTGGTGAACCCCCTCTGTACTGCCTCCAAAGCCAGTATATCCTTCCTCAAGTATGGAGACCAGAACTGCACACAGTACTCCAGGTGCAGCCTCACCTGTATACTTGCAGCATGACCTCCCTGCTCTTGATTCAATTCTTCTAGCATTGAAGGCCAACATTCCATTTGCCTTCTTAATAACCTGTTGTACCTGCAAGCCAACTTTTTGCGATTCATGAACAAGCACTCTCAAGTCCCTCTGCACAACAGCATGCTGCAATCTTTCACCATTTAAATAATAATCTGCTCTTCTATTATTCCTTCCAAAGTGGATGATCTCGCATTTACCAATGTCGTGTTCCATCTGCCAGATCTTGGCCCACTCACTTGACCTGTCTATATCCCTCTGCAGACTCTCCACATCCTCTATACAATTTGCTTTTCCATTCAGTTTAGTGTCATTAGCAAATTTTGCTATGCCACACTCAGTCCCTCTTCCAAATCATCAATGTAAATGGTAAACAGCTGCAGGCCCAGCACCGACCCCTGCAGCACCCCACTCACCACTGACTGCCAACCGGAGAAACACCCATTTATACCAACTCTCTGCCTTCTATTGGTTAACCAATCCAGTATCCATGCCAATACACTTCCTCCGACTCCATGCATCTGTAATTTATTTATAAGTCTCTTGTGCAGCACCTTATCGAATGCCTTCTGGAAAACCAAGTTTAGGGGAGACATCAGGGGTAAGTTTTTTACACAGAGGTTTGTGAGTGCCTGGAATGACTTGCCAGGGATGGTGGTGGAGGCTAAAACATTAGGGGTATTTAAGAGCCTCTTGGACAGGGACATGGATGAAAAAAAAATAGAAGGTTATGGGGTAGTGTGGGTCTAGTACTTTTTTTAAGGATTGTATGGGTTGGCACAACATGGAGGGCTAAAGGGCCTGTACTGTGCTGTAGCGTTCTATGGTTATACAACATCCACCTATTACCCTCTATCCACTGCACTCATAATGTCCTCAAAGGACTCCAGTAAGTTTGTCAAACAGGACCTGCCCTTTCTGAATCCATGCTGTGTTTATTTAATGGAACCACTCCTTTCTAAATGTTTCGCTATTTCTTCCTGAATGACGCTTCAAGCGTTTTCCCAACTACAGATGTTAAGCTAACTGGCCTATAGTTCCCTGTCTTTTGCCTACATCCTTTTTTTAAAAAGTGGCATGACATTTGCTGTCTTCCAATCCTCTGGGACCTGCCCAGAATCTGGAGAGTTTTGATAAATGATTACCAACATGTCTACTATAACCGCCACCAATTGCCTCAGCACCCCGGGATGCATCCCATCAGGACCAGGTGGCTTATCCACCTTCAGGCCCTCTAGTTTGCTCATCACTAGCTCTTTAGTAACAGAGATTTTATTAAGGTCCTCACCTCCCATTTTGTCCATAACATCCTCAGGCATTTCCTTATCACCCAATGTCAACTTGCCCTTCTCATCTTCCAAGGAACCTGTGTTGACTTTAGCCACCCTCTTCCACTTTATATATTTATAAAAGCTTTTGCTATCTGTTTTTATATTTTGTGCTAATTTACCTTCATACTCTATCTTCCCTTTCCTTATTTCTTGTTTAATTGTTCTTTGTTGCTTTTTAAAGTTTTCTAATCCCACTACTCTTCACAACTTTGTACACATAAGCTTTTTATTTGATACTATCTTTTATTTCCTTAGTTATCCAAGGCTGGCTCTCCCCACACTTACTGTCCTTACTTTTGAGCACTGTGAAAAATCTCTTTGAAAGTATTCCACTGTTCCTCAACTGTCCTACCAAATAGCCTGTGCTCCCAATCCACATTAGCCAACTCTTCCCTCATCCTATTGTAGTCTCCCTTGTTCAAGCATAATACACTGGTTTTAGATCTAACTATTTCATCCTCCGCCTGTATGCGAAATTCAATCATACTATGATCACTCTTTCCAAGAGGATCCCTGACTACGAGATCATTAATCTTACCTGTCTCATTGCACAGGACTAGATCTAAGATAGTATTTTCCCTTTTAGGTTCACTAACATGCTGCTCAAGAAAGACATCACAGATGAATTCTATGAAGTCCTCTTCAAGACTTCCTTGACCAACCTGATTCACCCAATCTATGTGGAAGTTAAAATTCCACACGACAACTGCTGTTCCATTCTTACAAGCCTCAGTTATTTCTTGGTTAATTGCCTCTGCCACTGAAATATTTTTATTAGGTGGCCTATAGACAACACCCACCAGTGATTTTTTTTTCACCATTACTACTGTATTCTTAATCTCTACCCAGATGGACTCAACATTCTGCTCCATAGATCTTATATCGTCTCTCACAATTGCCCTGATCTTATCCCTAATCAAGGGCGCCACCCCACCTCCTTTGCCTTCCTGCCTGTCTTTCCATATTACCTGATACCTTGGAAATTTAATTCCCAGTCATCTCCACCTTGCAACTAGGTTTCTGTAATGGCCACTAAATCATATGCCTTGGTACTGATCTGTGCCACAAGTTCACTAACCTTGTTTCTAATACTACGGGCATTTAGATAAAGTGCCCTTATGCTCATTGTCCTTTTAGAATCTAGTGACCTATGAGATTTTTGTTTTTTACTTTTATGCACTCTACTCTTTTTTCTTCACTATCTCTAGCTTTGGTCTCTACATAACTTTCCCCTTCTTTTCTGTGTGTGTTCCCATCCCCCTGCCATATTAGTTTAAAACCTCCCCAACAGCACTAGCAAACAATCTCCCTAGGACATTGATCCCAGCCCTGCCCAGATGCAGACTGCCTGGATGGAACTGCTCCCACCTCCCCCAGAAGTAGTTCCAATCCCCCAAGAATCTGAAACCCTCCCTCCTGCACCACCGCTCAAGCCACATATCCATTCCCACTAATTACGTAGCTATCAAACTCTGCTTTAAATATACCCAGTGACTTGGTCTCCACAGTTAATTGTGGCAATAAATTCATCACCCTCTGGTTAAAGAAATTCCTCCTCATCTCATTCTAAAGGGACATCCTTATATTCTAAGGCTGTGCCCTATAGTCCTAAACTCCCCCTCTATTGGAAAGAACCTCTTCACATCTACTCTGTCTGGGCCTTTATATATTCGATAAATTTCAATGAGATTCCCCCATCATTCTTCTAAACTCCAATGAGTACAGGCCTAGAGCCATCAAACATTCCTCATATGTTAACCCTTTCATTCTCTCAAACTCCTTTGGTCCCTCTGCGATGTCAAAGAACAATACAGCACAGTACAGACCATTCGGCCCACAATGTTGTGCCGACCCTTAAACCCTGCCTCCCATATAACCCTCCACCTTAAATTCCTCCACATGTCAGCATATCCTTTCTAAGATGAGAGGTCTAAAACTACTTGTAATACTCCAAATACAGTCTGACCAAAGCCTTATAAAGCCTTAGCGTTATATTCTTGTTTTTCGATATTTTAGTCCTCTTGAAATGAATGCTAACATTATATTTGCTTTCCTTACCACAGATTCAACCTGCAAATTAAACTTTAGCGAGGACTCACAAGTCCCTTTGCAGCTCAGATTTTTGAGTTTGCTGTCTGTTTAGAAAATAGTCTATGCCTTTATTCCTTCCATCGAAGGACTGAAGTGGCAGGTGCAGGGGAACACTGCGTCCTGCAGCCTGTACCCCACACTTGCAGACAAATTAGCATGGTGACCTCTCATATGTGATGCTCCATCTGTTGCACAAGAAATCATGTTCCTAATCGGAATACTTTTATCCTTAATATACATCTGAGCTTGTAGATGGATTCTCTTTTGATATTTGTTTTAAAGTTTTTACAAAACTGAATCTTCATGAACATTTTCATTTTGATAATCTGTACGTATGCCATTAGCAATGCCTCATCGTCTTTCACAGTTGACTCAACCAGTTATAACCCAAATTCTGTTTTTTGGAGTTGATACTCAATGTCTTCACTCGTTTAATCAATACGACAAGCTACAGAGTTACAAACTCAGAGGAATTAGTTTTAAGATACTGGTATCCATTGTGAGAACAGTTTTGAGCACTTCTGATACGGCAGGCATTATTAAGGCTGACTTATACTTGTGCGTCGCATCGGTGCCGTAGGAAACACGTACTACCCTACGCTGTAGGGTGACGTGCACCTCTCCAGAAAAGTTGCTCACACGTCGCGGCAACGCAGACCGCAACAACTGTGATTGGTCCACTTGGTAGCTTCGCATTTCCGGTTGCTTCTTCTCCGCCATGTCTGTAGGCTATGCGTACACCGATGCAAAATAGATGAACCAAATCGTCAGATCTACCTGCCGACATGCAGAAATGTTTGAAATGCATTTCCTCGTCCATGTCTCTCATGAAGAAACTCAATACATTGGCATAGAAACCCCACCGCCAACTAGCATTTTAGCGCACACCAACGCACTATGGTGTAGAGTGACGCAGAAGTGAAAGTCAGGGCTACAGCATAGCCCGTACACACAAGTATAAATCAGCCTTTAGTGTTTCACCAATTGTATGAGATTTTCCAAACTTTGCTATCATTTTGGAAATGTTATAAGAAGCAATGAGACCTTTATCAAGGTAATTTTTAGCTTTATTGGCAAATGACTCAAGTGTGTAATGCTTTTCAAATGCTTCTTTCATCTTCTGGAGCTGGGTAATACCATAAGTAGCCTTTTCAGGGTGTCTTTTATGGAAGTGTTCCTGCAAGCTTGATGGTTTTGTGGCTTCATTAGACAGTACAGTATTACAAACAAGACATACTGATATGTCACTGATCTGATTGGAACAGAACAAAACCATACTGCAGGAATGTAACATTGTATTGACGCACTTTTGTAATTTGTTTCTTAGCAGGATTAGAATTCAAGGTTTCAGTGCCTTTGTGCTTGTGGAGATTTCACTATACGTATTTATCCATCATTAATGGGGTTTAATTAAAATAAAAGACTAACACAAACTGGGAATACCTATCAGATGATGATGACAGCACAGGGTTGACACGGATGGAACGATGGTAGTGGCACGCAAAGGAACAGCAAGGCAAAGGGGAAGACGATCACAACAGCAAAAATTACGTGACAGGGATTCAGACTGGAATCTGAATGTCGGTTGGGATAGAGCTGGTGTTACCTTTATACTATTCCAGTCAGCACAATTGACCAATCATTTAAGGTCTCATTATCCCCAAAGGTGGTTCTTGACCACACAGATGAAACTGAGGTTGCTTTGACCACCTCAAGAAGTATCCGTGGGGTTGGCAGGTTCACTGATTGGCTCTATTTTCCTGTTTGGTTCCAGCCAGCATTGTATTGTTATACAACTTGTTTTCTCTAGATCTGTGGAGAGAAGGTTGAGAGGGTGTACTTGACTTGCCAAATGTTAAGTTACGTGAACTCATTCTGTGCCATGAGTCAATGGGAACTGTTGGGCTGGTTGTTAATTTATGTATCTCAATAGATTGGTAAAGTCGGATGAGATTGCTGAGTTTTAGACGTGTCATGATGTCAAGTGCTCACCGTCTGCGGAGCTATGGTTCTTCCTGTGTTCCAGTGCCTTAGCCTTTTGTTTTTGCAAGTACCTGCTCTACTAACAGTCAGTCAGATCTCATGCCTCAAGTTAGGGTGCCCCCAAGAATCTTGAATGCCCTCTGATGACACCTTAGGACATGTAACCACCCCCAATGGGAATCACTGCTCTCTGTAAGACAACCTCCCTCTGACATCCACTTTATCCTTCCCTTTGGAGCGGAAACACTCCAATAGTTTACAGAATAACACTCAATCCGATCTGTGGATGTATGCGGTAATCTCAGACTATTTCTGCCTTTTAGGTTGACCATGCTGCAAACCGCACCCAGTTTGGGAACAAGATCTACAACTTTGGTGCCATCCAGGAGAAGGTTGCCCACATGGCAATGCTGCAGTACGTGACGGAGGTGAGGACAACTGCCACAGGAATGTCAGCTGATCACCAGGGGGTTGCAGATCACCCTTACCCACCTTATTGCTCACAGGAGCTTTCACTAGTCAGGGATTTCTGGGATCCTCTCTGCTAACAAAGTCCTAATTAAAGCATGGCCAACACAATGCAGATATTTAAGGGGAACCTGAGGGGGAACATCTTCATTCAAAGGGTGGTGAGAGTATGGCAGCAGAAGTGCTGGATGCAGATTGCAGCATATAGACCATACGGTTTAGGAATAGAATTAGGTCATTCAACCCATCAAGTCTGCACCACCATTCAATCATGGCTGATTTATCCCTCTCAACACCATTTTTTGCCTTCTCCCTGTAATCTTTGACTCAATTACTAGTCAAGAACCTATCAGCCTCCACTTTAAATATACCCAATCAATTGGCTATCTGTAACAATGAATTCCACAGAGTCACCACTGGGCAAAGAAATTCCTCCTCATCTTAATTCTAAATGGATGTTCTTGTATTCTGAGGCTGTGCCTTCTGGTTCTAGACTCTACCACTATAGGAAGCATCCTCTCCATGTCTGCTACAAATAGACTTCTCAATAATCAGTAGGATTCAATGGAAATCCCCCTTTGTTCTTCTAAACTACAGCGAGTACAGGCCCAGAGCCATCAACTGCTCTGAGCATTTAAGAAAAGTTTGGGTAAGTACCTGGATGGAAGAGGTATGAAGAGCTGTGGTCCCATTATGGGTCGATAGAACGAGACAGACTAACAATTAGGTAGGCACTAGACTTTCTATGACCAGGAAACAGCAACAACAGAACACATAGCAAGTACTGACATGAAACAAATGTGATAAATAACCAGATTAGCAGCAGCATTGATTTGTGTGGGAATAAACAATGTAACAGTGTGGACTGAAGAGGTCATTGACTACTGACCATCTCTGAGGGACTTGTATATGACCAGGACAAAGAGATGGACAGGAATAAACCATTGCAGGCACAACCCTGCCTTTTCTAAAACTGCCTTTTCTAAAAGCTCCCTTCTGGAAAATGCTATAGGGTTGTTAAAACATAATTTTCACACTATCTTAAAAGTTCTTCCCTCCTCCAGCAGTTAGTCTGATCAATTATTCTAGTTAGCTCCCACACCCACCCACCCCCATGTATCTGTTACCCCTGTGATTGAACCCCACTGTAAACATTTTAAACCTCTTTTTCTATTGCTGTTCACATTGGAAATGCACGTTGGCATTTATGTATTTGTACTCATTTTTTTCCTTTCGTACTTTAACCTCTAAATTTATTTTTGTGTAATCCTTTATTCTTTCTAATTGTTGTTTTTTGTTGCATGTGTTGCACCCTGACCAATACACCACAACAAATTCCTAATGCATGTAAATGTATATGGTGAATAAAGTTGATCCTTGAGTCCTCAGAAGGCAGATGGGCCATTGGTTAAATGTGTCATCAGAAGGCTTCATGATCCACTCGATTCTGAGAAACTCTCTCGGCGTTGACAAACCCACGGCATGACGCTCCCTTTAGCACCGCTCCTCCCACAGCACTGTGCTCCTCAGTACCACTCCTGTCACAGTATATTGCCTGCTGGCTCTCCCCCATTACAATGTAACACTCCTTCGTGGGGCCACTCTGACAGTACTGTGTTCCCTCAGCACCACCCCTCCCATGGCATGGCTCTCTTCAGCATCACCTCTGTTACAGTGCATACAATGTGATGCTTTCTGCCCCCCCCCCCCACAGTGCAGCAGCACCCCTTCATGAGGCCACTCTGACAATATTGTACTCCCTCAGCAACTCCCCTCCCCCACAACCAGAATACCCTTGGCGGAAAGTCAGTTAGTATTAGTGCAGGATGTGTGCCGGCATAGTTTTGAAGCAGGCGAGACTGCAAGTCTCTGAGCTACGGTGATTGTCTGTGAGCACTTAATATAAAATTTCTGCCTCCACAGTCCATGGCCTACATGATCAGTGCAAACATGGATTCCGGAGCCACAGAATTCCAGATAGAAGCGGCCATCAGCAAGATCTTTGCCTCTGTGAGTTGTCGTTTGTTTGTTTTGTTCCTGTCCATTATCTGTTACACTTGTAACACTTACCCAAAAGGCTGGTATATGTCTAGGGGAAACGGAGATCCAGCCACTCACCAACCCACCTCCCGTTACGCACAAGTGCTGTGAGAATCGAGTTTATGCCTCGCGCCCGCCAACAGTATCAAACCCACAACAAATACCATTATGAAATACACTTTAAAGAGTTTACTAAAATTAAAAGAGTATTAGGCAATACAATATATATATATATAAGGAAAAAAACAAAAGGCGCCAACTTATCAAAGTTCAGTCTGTTTAGTGCACTCGTTGGAGCTCAACCATCGAACCATTCGACCCTTCGTCGCTTGCCTCCGACTTCCACGTCTTCCACCCCGGACTCCCCGGTGGTCTTCCGAGCGCTCGTCCACCTCCCTCGGCATCTTTCTCCCGACTCCCCTCACACCAAAAACCCGCGAAAACCCCTCCCCTAAGTTCCCAGCCTCACAAGACACAATAACATTCCCCATTGATTAACAAATGAATACAATTACCATATCAGCCATTCTAAAGCGAAACAACGGCGAGAGAAACACTTAACCGACAAAGAAGCATTCCTACTCGTAACAAACCAAAGAAGCCATTTTGAGTAACATACACAGGACATTGTACACACTGCTCTGGTTTAAATCCCAGATTCTCTGCAGGGAATCCTTTGATTTCTTCTCGACCCCAAAAGTATACACAGTGACATTGCCATTTGGGAAAAGAGATTATTGGAAATAAACAGCAGGTGGGGAGAGAGGAAGAGAGTTCTGGAATGACAAGTCATAGTCGAAAGTTACAGTGTAATACATTTGGGCTGAGATGAGGAGAAATTCCCTCTTGTTGAGGCCTGTGGATCTGTGGTATTCTTTTCTCCAGAGCCAGGTGGCTGCAGTAGATATCTAGAAACAAAAAGGCATCAGCGGAGGGAGCAGGAGAATATGGAGATGGCCTGGGACTACTGATGTGTCACAGGGATCAGAGCTGGGTCTGGTGTTTGTCAACTACTTTAATGATTTGGATGATAACGTGGTAAGCAGGTTCTGTGATTTCTATTTATTTATTGAGGTACAGTGCAGACTAGTCTCTTCCAGCCTTCTGAGCCACGCCGTCCCAGCGACCCCTGATTTAATCCAAGCCTAATCACAGGATAATTTACAATGCCCAATTAACCTACTAACCAGTATATCTTTGAACTGTGGGAAGAAATGGGGCACCTGAGGAAACCCACTCAGTCATGGGAGAATCTACAAACTCCTTACAAGCTGTTGCAGGAATTAAATTGTAACGTAAAGCGTTATGCTAACCACTATACTAACGTGCCGCACAAAGACTGGAAGAATTGTGGACAACAAGGAAGGCTATTAAAGCATGCAGCAGGATCTGGACCAGCTGGAAACAGCTGAAAAATAGCAAATGGAATTTAATGCAAACAAGTGTGAGGTGTTACATTTTGGGAGGACAAACCAGAGTAGAACTCGCCCATTGAACAGTAGGATGATGAGGAATGCAGTAGAGCAAAGGGATTTGGGAACTAAAGTCCCTCATTTCTTGAAAGTGGTGTCACAGGTAGATAGGGTGGTAAAGAGAGATTTTGGTACTGTGGTGAACTACCGTAAATTCCGGACTATAAGCCGCTACTTTTTTCCCACACTTTGAACACTGCGGCAACACTGCGGCCTATACTACGGTGCGGCTAATGCATGTTTTTTTTTCATGCTGCCAAAAACATTTTGCCTCGTAACAGTAGACCAATAAAATTGATGAGTAGTTCACAGAGGTCCAATGAAATTGTACGATAAATCAAGCGCACTTTCACAATTAAATTATTGTAAATCAGTCATTTGTACTCACCCTCATCAACATGGAAAACACTTGAAGAAAAGCATATGATGCAGCTTTTAAGTTAAAGGCGATCAATCTGGCGGTTGAAGAAGGAAATCGAGCTGCTGCACATAATCTTGGCATAAATGAATCGATGGTGAGACGGTGGAGACGCCAGCGTGAAGAACTGAGTCAATGCAAAAAGATGACAAAAGCTTTCAGAGGTAATCATAGCAGATGGCCCGAACTTGAAAACTTTCTTGAAGACTGGGTTAACACACAGAGAGCAGGCGGCCGCGATGTTTCCACCATGCAGATCAGACTGAAGGCTAAAGCAATCGCCACCAAAATGAAAATCGAAGATTTTAGAGGTGGGCCATCGTGGTGTTTTAGATTTATGAGACGAAAAGGCCTGTCCGTCAGGGTACGCACGACTCTGTGTCAGCAGCTCCCTCCCGACACCACGAGGAAAAACTTGCTAACTTCTGCACATTCACTCAAAGATAGCGGAGAATTCCATCGGGCCAGATGATATCATAAATATGGATGAAGTACCTTTGACGTTTGACCTGCCTCTCACTCGGACTGTTAATAAAAAAGGTGACTCGTCCATCACACTGAAAACAAGTGGCCATGAGAGAACGCATTTTACTTGTGTTCTGAGCTGCACAGCATCCGGACTAAAGCTTCCACTGATGGTGATTTTTTAAGCGGCTGACAATGAAAGTTCAGTGAAAGCTGCCATCAAGAGTACATACTCAATTCCAGCTGTGATTCCTGGGGGCACCACGAAGTATTTGCAGCCACTGGACATCAGCGTGAACCGGGCATTTAAAGTGGCGCTGCGCGTTGAGTGGGAGGCTTGGATGACGAGCGGCGAGAAATCCTTTACCAAAACAGGACGCATGCGAAGAGCATCTTTAACTCAAGTCTGCCAGTGGATCCTAAATGCGTGGAGCCGTGTCACAACATCCATCATCACCAGCGGGTTTCGAAAGGCTGGACTGCTGCGTGATGAAGAGGACCGCGTGCACTCAAGTGAGAGCGACAACGAAGAGACTGAAGTGAGTGACGAGATCCTGAGGTTGTTCAATTCGGACACTGAAGGACTTTGATGGTTTTAGTGCACAGGAGGAAGATGAAGAAGGCGATCAATAACTTTTCCTGGTAGGCTGCAGTATATATATATTTTTTTTACCAGTCGTTAGGAGATATTGGAATGTTGTTCGTGCACTGTTCAGTAAAAAAGTATATGCAACGTAATTTGTGTGTTACCGATACGTATGTATATTTAAAAGTAGCTGTGTTACAGGCACTGTTCGAAAAAAAGCATTTGCAATATGTATTTGTTTATGTTACCATACGGATTTAATTAAAAGTTAAAAAATCCTCACGTGTAATATCTTTCTGTGTAAATATCTCATATTACAACGTGGGACACCTGCGGCTTAAAATCCGGTGAGGCTTGTACAAGTACAAAATTGATTTTCTTTCTAAAATTAGAGCCTGCGGCTTTTAATCAGGTGCGCTCTGTAGTCCGGAATCTACGGTACATATACCTGTCTGGACACGCTCCCCCCCTCCCCAATGCTGACTGCTCCTGTGGCTCCTCCCACAGACCCTGGTATAAAGGCGATTGAGGCCTGAGCCCTGCCCTCAGTCTCCAGGATGTAGCATGGTGGTCAATTGCTGCTTGTTCTTTCTTCCAGTCAATAAAAGCCGATATCTCGCCTCGCGTCTCAGAGAGTTATTGATGGTGAATCAGGTACATTGGTCTTTATAAATCAGAGTATTGAGTACAGGACAACATGAGTGAATCTGCAGATGCTGGAAATAAAAACACAAAATGCTAGCAGAACTCAGCAGGCCAGACAGCATCTATGGGAGGAGGTAGTGACGATGTTTCGGCTCGAAATGTCGTCACTACTCCTCCCATAGATGCTGTCTGGCCTGCTGAGTTCTGCCAGCATTTTGTGTTTTTATTGAGTACAGGAGTTGGGATATTATCTCAAAGTTGTATATCATTGTTTTTTTTCCTGTCCAGTTTAGGAGGTAGGTGGCAGTCTCAATATCTTGTGCAAAAGGAGGTACTTCTGATGGGCAATACTGATGCAAAGCTGCACTGATAAATTGTTTTCCTCATGAGCTGAATGTAAAAAAAGAACATGACTATAATTTTGAAGGAATCTCTCAAAGTACTGGGAGACCAATATTTGCCCCTCCTCCAACATCACTAAAGAGATGTCCTGAGCCATTGTCAAATAGTAGGTTACTCTGTGTATATTAGTGCCACATTTAACAGAAGAATTCAGTTGGCTCCAAGCATCTTGTGATGTCTTGAAACCATGTGAGGCATCAAAGAAACAGGATTCTTTCCTTCCACACTGCCTCAGCAGGGAAAGTGATTTGCTGTTAGTATCAGCCTTCATTCTGTCTCAAACCAACAACCTAATTGCTTGCCAGTTGTCCCAGAATATTCCATACTACCTCTCCAGCGGTCCCAGGGCATTTTGCACTGCCTCTCCGGCAGCCCCAGGGCATTCTGTGCTGTCTCTCGGGCAGTCCCGGGCATTCCGCACTGCCCCTCCAGCAGCCCCGGGCATTCCTCACTTCCTCTCCAGCAGTCCCACATGCTGCCAATTGATCCTTCCAATGCTTGTGTAAGTTTGGAGATTGGAAAGTTATTAAAATGGGATCCCAGCCTGGAGCTGATGTAGTGGCAGCCTTTTAATCTGTTCGAAAAGAAATCCAGCCATTCCCTCCTACAGAGCTCTCCCATTTTTCTTTTATCCATGTGCCTATGTAAGAGACTCTGAAATCTCCTTCACATCAAAATCTCTGAGGGAGATGCAGGACTGATTTCCACTAGAGAGACTGAGGTAGGGAGGTGGTAGTGATGTAGATGAGATGGTGACTAACCTTACTCACAAATTTTTCCACAGGAAGCTGCCTGGACAGTTGCAGATGAGTGCATCCAACTGATGGGTGGAATGGGCTTCATGAAGGTCAGTGTCAGGGTCTGCATTCGCTCTGCACCCCCCACCACCACCAAACGACAGCTGTCACTCAGGAGTGGATATTCTGTGTAAAACACTGTAAAAGGGGTGTGAATTGTTCAGTTCCACCAGGGTGGGCCCCAGTTTGCATCTCAGTCATCGAGCAGTACAGCCTTCAGCCTATCTTGTCCATGCCAAACTGTTATCCTGTCTAGGACCGGCACCTGGACCAATGAGGTCCTTCCCAAGAACATAAGAAATACAAACCAGCCCAAGCCTCTGAACGCTTCTCTATCATTCAATAAGATCATGAACAGTCTTCCTGCCCCAGCTCTCGATCCTCAATGACCCAATGTCTATTCATCGTCCTTGGATACTGAGGTACTTTAGGAGTGAGAACCCTGAAGTTTCACTAACCTTTTGAGTGTGAAATTTCTTTTGCCCTTCAGTCTTAAGTTGCTGACGTTTTTTACCTTCTCAGCATCTCCCCATTAATCCAAAAACATCATAGAAACAGAAAATAGGTGCAGGAGTCGGCCATTTGGCCCTTCGAGCCTGTATCGCCATTCAGTACGATCATGGCTGATCATCCAACTCTGTACCTGCTTTCTCTCCATACCCCCTGATCCCTTTAGCCACAAGGGCCATATCTTACTCCCTCTTAAATATAGACAATGAACTGGCCTCAACTGTTTCCTGTGGCAGAGAATTCCACAGATTCACCACTCTCCATGTGAAGAAGTTTCTCCTCATCTCGGTCCTAAAAGGCTTCCCCTTTATCCTTAAACTGTGACCCTTCATTCTGGACTTCCCCAATACCGGGAACAATCTTCCTGCATCTAGCCTGTCCAATCCCTTTAGAATTTTATACGTTTCAATAAGATCCCCCCTCAATCTTCTAAACTCCAGCAAGTATAAGCCCAGTCGATCCAGTCTTTCTTCAAATGAAAGTCCTGCCGTCCCAGGAATCAATCTGGTGAACCTTCTTTGTACTCCCTCCATGGCAAGAGTGTCTTTCCTCAGATTAGGGGACCAAAACTGCACGCAATACTCTAGGTGTGGTCTCACCAAGGCCTCGTACAACTGCAGTAGAACCTCCCTGCTCCTGTACTCGAATCCTCTTGCTATGAATGCCAACATACCATTTGCCTTTTTCACTGCCTACTGTATCTGCATGCCCACACTTTCAATGACTGGTGTACAATGACACCCAGGTCTCATTTCCTAATCGGCCACCATTCTGATAATAATCTGTTTTCCTGTTCTTGCCACCAAAGTGGATAACCTCACATTTATCCACATTAAATTGCATCTGCCATGAATTTGCCCACTCACCTAACTTATCTAAGTCACCCTGCATCCTCTTAGCATCCTCCTCACAGCTAACACTGCCGCCCAGCTTCGTATCATCCGCAAACTTGGAGATGCTGTATTTAATTCTCTTGTCTAAATCATTAGTATATATTGTAAACAACTAAGGTCCCAGCACTGAGCCTTGCGGTACCCCACTAGTCACTGCCTGCCTTTCTGAAAAGGTCCCGTTTATTCCCACTCTTGGCTTCCTGTCTGCCAACCAATTCTCTATCCACATCAATACCATACCCCCAATACCATGTGCTTTAAATTTGCACACTAATCTCCTGTGTGGGACCTTGTCAAAAGCCTTTTGAAAATCCAAATATATCACATGCACTAGAACTCCCCTATCCATTCTACTAGTTACATCCTCAAAGAATTCTATAAGATTCGTCAGACATGATTTTCCTTTCACAAATCCATGCTGACTTTGTCTGATGATTTCCAAATGTGCTGTTATCACATCTTTGATAACTGACTCTAGCATTTTCCCCACCACCGATGTCAGGCTAACCGGTCTGTAATTCCCTGGTTTTTCTCTCCCTCCTTATTTAAAAAGTGGGGTTACATTAACCACCCTACAATCCTCAGGAACTATCATTCATTCTTCTAAAAGCCAGTGAGTACTCTACCCAAAAGATTCATCACCTTGACAGTGTGGCACCATCCTGACACATCGCAGATCAAGACGGTAAAGGTATCATCAAGGATGCTATCAGCAATCTGCTTTTCTCCCCAGTAGAAGATACAGGAGCTCAAAGACATACGAGGGGTGATTGATAAGTTCATGGCCTAAGGTAGAAGGAGATGAGTTCTGCAGCTCATGTAGGTCAACTCTTTGATTATGCAGAAAGTTTGTTAACTCATCAGTTAATAACATCGGGGTGATTGACAAATTCATGGCCTAAGGTAGAAGGAGATGAGTTATTAACTTCAAACTTTCTGCATAATCACTCAAAGAGTTGACCTACGTGTGTGTAACGAGAGCTGTATAACTCATCGCCTTCTACCTTAGGCCACGAACTTATCAATCACACCTGCTGTGGACACTTTCTGGATGTCCAAGATTCGTATGCTCCACGGCCACTGGAGGGGACTGTGTTGAAAAAATAACTGCTAGGTTTTCTAAAATTGACTCCTACCTTAGGCTATGAACTTTTCAATCACCCCTCGTACTCAAGAACAGTTTCTTCCCAACTGCTATCAAACTTGAAGAGAGGGGAGAGGAGGAGAAGCGAGGAAGAGGAAAAGAGAAAAAGAACAACTTTGTCACATACATTTAAAAATACAGTGTAATGTATCATTTGCATCAACGACCAACACCATCCCAGGATTTGCTGGGGACAGCTTACAAGTGCTGCCATGCTTCCAACCTCAACATGGCATGGTTACAACTGACTAACCCTAACCCCTCACTTCTTTGGAATGTGGGAGGAA
Organism: Hypanus sabinus; assembly: GCF_030144855.1. Taxonomy (NCBI): domain Eukaryota; kingdom Metazoa; phylum Chordata; class Chondrichthyes; order Myliobatiformes; family Dasyatidae; genus Hypanus; species Hypanus sabinus. Next base: position 102,233,543 of record NC_082712.1, read on the forward strand.
ACAGGAGCACCCAGTGGAAACTCGTGTGGTCACAGGGAGGACATGCAAACTCTTTACAGATAGCACCAGCAATTGAACTCTGATCACTGGCACTGTAAAGCATTATGCCAACTGCTACACTACCATACTGCCTGTACCTGTCACCTCTTTCACATCCCCTTCCCAAACTCAAATCCTTAATTCTACCTCTTCTGTTGTCACTTTAGCATTTCTTTTTGCACGACTTCAGTTTACACGACTATTCTTTGCACCACCTTAATTTACACGACTGCACTTCCTCAGTTTATCCGACCATGCACTCCCTCTGTTTACACAGCTATTCTTTGCATTACCTCAACTTACACAATTACTCTTTGCACAACCTCAGTTTCCATTGCCTATTCTTTGCCACAGTCCATTGATTATATGCACCAGTCTCTTTACTGTTAGCATGTGTGAGCTTCATGTGAGTAAGAAATTTCATTGTGGCAGATTAGCATCACACTTTGCAGCTCCAGCATTCGGGTTTCACTGTCTGTAAGGAATTTGTATGCCCACCCTGTGACTGCATGGGTTTCCTCTGGATGCTTTTGCTTCCTACCACATCCCAAAGACACATGGGTTCGGGTGAGTAAGTTGTGGATGTGGTATGTTGGCGGTGGAAGCATGGTGACAATTGCAGGCTGCTAAGCTCATCCTCAGACTCTAGTCGTTGACACAAATGACGCATTTCACTGTATGGTTTCACATTTAGACGTACACGTGAACATCTTTAACCTTAATCTTACCACTGTAAAATCTGCTTAAGCATCATAAATAACTCAAAGGCCTTTCACATTAGTTTGAGCATGTACCAGAAACCAGTGGGTGGAGGGACACAGGGATCCCTGTGGGCAGTGGTCCACAGAGTTAACATCAGGGAGACAGCAGGGGAATTTGAAGGTGAGCTTTATGATTGCATGATGCAGTGATTTAGAAATCTATCCTAACTTCTTTCAGGATGCTGGGGTCGAGCGAGTAATGAGAGATCTCCGAATCTTCCGTATTTTTGAGGGGACAAATGATATTCTTCGCCTCTTTGTTGCGCTGAATGGTATTCAGGTAGGTACTGGTTAAACTGTAGAGTGGGACCAAGAGTCTTCTTACCTGCTGGCACTGGGAAACCCTAGGGAGCATAGTAGCTTTGTCTTATCTACTGTAATTGTTATTGGTGCTTAGATCCCAAATGTTCCATCGATACATGGCTGTGGTAGGGTTGCTGCAGTTTTACCATAAGACTATAAGAAATAGGAGCAAATTAGGCCAATCAGCCTGTCAAGTCTGCTCCACCATTCAAACATAGCTGATTTATTTTCCCTCTGCCGCCTTCCTGTAACCTTTGACTCTCTTACTAATCAGGAACCTATCAACCTCCACTTTAAATGTACCTAATAACTTGGCCTCCACAGCCACCATGGCAATGAACTCCACAGATTCACCACCTCTAGAAAAAGAAATTCCTCCTCATCTGTATTCTAAAGGAACATCCATGTATTCTGAGGCTGGGTCCTCTAGGTACCAAAATCCTTTTAATCAATTGTACTTTCCTGAAGCATTGTTCACTTACCCCTCACAACTGGATTTGGTTACTTTGGTAAAACTTTGAGTGATATGTCTGTCCTCATCCTCTTTATTTGTGATGAGTAACCAGCTGGAACTAGAACCCATGCATTGACTTTGCAACTACAATGGTTTAGTGTGTATGTAATTTCAGAGGTGGAAGGTCAAGAGATTTAAACCTGGAGTAACCCACATAAAATGCTGGAGGAACTCAGAGGTCAGTCAGTATCTGTGGAAAGGAGAAGAAAGAGTACAAGCTAGCCCATCCTTTCTACTCTTCCCCCTACTCCCACCTTATTTTATAGCTTCTGTCCCCTTCCTTTCCTATCCTGATAAAGAGTCTTGGCCTGAAACGTCAACTGTTTATTCTCTTTCATAGATACTGCCTGACCTGTTGTGTTCCTCTCCCAGTTCGTATGTTGTTCTGGACTTCCAGCATTGGCAGAATCTCTTGTATTTAGAAGTTAAAACCTGTCCGGGAACAAAATCTGGGAGGGGTGGGCCAGAGTGAATTAGTGTTAACTGTTTCCAGAGGAGAAGGTGGGTACCCAGAGAACGTGAAATTAAGGGGGTCAGCAAAAGAACCAGAGGGGAGAGGAGGGGAAGCTTTCTCCAAGGTGTTGTGGTTGGGGACATGCTACCTGGGAGCGGATTCATCAAGGAATTCCAGAAGGGAATTGGTGGGGAAACACTGGAAAGGGAAACATGCTCAAGAGTTCGATCACAGAGCTAACATTGGCTTGATGAACAGAATGGATATAATTCAGTCGTGGGAGATGTGGCCCAACAGATGGAGGAGCGGAAACAGTGTGGAGGACATTCGCTGACATACAGAGCTGAGGACTGAATGTGATACACACTATAGTTGAAAGGCCTATTTAGGATCAAGCAATTGTTAGCACCATTCAGTCCCTTAATGCCAGAGTGATGAGCTAGAGGGAGATACAGGGGATGTATGATCTTTGAATTCTCTCATGAGACAACCATCTTTGTTGGGCGCAAGTGATTCATGGGTGTTTGCATATAAGCCTCTCAGTACTGGGGATGACCAGCAACGGGCAGGAAACAAGGCAGTGAGCTATGGCCCAGTATAGACTTCCGCTAGCTGCTCCTCCCAGGCAACAAATGATTCCCAGGTCCCCAGTGAGTTCACCTCTTAGACCATCGTCAAGGAGCTGAGTGAAGTAAGATGCCCTGGTCACCAAGTAACGAAGGCCCCAGTACAAGGAGGGGCAATCATTGAAAAGCTTGGTCCAAAATATCGACTGTTTATTTCCCTCCTTAGATGCCTCCTGACGTAATGAATTCCCCTCTCAGTTTGTGTGTGTTGTTTTGGATTTCCAGCATCTGCTGAAATTCAGTCCACTTATTTGAATGGCAAAGGGCTTTTGGAATTTTCCTACCTGAATCCTCCTGACCTTTGGCACTCGAGAGCTTTCAAGTGTGTATCAGGCTCTCCACTCCTTACCCATCCAGTCACTGAGGCAGCGAAATGGTCTAGCAAGTTGAAGCTGCCACCCTACTCCAGCAACCAGAGTCGATCCTGACCTTCAGTGCTGTCTCTGTGAGGCTGCACATTAGAATTAGGAGGATCTCAGAGTAGGTTAAAAGTTCAGCACATCATGGGCTGAAGGGCCTGTGGTATGCTGTATTGTTCTGTGTTCTCTGGTCTCCCTGTGAGACCAGTTTCCTCTCCCAAAGGTGTTAACTACCGACTGTAAATGACCCTGGGTGGTTGGAGAGTCAGGTGGAATTGATGGGGCTGTGAGAGAGAAAACAGGTTACAGAGAAAAACTGGAGGAATGGGACTGATGGGATTGCTCTAAGAGCTGGCGTAGGTTCAGTGGTTCAAGTGGCCTCCTATGTTGTAAACCAAAATCACTAGTCACAGCTACCAGTCTTTGCCACACCCGACTCTGGAAAACCCATGGTTTTCAACTTACCTTGTCTTCCATACGTCTCCCAGTGACTACCCTGTCTCTGCCTCCTGTTCTGATGTACTTTCACCATCTGCTGGACCAGCTATGCCCACAGGGTTTGTAGGGAAGGTGCTTGCTCAGAGAAAGGGCTAATGGTCTTCCTACTGGTGCACACAGAATGCTGGAAACTACCTGAAGGGGCTGCAGCAGGCACTGAAGAATCCTGTGGGGAACGCCACCCTGCTGATGAGCGAAATCAGCAAGCGGGCACGAAGGTGAGTAACCTTGCAGCACCAGCATTTGGTGATCAGTTTTCAATTCCTGCTGCTGTCTGACCATGTGGGTTTCTTCCCACAGTCCAAACTCATTAGGGTTAGTAAGTTGTGGGCATGCTATGTTGGTGTGGCAACACTTGTAACACTGGTCCAGTAGACATTTAGACTGTGTTGGTCATTGACACAAATAATGCATCTCACTGTGTTTTGCTGTACATGTCACAAATAAAGGTTACCTATATAAAGCTGATCAACCTGTCATATTGTGAAAATCTATGAACATTCAAAACGAATGCAGATACTAGAGATCTGAAAATAAAACAAACTTTGGAAAAATAGTGATTGGACAGCATCTGTGGAAAGAGAAGCAGAAGTTGAAGCTCTTGACACAACTGAGTTCATGTTGTTGTTGTTAATGCAGCAGTAGTAGTAGCTTCAGCAGTGGCAGCAGTATCAGTAGTAGTAGCAGTAGTAGCAACGGTAGTATCAGCAGTAGTACCAGTAGCAATGGTAGTAGTAGCAGTAGTAGCAACGGTAGTATCAGCAGCAGTAGTAGCAGTAGCAATGGTAGTAGTAGCAGTAGTAGCAACGGTAGTATCAGCAGCAGTAGTAGCAGTAGCAATGGTAGTAGTAGCAGTAGTAGCAACGGTAGTATCAGCAGCAGTAGTAGCAGTAGCAATGGTAGTAGTAGCAGTAGTAGCAACGGTAGTATCAGCAGCAGTAGTAGCAGTAGCAATGGTAGTAGTAGCAGTAGTAGCAACGGTAGTATCAGCAGCAGTAGTAGCAGTAGCAATGGTAGTAGTAGCAGTAGTAGCAACGGTAGTATCAGCAGCAGTAGTAGCAGTAGCAATGGTAGTAGTAGCAGTAGTAGCAACGGTAGTATCAGCAGCAGTAGTAGCAGTAGCAATGGTAGTAGTAGCAGTAGTAGCAACGGTAGTATCAGCAGCAGTAGTAGCAGTAGCAATGGTAGTAGTAGCAGTAGCAATGGTAGTAGTAGCAGTAGCAACGGTATTAGTCAGTAGTAGCAATGGTAGTATCAACAGTAGTACCAGTAGCAACGGTAGTATCAGCAGTAGTACCAGTAGCAATGGTAGTAGTAGCAGTAGTAGCAACGGTAGTATCAGCAGCAGTAGTAGCAGTAGCAGTGGTAGTAGTAGCAGTAGCAATGGTAGTAGTCAGTAGTAGCAATGGTAGTATCAACAGTAGTACCAGTAGCAATGGTAGTATCAGCAGTAGTACCAGTAGCAACGGTAGTATCAGCAGTAGTACCAGTAGCAACGGTAGTAGTAGCAGTAGTAGCAATGGTAGTATCAACAGTAGTACCAGTAGCAATGATAGTAGTATCAGTAGTAGTAGCAGTAGTAGCAATGGTAGTATCAGCAGTAGTACCAGTAGCAACGGTAGTAGTATCAGTAGTAGTAGCAGTGGTAGCAATGGTAGTATCAATAGCCTCCCCCTCCCCAAGGTCCCATGGGGATCAGTGCCCTCATTTCAAAGGTAATTCTTTGAGCCAGGGGCATTTCTGGTTTGACTTTGGTGCCCTTTCATGCCCTTTCTTGTATGAGATGTTGGTGAGGCCAAATTTGAAGTATGGTGTGTAATTCTAGTCACCTATCCACAGGAAAAAAATCAATAAATCAAAAGAGTACAGGGAAAATGTGCAGGGATGTTGACTGGGCTCTGGGGACCTGAGTAATACAGAAAGGCTGAATAGGTTAGGGCTTTATTCCCTAGAGCGTAGGGGAATGATGGAAGATTTGATAGAGGTATAAAAAAATTCTCAGGGTTAGATAGGGTAAATGCATCAGGCTTTGTCCACTGAGGATGGGTGACACAAGAACTAAAGGTTAAGGGTGAAAGAAAAAAATATTTAAGAAGAACCTGCAGGGGAACTTGTACACTCAGAGGGATGTGAGAGTGTTAAACAAGCTGCCAGCTGAAATGGTTGACGTGGCTTTGATTTCTACATTGAAGAGAAATCAATATGTATATAGATGTATATGTATATAGATGGGAGGGTTATGGCGGGCAGATCAATGGAACTAGCAGAATAACCTTGCACAGACTAGGTGGGCTGAAGGGCCTGTTTTAATGCTGTAGTGCTCTATGACTGTTAAGCAGACAATAATTTCAGCTCCTGAGAAAAGCTGGAGTAAGTCAAAATATCGTGCAAGGCTGGTGCAGAAGTGACTCAGTAACTGAGTTGACATTGGTTCTTTGAGGCAGGTATGAATATAAGATCATCACAGTTCTCACACACTACCCTTTATAAACCATTCTTCCTTTGTCTGTCTTCGTAGGAAAGTCGGACTGAGCACCGGCGTCAACCTGAATAATGTTGTACATCCAGAGTTACAGGAGAGTGGTGATCTGGTGAGTATGTGACTATCAGTGCAATGTTGCATGCAGTCTAACAGAATGATCTGTCTCGGGATGGCACATAAAGTGTTTCATTGCATCTTGGTAAAATAATTACTGCATACTGAGATCAGCTGCCCCACCTCCCCATCAGAATGGCTCTGTCACACTGACCCATACCAATAATGGCCTGCCTTCAATGGTTTCATTCAGTATCAGACAATGTGTACAATATACAACCTGAAATTCTTACTCTCCATAGATGTCCACAAAACATTAGAGAAACCCCAAAGCATGAATTACAGAGGAAATGTAGGAAACCCCAAATACCCTCCCTCCTCCCTCCCGAGCACAAGCAAAATCATTAACTCACACCCTCCTCTCTCCCCATTTATTCCAGCATAAATAAAGCTTCAGCACCCCTAACACCCACCACACAACAGCAAAGCTCCCAAAGAGAGACCATGATTTACAGTCCATCAAAACGCACTGTTCACCAACTGTTCAACGAGGGAGAGGGAGGAGCAGCTCACTGTTTTGATGTTACAGTCTGCAGCGCCACTTTTATTTCAAGTTCCCCAACTTGAGAATCAACAGCAAAGTCTCAAAGAGTCAAGGGAGAGAGCAATTGACCAAGAGCATTTGCTGTCTCGATGTTCTGATCTCTCACAACTCTTCAGTTGGCAACACTGGCAACGAATTGAGCTCACAAGGCCTGTGCATCTAAAGGTGCACATCTTCCAGGGCACTCCTGTACATTATTGAAAATGGCCTTCCAAAGGGTTTCAGCCCATAATGTCGACTGTACTTATTTTTTCCAGAGATGCTGCCTGACCTGCTGAGTTCCTCCAGCATTTTGTTTGCATTGCTCAGATTTTCTCTTGTTTGTGCATTAATGAAAAGATGTTTTTCCGTTGCCCTTGACCTCGGGGTTGTCCCGTCACGCCCCACTCAAGGGAATGACATGGTCAGGTGTTACTGCTGCAGTGAAAGGTGACCAAGAAGGGCAGGAATAAGCAGCAGGCTAGAGGAGCCCAGTGATCTGCTACTCTGAATTGTGCCTGAGTCACAGCTGTCATTCTATTGAGTCTATGAACAGCAGTAAGTCTGCAATGTGGTGTCCTGCTCCGGGGAAGTAGACTGACAGGATTGTTGGTCATGGGGTACTGGGGAGGACTCCACATCTCTCTTCAGAATCTTGCATACTAACATTTACATTCATCAAAAAGAGCAGAATAGACCATGGTTTAATACCAAAAGCACAAGAGTTTCTGCAGATACTGTAAATCTTGGGCACTAAACAGTGAAGGGGAATTAACAGTCAACATTTTGGCTCAATAATCTTCATCAAGACACCTGATTAAGGGCCTCAGAATGAATCCTGATGAAGGATCTTGGCTTGAATCATCAACTGTATATTCCCCTCCATTGGTGCTACTTGACCTGCTGAGTTTCTCCAGCATTCTTGGGTTTCAAGTCCTTTTTTAATGGGGGAGTGGAAGTGTGAAGTAGCGGTCAGCGATTCTGTCTGTATTGAGTTTGTATGTTCTTTCCATCACCACGTGGCTTCCCTCGGTGCTTCCTCCCACATCTCAGAGACAGATCAGCTTAATTGGTCACATGGATGTGATTGGGCGTAGCGCCCTGTTACCCTGCTATGGAGAATATTTCCTATAGTGGAGTAGTCTGGGACCAGAGGACACTGCCTCAGAATACACAGAAGTCCTTTTCAAAGTGGTAGAGATTGTGGAGGCATTAGAAACAATCTTTCAAAACTGATTAGATTCTGGCAATGTGCAAGAGGACTGGAAATTTACAGATTTCACGCCACTCTTTAAGAAAAGAGGGAGGCAGCAGAAAGGATAGTTAAGCCTGACCTCAGTGATTGGGAAGATGTTGCAGTCAGTTGTTAAAGATGAGGTTATGGTGACACCGGACAAGATAGGGCAAAGTCAGCATGGTTTCCTTAAGGGAAAATCTTGCCTTCAAATCTGTTGGAATTCTTTGAGGAGGTTACATGTAGGATAGTTAAAAGGGATGTAGTGGATGTCGTATATTTGGAGGTTTCAGAAGGCTTTTGACAAGTTGCTGTACATGGACTGCTTATCAAGTTACAAGCCCATGGTATTACAGGAAAGTTACTGACATGGTTAGAGCATTGGCTATTCGGTAGAAGGCAGTGAGTGGGAATAAAAAGATCCTTTTCTGGTTGGCTGCACAAGGGTCGGTGTTGGGACCACTTCTTTTTATGTGATTAAATAGATGGCTTTGTTGCCAGATTTGCAGATGATACGAAGATTGGTGGAGGGGCAGGTAGTTTTGAGGAAACCAAAAGACTGCAAAAGGACTTAGACAGATTCGGAGATTGGGCAAGGAAGTAACAAATGAAATACAGTGTTGGAAATGCACTTTGGTAGTAGAAATAAATGTGTGGACTATTTTCTAAATGGGGAGAAAATCCAAAAATCTGAGATGCAAAGGGATTTAGGAGTCCTTGTGCAGTACTCCTAAAGGTTAATTTGCAGGTTGAGTCAATGGTGAGGAAAGCAAATGCAATGTTAGCATTCATTTCAAGAGGTCTGGAATACAAGAGCAGGGATGTGATGTTGAGGCTTTATAAGACACTGGTGAGGCTTCACCTTGAGTATTTTGGACAGATTTGGGCTCCTCATCTTGAGAAAAAATGTGCTGTCATTGGAGAGGGTTGAGAGGAGGTTCACAAGGATGATTCCAGGAATGAAAGGTTTATCATATGAGGAACATATAATAGCTCTGGGTCTGTACTCACTAGAATTTAGAAGAATGAGGAGATCACAATGAAACCCTTTGAATGTTGAAAGGCCTAGACAGATTAGATGTGGAAAGGATGTTTCCCATGGTGGGGGAGTCCAGGACAAGAGGGCACAGCCTCAGGATAGAGGGTGTCCATTTAAAACAGACATGTGGAGAAATTTCTATTGCCAGAGGATGGTGAGTTTGTGGAATTTGTTACCACAGGCAGCTGTGGAAGTCAGGTTGTTTGGTGTATTTAAGGGAGAGCTTAATAGGTTCTTGATTAGACACGGCAGCAAAGGTTACAGGGAGAAGGCCGTAGAGTGGGGCTGAGGAGGGTGAAATGGATAAGCCATGATTGAATGCTGGAGCAGACTCGATGGGCCATGTGGCCTGTTTCTGCTTGTGTGTTTTATGGTCTCATGGTCTAAAAAAGGGTCTAATGCTTTATTTAGCCATAGGGTGGTGAATCATTGCCACAGTCAACTGTGGAGATCAAGCTGTTGGATTAATTTAAGGCAGAAGTTGATAGATTCTTGATTAGTAAGAGTGTCAAAGGTTATGGGGAGGAGGCAGGAGAAGTGGTTGAGAGGGAAAATAAATCGGCCATTTTGGAATGCCAGAGGAGACGATGCATTGAATGACTGAATTCTGCTCCTTTGTCTTGGCTGCTACATCACTTGCTCGGCACTGCCCCTTACACAATGCAACACCCATCATTAATACCTTCAAGATCGTACTGTTCCAACAACTGTTCATTGTACTCCTCTGCTGTCCCACTGAAGAGGCGGGTTCCCTTCTATACTGACCCACTGACAAAGTTGACGTGATAGAGGCTCAGGTCATTTGGACTAAACACATCCAGTCACTCGACCGCAAGAAAATACTGTCACCAAGCCACAGCTGAGTCAGTTTCTTAATTCTTAATATTGGTAAAGTGGTTCCTTAAATGTAAAATCAGACTTTATCCAGACTTGAAATGAGTAGTAAGTTCTTAAATTAACACCCTACTATTTCCACAGTAGAACAAAAACTCCCCAGAGAACCATACATGCCTGGCTAAAGCTGCATTAATTTGTCCCCTTCTGATTAATTTTGGACCGTAGAAAGAAAACTCCCCAGAGAACCATGCTTGGCCAGAGCCACATGGATCTTTCCCCTTCTGATTGATTTCGCACTGAATCACTGTTGATCTGTAACCGCCTCCCTCTCTCTTCAGTCCATTTCATCTCTTGGCTTCTTGCCAGTCATCTAAGCCTGCTGACTCAGCCTAACTTGTTAAGTTACCCTTGTGTAAATTTAGCAGCCCAGTTTTGACTAAATTAGTACAATTACCTGTATCAAGGACTGAAACAGCTCCCTCCCTTCCCCCCCACTGGATTGATGCAGTCTTTCATTGATTTTATTATTGTTATTCTATTATGGATTTATTGAGTATGCCTGAAAAAACATGAGTCTTAGGATTGTATATGGTGACACATACATACTTCGATAGTAAATTTGCCTTGAACTTTGTAGACATGGTCAAGGGCCTGAGCTGATATTCAGAACAAACTTCATAATGTGGGTGAAATGTGATGTAGGTGACTTTGACTGTGGAATGATTGTTGGTGCCAGATGGGGTTTTTTGAGCATATCAGAAACTGCTGATTCTCTAACATTTTTGCGCACAACAGTCTCAAGAGTTTACGGAGAATGGTGTGGATAAACATAAAATCATCTAGTGAGGAGCAGTTCTGAGGGTGAAATGTCCTTGTAATGAGAGAGGTCAGAGAAGAATGGCCAGACTGGTTCAAGCTGAACGGAAGGCAACAGTAAGTCAAATAACCATGCGTTACACTAATGTTGTGTAGAAGAGCATCTCTGAACGCATGACACCGTCTGTCTGAGATCAAGCCCTTCATTCCATTAGATCAGGTAAGAGCTGGTGCCATCTAATCTGTGGGCTGCTCAGCTCAAAATCACAGCACATCAAAACATACAGGGAAGGTGTCTGCATCAACAACCAACACAGCCTAAGGATATGCTGGAGTACTTATCGCCTGCTAAGTTGTACTCCTCCCCCACCTTCTGCTATTGGCTTTCTCACCATTTTCTTTCCAATCCTGATGGAGGTTCTCAACCTAAAACATCAGCTATTTATTCCCTTCCATAGACGTTGCCACCAAGCTGAGTTCCTCCAATACTTTGTGTGTTACCCATTCACCTCAGATCCTTTCACTAACTTCCCAAATGTTGTTCTCTGACTAATATTTGTCCTTTTCAATACCTCACTTTCACCAAATCCTTGGATCTCTGGTAGCCCTGGTAGGTTGTTTTGCCCTATGCCCACAAAGGAGTAGTTTAAATTTTCCTGTCATCTGCACGTACCCCATTCATAATTTCACCCATCAGTGTCCATAAGGAACTCACACTTGTCCTCGCTTTGCTTTCCTTTGACGTACCTGGGAAAGCTCTTGCAGTCTATTTATGTACGGTATTTCTCATCTGCCCACACTTATTCACTTTTTGTTTCTGATTAACTTCTTGGTGAGTCCTCACATGCTCCCTGTTCTCAGTCCCTTTGCTGTTTAAGACAACTTTATAAGCCCCCTGACATTAACACTATCTTTAACTTCTCAAATCAACCGTGGATGGACCACATTTCCTGATTCAGATGCAGATTTATTTATCATTGAAACATACACAGAAAGGCATCGTTTGTGTTAACAGCTAACACGTAAGACCATAAAACAACAGGAGCAGAATTGGGATACTCTGTCATTCCACCTTGGCTGAATTTATGACCCCCTCATCCCCATTTTCCTGCCTTCTCCCTGTAACCGTTGACACCCTCACTAATCAAGAACCTATCAAACTCCATTTTAAATATAACTAATAACTTAGCCTCCAGAGTCATCTGCGGAAATGAATTCCATAGATTCACCACCCTCTGACCGAAGAAATTCCTCCTCATCCCTGTTCTTAAAGGGCTGGTGAAGTTCTAGATTATACCTGCAAGTGTCGCTATCAAAGCATGCCCATAATACTTGGCTGAACAACACAGAACACAACAAGCAATAAATGAACAACAGTGAAACAAGCCCCTCTTTGGGTTTAAAGCTGAAGTATGCATATCAGGGAAGTGAGGATAATGAAGAACCTGCACACGAGGTCTGGGTCAGCTCAGCCATGATTATGATGGACAACGAAGCAGGCTTGAAGGACCAAGCGGCCTGCTACAGCCTTCGCTTTTGTCCCTGGGATTCAGCTCACCTCTTCACAATGGTGAGAAAGCTCAAACACTGACAATGGCTTACACTTCCAACTGCACACCGATGTTTTCACCTCCACTACCACAAAGAGCAGATGAAGTGTCCATTCTTTGTACTGCTGCCTGCAGAAGCTCATTCTGTGTAATCTTGTCTCCATCGTTTGCCACATTGTAGCATTAATTAATCAGAATCAGGTTTAATATCACTGGCGTACGTCATGAAAGTTGTTAACATTACGGCAACAATACAATGAAATACATGATAAATAAATATAGAGGAAAAAACAATCACATTAAGTATATATGTGTCTGTTAAGTAGTTAATTTAAGATAAGTAGTGCAAAAAAACAAAAATAGAAAGTGGTGAGGTGATGTTCATGGGTTCAGTGTCCATTTAGGAATTGGATGGCAGAGAGGAAGAAGCTGTTCCTGAATCACTGAGTGTGTGCCTTCAGGCTTCAAAACTAAAAGCCTGCAGGTGCTGAAATTCTGAAATAACAACAAAACATGTTGGAAGCACACAGCAGGTCAGGCAGTATCTGTGGAGGGAGAAGAAAATTTAACATTTCAAGTGGAGATCATTGATCGGTTTTGGGAGTAACACTACCAATTGGGTTAAGATGAAAAGTGGGCAGGGGAAGGATGGAGAGAAGAAAGGGAATACAGGTAGTCCCCGAGTTATGAACATCCGACTTATGGACAACTCATACTTATGAACCGAGGAAGGAGAATGCCGTCCGCCATTTTAAGTCAGATTGAGACGCTGTCTGCCATTTTAAGTCATTGCCATTGACACTGTTGAGTGTTTAACTTTGTATTTGGCTTAAATTTTTCTTAGTAAGATTCACCCTGACCCCGCCCCCCCCCCCCCACCCCGTTCCAGTCAGCTGGTGGCACAGTGAGATCAGCGCCGAGCTGGAGAATGGAGGTTCCCAACTTCGATCTAGTGATAGACCGCTCCTGAGCGTGCCAGGTTGTTGTCGATCCAGTGACTCCCGTACCATCCGTGTCGGGCTGATGTCGAGCTCACAACTCGACCTTGTTAAAAAAACACTGCCACCTCCAGTTTAAATTCCCACGAGGAATATTGTGGAGAATCAAATATCCAAACCCAGCACAACCCCCACTTTTCCCATTTAGCCTGTCTCAGTGCGGTGGTCCTTAGGATCCAGCGGACCTCGGGAGCCGGCAGAGGTATTTACTGCCACCCGCAGTATTTCTTTTCCATTGATGGGAAGCGATCGTGATTGAAAATAAAGTGCAAGTAATAAAGTGTTTTGAAAGAGGTGAAACGCCATCAGAAATTGGAAAAGAGTTAGGCTGCAGTTGGTCAATGATCAGAACAATTTTAAAGGATAAAGTGAGAATAATGGAGCATGTGAAAGGCCCTCCTCCGATGAAAGCTACAATTATTACTAAGCAACGCAGTGGTTTAATTATTGGAATACATATGTTTCTTAAGTGTTTTATATACATAGAAAGGTAAAATATATACTATATACTAAGACAAACGTTTGACTAACTGACTCTAAATAACATCGGATGTATTTGTTCTGACTTACATACAAATCCGACTTAAAGACGGACTCGGGAACGGAACTCGTATGTAACCCAGGGACTGTCTGTATTTGTCTCTCGCACACAGGCTCACTCTCTCTCTCTCTCTCTCACTCTACAGGACTAGCCTCCAGCTTTATAAGCACTTGATGTAAACATCAGCTGTAGTTTCTCCCACCTGTTAAATCTGCTGGGTTTTTGTCCCTGTAAGGGATATATTTTCTCTGGAAATTTCATAGCTCATTTGGATTTTTATAACCAGCCTAAGGGATTAAAGGAGAGAGAAAAACAGGATTGTTGACTTGAAGTGTTGATGGGCTCCCTCCCTTCCTTCCACACCCAATCTTGGCTAATGACATGGATGTTACAAGAAGTTCTCTTTAGGGTGACATATTCTGTGTTTACATTACAGCTGGTGAAAGCAATCGAAAGGTTTGGTGGCTGCACAGAAGATTTGCTGTTGAAATACGGGAAGAAAATTGTAGGTGAGTGTATGCATCACCTTCTTGTGTGAGCGGGAGAGAGGAAAGGATTAATCTTGTGGCCTGTTGCCTCTGTAATTCTATTTTGGGATCACAGCCTTGGAATTGCTGTTGTTCAGAGAAGAGTTGAAACTTCGAGAATTCCTGGAGTTCTCTACCCTGGAGGATTATGGAAGTGGAATCATTGGGGGGCTGCAGGAATGCAGGGGAAAGTAGGGTTTAAAGATGGAAGTATGCATATCAGGGAAGTGAGGACAATGAAGAACCTGCACACGAGGTCTGGGTCCGCTCAGCCATGATTATGATGGACAACGTAGCAGGCTTAAAAACATAGAAACATAAAAAATAGGTGCAGGAGTAGGCCATTTGGCCCTTCGAGCCTGCACCACCTTTCAATATGATCATGGCTGATCATCCAACTCAAAACCCTGTACCTGCTTTCTCTCCATACCCCCTGATCCCTTTAGCCACAAGGGCCATATCTAACTTCCTCTTAAATATGGCCAATGAATCGGCCTCAGCTGTTTCCTGTGGCAGAGAATTCCACAGATTCACCACTCTCTGTGTGAAGAAGTTTTTCCTCATCTCGGTCCTAAAAGGCTTCCCCTTTATCCTTAAGCTGTGACCCCTCATTCTGGACTTCCCCAACATTGGAAACAATCTTCCTGCATCTAGCCTGTCCAATCCCTTTAGAATTTTATATGTTTCAATAAGATCCCCCCTCAATCTTATAAATTCTAGTGAGTATAAGCGTAGTCGATCCAGTCTTTCTTCATATGAAAGTCCTGCCATCCCAGGAATCAATCTGGTGAACCTTCTCTGTACTCCCTCTATGGCAAGAATGTCTTTCCTCAGATTAGGGGACCAAAACTGCACACAATACTCTAGGTGCGGTCTCACCAAGGCCTTGTACAACTGCAGTAGAACCTCCCTGCTCCCGTACTCAAATCCTTTTGCTACGAATGCCAACATACCATTTGCCTTTTTCACCACCTGCTGTACCTGCATGCCCACCTTCAATGACTGGTGTACAATGACACCCAGGTCTTGTTGCACCTCCCCTTTTCCTAATCGGCCACCATTCAGATAATAATCTGTTTTCCTGTTCTTGCAACCAAAGTGGATAACCTCTCATTTATCCACATTAAATTGCATCTGCCATGAATTTGCCCACTCACCTAACCTATCCAAGTCACCCTGCATGCTCTTAGCATCCTCCTCACAGCTAACACTGCCGCCCAGCTTCGTGTCATCAGCAAACTTGGAGATGATGCATTTAATTCCCTCATCTAAATCATTAATATATATTGTAAAGAACTGGGATCCCAGCACTGATCCTTGCGGTACCCCACTAGTCACTGCCTGCCATTCTGAAAAGATCCTGTTTACTCCCACTCTTTGCTTCCTGTCTGCCAACCAATTCTCTATCCACATCAATACCATACCCCCAATACCATGTGCTTTAAGTTTGCACACTAATCTCCTGTGTGGGACCTTGTCAAAAGCCTTTTGAAAATCTAAATATACCACATCCAATCTACTAGTTACATCTTCAAAAAATTCTATAAGATTCGTCAGACATGATTTTCCTTTCACAAATCCATGCTGACTTTGTCCGATGATTTCACCTCTTTCCAAATGTGCTGTTAGCACATCTTTGGTAACTGACTCTAGCATTTTCCCCACCACTGATGTCAGACTACAATTCCCCGGTTTTTCTCTCCCTCATTTTTTTAAAAAGTGGGGTTACAATAGCCACCCTCCAATCCTCAGGAACTAATCCAGAATCTAAGGAGTTTTGAAAAATTATCCAGTATTTCTTGGGCTATTTCCTTAAGCACTCTGGGATGCAGACCATCTGGCCCTGGGGATTTATCTGCCTTTAATCCTTTCAATTCACCTAACACCACTTCCCTACTAACATGTATTTCCCTCATTTCCTCCATCTCACTAGACCCTCGGTCCCTTACTATTTCCGGAAGATTATTTATGTCCTCCTTAGTGAAGACAGAACCAAAGTAGTTATTCAATTGGTCTGCCATGTCTTTGTTCCCTATGATCAATTCACCTGTTTCTGACTGTAAGGGACCTACATTTGTCTTTACCAATCTTTTTCTTTTCACATATCTATAAAAGCTTTTACAGTCAGTTTTTATGTTCCCTGCCAGCTTTCTCTCATAATCTTTTTTCCCTTTCCTAATTAAGCCCTTTGTCCTCCTCTGCTGGTTTCTGAATTTCTCCCAGTCCTCAGGTGTGCCGCTTTTTTTCGCTAATTTATATGTTTCTTCTTTGGACTTGATACTATCCCTAATTTCCCTTGTCAGCCACGGGTGCACTACCTTCCCTGCTTTATTCTTTTGCCAAACTGGGATGAACAATTGTTGTAGATCATCCATGCGATCTTTAAATGCTTGCCATTGTATATCCACTGTCAACCCTTGAAGTATCATTTGCCAGTCTATCTTAGCTAATTCACGTCTCATACCTTCAAAGTTACCCTCCTTTAAGTTCAGAACCTTTGTTTCTGAATTAACTATGTCACTCTCCATCTTAATGAAGAATTCCACCATATTATGGTCACTCTTACCCAAGGGACCTCACATGACAAGATTGCTAACTAACCCTTCCTCATTGCTCAATACCCAATCTAGAATGGCCTGCTCTCTAGTGGTTCCTCGACATGTTGGTTCAGAAAACAATCCCGCATACATTCCAAGAAATCCTCTTCCTCAGCATCCTTACCAATTTGGTTCACCCAATCTAAATGTAGATTGAAGTCACCCATTATAACTCCTGTTCCTTCATTGCACGCATTTCTAATTTCCTGTTTAATGCCAAGCGGCCTGCTACAGCCTTCGCTTTTGTCCCTGGGACCCAGCTCACCCCTTCACAATGGTGAGAAAGCTCAAACACTGACAATGGCTTACACTTCCAACTGCACACCGATGTTTTCACCTCCACTACCACAAAGAGCAGATGAAGTGTCCATTCTTTGTACTGCTGCCTGCAGAAGCTCATTCTGTGTAATCTTGTCTCCATCGTTTGCCACATTGTAGCATTAGTTAATCAGAATCAGGTTTAATATCACTGGCGTATGTCATGAAAGTTGTTAACATTATGGCAGAAACAAAAGTAGAAAATGGTGAGGTAATGTTCATGGGTTCAGTGTCCATTTAGGAATTGGATGGCAGAGAGGAAGAAGCTGTTCCTGAATCACTGAGTGTGTGCCTTCAGGCTTCAAAACTAAAAGCCTGCAGGTGCTGAAATTCCGAAATAACAACAATACATGTTGGAAGCACACAGCAGGTCAGGCAGTATCTGTGGAGGGAGAAGCAAATTTAACATTTCAAGTGGAGATCATTGATCTGTATTGAGAGAAACACTACCAATTGGGTTAAGATGAAAAGTGGGCAGGGGAGGGATGGAAAGAAGAAAGGGAATGTTTGTGATAGGGTGAAACCAAGGATGAATGGACAGTAGAAAGAGAGACTCTGTGAAACGGATGAGACCAGGGGAGGGATGTACAGGAGAGAGGGAATATCTGCCGCAGGGTGAGACCAGCAGAGGAATGGAAAGGAGAAAAGTAATAGCTGTGACAGAGTGAATCCATGTAAATTTCCTCTTAACAGCGGACTAAGAAATCGCATCAGTGACGTTTGACAGTTAAATACAGAGTAGTTAAGCACAGTGCCTTTAAGGGTAAACCCCATGGTTGAAAATGTGGCAGGAGAGGTGAGATTCAAACCAGGTTGAAGCACGTGAATAAGACCTCCTCTTCCGAGCATCTTGTTGGCAAATATACAATCACTTGAAAATAAGATTGACTGCTGTATCAGAGGCAGATGAGGCTGATCTCCATTGTTTGTTGCATTGGGACTTGGTTATCAGTGAATGCACTGGACACAGCTATCCAACCTTGAATTTTGATAAGGAAGGAGGTGGTGGTGTATGCTTGGTGCACGGATGTTGAGGTTATGTCAATTTCTTGTTCCCTGATTTAGAAAAACTAACGATTAAATGTAGACCATTCTACTTGCTTTGGGAATTCTCATCCTTGATCATGGCCAGAGTTAACATACTACCTGCGGCCAATTATAAGCAAACACTAGTGAGACCACAGAATGCTGTCTGCAAATAGGAAGTGGCCTATCCTGACGCATTTCAAGTGACCTTAACCAGGCCTGTTTGAAGAAAACCCTGCCCAGTTATTACCATCACGTGACCTTTTGCACCAGAGGTTCCATCACACTAGACGATGCTGCAGTATGATAAGGAATGCCTGTCGTTCCTTTCTGAGACCGCATTTTGGCAAGTTGGATCATTTGGTTGTACTGCTGTTACTGTATACAGACAGAGCCTAAAGGACAAGTCTCCAGAGATCAAGACTATTAAGAGGTGGTCATGGGAGGCTGAAGAACAGTTATAGGATTGCCTTGAGTCAGTGGACTGTTCGGTGTTCAAGAACTCGTCGGAGGACCTGAATGAATACACCAGGCTCTTTACAGACAGCTCTGGATGAGTGTGTCCCCAGAAAGTAATTTATGGTTTTCCCCAATCAGAAGCCTTGGATGAACAATGAAATCCAGAACCTGCTGAAAGCCAAATCGGAGGCATTCAAGTCTGGAAATCAAGAATGCTACAAGCAACGTACAGACGTAGATATGATCTCCAGAAATCTATTTCTCAGCTGAAGAGACTCTAGATAAGATAAGAATCAACAAGAGATGCCCAATAGCTGAGGGAGGGTTTGAATGCCATAACTTCCTACAAAGTTAAATCATATGACATAAGGGACAGCAGAGCTTTGCTTCCAGATGAGCTCAGTGCTTGCTCTGCTCACTTCGACCGCCAGAACAGGGAGGAACCATCGCGCACCCCCATGTCTCCCGATGATCCTTTGGTGTCAGAATCTGAAGGTGACGTGCAGGCAGCCTTCAAGAGAATGAATCCAAGGAAAACATCTGGTCCAGACAGAGTACCTAACTGAGTACCGAAGACCTGTGCCAACTAACTGCTTGATATATTCACAGGAATCTTCAATCTTTCACTCCGGCAGTGTGTGCTTCAATCATACCAATGCCCAAGAAGAGTGTGGTAACCTGTCTAAGTAACTATTACCCAGTGGCATTTGCATCCACAGTGATAAATTGTTCTGAGAGGCTGGTGTTGAACCACATCAGCTTCTGACTGAATGGCAACTTGGATTGGCTCCAATTCACTCACTGAAGCGACAGGTCTACAGCAGATGCCATCTCATTGGCTCTTCACACAACCCTGCAACATCTGGACAGCAAAGATGCATACATCAGGATTTTCTTTATCGAATTCAGCTCAGCATTTAACACCATTATCCCCTCAAAACTAATCAATAAGCTCGAAGACCTGGACGTTCATACCCACTTATGCAATTGGTTCCTGGATTTCCTCACTTGTACACCCCAGTCAGTTCAGACTGGCAAAAACATCTCCTCCACAATCTCCATCAGCACAGGAGCACCACAGGGATGTGTACTTAGCCCCCGTGTCTACTCGCTGTACACTGATGATTGTGCAGCTAAGTACAGCTCCACCACCGTTTTCAAGTTTGCCTATGGCACCACTGTTGTGGGCTGTATCAAAGGGGGTGATGAATCTGCAAACAAAAGGGAAATTGAAAACTTGGCTGAGTGGTGTAATAACAACAACCTCTCACTCAGTGTCATGGGACCAAGGAACTGATTGTAGGCTTCAGGAGAGGGGAACAAGAGGTCTGTGAGCTAGTAATCACTGGGGGATTGGAGGTGGAGAGGGTCAGTAACTTGAAATTCCTGGGTGTATCTATCTGAGAGGACCTGTCCTGGACCAATCATATGTGTGGGGAATAGACAGGAGAAAGGGAATATCTGTGACAGGGTGAGTCAGTGGAGAATAGACGGGAGAACAGGAATATTTGTGACAGGGTGAGACCAGGGAAAATAGATGGGAGAAAGGGAATATCTGTGATAGAGTGCATCCAGGGGGAATAGACGGGAGAACAGGAATATCTGTGACAGTGTGAGTCCAGGGGGGAATAGACAGGAGAACAGGAATATCTGTGACAGAGTGAATCCAGGGGAGAATGGGCAGGAGAACAGGAATATCTGTGACAGAGTGAATCCAGGGGAATAGACGGCAGGAAGGGAATATCTGTCACAGTGTCTGACTACGGGAGGAATGATCAGGAGAAAAGAAAATATCTTTGATAAGAGTGCGACCAGGCAGGAAACGCAAGGAGAGGAGAAAGGGATATCTGTGACAGCGTGAGACCAGGGGAGGTATGATTGGGACAATAAGGAATGTCTTTGACAGGGTTATACTAGGGGAGGAATGGACGGGAGAAAGGGAATACCTTTGGAGAGAAGCCATCAGAAAGATCTTGGACCATTGATCCATTTTTCAAATGGAGTTGTGCAACTAAATAAAGTAAATGCAGGCTTTAAATTGTTGTTCAAGGAGAAGCAATGGACACATGTCAATGAGAATTAGTTGCAGGGAAATGGGAGAGAAACAATACATAGCAATCGTGGAGGAACTCATCAGGTCAGGTAGCATCTATGAAGGGAAATAAACAGTTGTCGTTTACCCAGACACTTGACCTATCATGAGAGAGGAGAATGGGACTCTCGGGACTGCTTCCTGGGAGCTGGTTTGGACCTGATAGTTGAATAGCCTCCTGTCAGAAATACAAGACAACCATTACCACTGCTTCTGGGGACACAGCAGATGTAACAAGACCTTTGGATAAACAATCCTTTCTCCCCGCAGGGGTCAGCCAGGGCAGGTGAACTGGGCTGCTCAGCAAATCCTCAAGCAGAGCTGGGAAACGGGGGGGGGGGGGGGGGGGGGTGGTCATTGTGAGAAGGCTCCCTGGTTTCTGCAGACACCCTCTGCTCTAGACTTTCTCAACACTAGCTTTCAGATAGAGTAGCCCTCTTCATCAGTGTTGCGAGGAGTGTCAGCCTAAAGAGGTGACTGGTCTCTTCTGGGTGACTTGAGACATGTGACCACTTGGGTCAGTGTGTGGAGTGTCATCGGCCACACTGGCTCTTGCCCAGGATTCCCAGGTCAGTGTGTGGAGTGTCATCGGCCACACCGGCTCTAGCCCAGGATGCCCAGATCAGTGTGTGGAGTGTCATCGGCCACACCGGCTCTAGCCCAGGATGCCCAGGTCAGTGTGTGGAGTGTCATCGGCCACACCGGCTCTTGCCCAGGATGCCCAGGTCAGTGTGCACAGGTTGTAACCCTTTGTTATCTTGGGTTCTTGCAGATGAGCAGTTTTTGCTGAAGAGGGTGGCAGATAGCGCTATCGACCTATATGCCATGATTGTTGTACTGTCAAGGTAAGCCTAAGCCTAACATTCCTCCATCACCTTCCCTCCTCTCCCTTTTCTTTTCAAGGTGTTGACAGCTAGCATTACTGTGGGATGGTCATACTGAGGGAGGGTCACACTGTGGGAGAGAATAAGCCCTTGAGAAAAGTTGACTTCTTTCAAAATAAACCCTGAAGAATGGTGACGAGGATGAAGGAAGGTGTACGAGAGAGGTACTTCAACCTTGGCAGTAGAATGCTGCAATTTTCTTCTTGGAGGAAGACTCTTTTGCCGAATTTTGTTGAGTCTCTGATCGGGCTGCAGCAGTGATGGTGGCTTACCAAAGTTTTGTATATGCAACTTTTACTGGGAGCTGGGGCAGATTTCTTCAATTGTTAACATCAGTACACCCCCTGCGACCTGGAGGGCTCAGCCCGGGACAACTGGATGAAGAGTTTTGCGCAGATCCTTGGACTGGGGCTTGGATGGAGGAACATCGGAGTGACCTGGCTGCGCAGCAGGAAGGCCACTTCCTACCTGTCTGGAGGAGACTCCTATCCTTTCTCTCTTCCAAGAACTGCGCTTTGAAAGTCTGCTAAGTGCTGTGACTGTGTTAATTCAGTGATATTTTGATTTCAGACTGTGTAGGGCTTTAACATGGTGGGCTGCAGCTCCAGAATGGTGGGATCTAGTTCCTACACAGGAAAGGAAGAATCCTGTAGGCCACCTCCTTTCAGACTGTTAATTCCAAACAACACTATGCAATGCAATATTCCTGTACCCTTAGCTAGAGAGGTGACCCTGGCCCTGAGCAGGGGGTTAAAAGTGGAAGGAGTCCATGCCAGGCCCCATACAGAAGGTGACCTGCTATACAATGCACCTTCAGCTCCACAAAGTAGACCTCAGCCCTCACCTGTATTCTTTGCGTGAGGGGAAGTCACCTGTAACCTGTATACTTCTCCAGCCAGACAGGTCAGTTTGGGCATGTGTATGTCCTCCATCGTAAGGTATTCATTCAGCTGGAAATGCTGAGGACTACTTTCACGTGTGGCGTAGAAGGAAGCATTACTGGATCTGCTGGGATTGGGCAGTGCCATGTCTGCAAGGAATTTGGGCATATCTGTAAGAATTGCCCTAAACGTCAGGCCACTAAATCCACCTGGGTGGCACAGGAGGGCACCGCAGGGCCTCACCCCTCGTGCACCCTCTCCCTGTTCCCCTTTCTTCCACTGTAACTCAGAACCCTGGCGAGGACGGATGGCTTGCAACCTCTGGTTAGATGGGTACCACTGACGCACAGGGGCTTGCTCAAGGGGCTGTTGTGTCATCAAGTGAAGTAACGGAGTTGGTCTCTTGGACTGTAGAGTCCACAGAAGCAAATTACCCTTCTGGAGATCATCGGTCCCCAGGGTCTGATGGGATCCGGAGAAGTCCTGCATCACCATCCTCCACGAAGGAGCGGAGTGCCTGGGTCGTGATAGTGGGGAGATCGAGAGTGCTCAAGGATGGGAGAACAAGGCCACCCAGGGGCGGAGGTAGGAAGACCAAGAGGGTCAAGCCCTACTTTCAGTCCAAGGAGGCTAATGGGATGAGGCACAGTAGAGAACAACAGTGGCAAGTAGGGGGCCAGCCTACCCTACCCCCTGGAGCAGACTGTGGGTGCTATTGACGATCCAGGGATAGTGGTGTCTCCCCCAGGACTGCTCATGAGCTTAGTACCAGGCCCGTATTGAGGCCGCTCGACTATACTGACTCCAGCATGTGGGTTCAGGACAATCAGGATGAGGATGTTTCTGGTAGTGGAGTGAAGGTGAGGAACGGGACAGTGAGGATGAGGATGTTTCTGGTAGTGGAGTGAAGGTGAGGAACGGGACAGTGAGGATGAGGATGTTTCTGGTAGTGGAGTCAGGGTGAGGAACGAGACGATGAGGATGTTTCTGGTAGTGGAGTGAGGGTGAGGAACGAGACAATGAGGATGAGGATGTTTCCGGTAGTGGAGTGAAGGTGAGGAACGGGACAGTGAGGATGAGGATGTTTCTGGTAGTAGAGTGAGCGTGAGGAACGGGACAGTGAGGATGAGGATGTTTCCGGTAGTGGAGTGAAGGTGAGGAACAGGACAGTGGGGATGAAGATGTTTCTGGTAGTGGAGTGAGGGTGAGGAACGAGACAATGAGGATGAGGATGTTTCTGGTAGTGGAGTGAGGGTGAGGAACGAGACAATGAGGATGAGGATGTTTCTGGTAGTGGAGTGAGCGTGAGGAACGAGACAATGAGGATGAGGGTGTTTCTGGTAGTGGAGTGAGGGTGAGGAACGAGACAATGAGGATGAGGATGTTTCTGGTAGTGGAGTGAGCGTGAGGAACGGGACAGTGAGGATGAGGATGTTTCCGGTAGTGGAGGGAGGGTGAGGAACGGGACAGTGAGTATGAGGATGTTTCCGGTAGTGGAGTGACGTTGAGGAACGGGACACTGAGGATGAGAATGTTTCCGGTAGTGGAGTGAGGTTGAGGAACGAGACAGTGAGCATGAGGATGTTTCCAGTAGTGGAGTGAGGTTGAGGAACGGGACAGTAAGGGTGAGGATGTTTCCGGTAGTGGAGTGAGGGTGAGGAACGGGACAGTGAGGATGAGGATGTTTCCGGTAGTGGAGTGAGGGGGAGGAACAAGACAGTGAGGATGAGGATGTTTCCGGTAGTGGAGTGCAGGTGAGGAACGGGACAGTGAGGATGAGGATGTTTCTGGTAGTGGAGTGAAGGTGAGGAACAGGACAGTGAGGATGAGGGTGTTTCCGGTAGTGGAGTGAAGGTGAGGAATGGGACAGTGAGGATGAGGATGTTTCTGGTAGTGGAGTGAGGGTGAGGAATGGGACAATGAGGATGAGAATGTTTCCAGTAGTGGAGTGAGGGTGAGGAACGGAACAGTGAGGATGAGGGTGTTTCCGGTAGTGGAGTGAAGGTGAGGAATGGGACAGTGAGGATGAGGATGTTTCTGGTAGTGGAGTGAGGGTGAGGAATGGGACAGTGAGTATGAGGATGTTTCCGGTAGTGGAGTGACGTTGAGGAACGGGACACTGAGGATGAGGATGTTTCCAGTAGTGGAGTGAGGTTGAGGAACGGGACAGTAAGGGTGAGGATGTTTCCGGTAGTGGAGTGAGGGTGAGGAACGGGACAGTGAGGATGAGGATGTTTCCGGTAGTGGAGTGAGGGGGAGGAACAAGACAGTGAGGATGAGGATGTTTCCGGTAGTGGAGTGCAGGTGAGGAACGGGACAGTGAGGATGAGGATGTTTCTGGTAGTGGAGTGAAGGTGAGGAACAGGACAGTGAGGATGAGGGTGTTTCCGGTAGTGGAGTGAAGGTGAGGAATGGGACAGTGAGGATGAGGATGTTTCTGGTAGTGGAGTGAGGGTGAGGAATGGGACAATGAGGATGAGAATGTTTCCAGTAGTGGAGTGAGGGTGAGGAACGGAACAGTGAGGATGAGGGTGTTTCCGGTAGTGGAGTGAAGGTGAGGAATGGGACAGTGAGGATGAGGATGTTTCTGGTAGTGGAGTGAGGGTGAGGAATGGGACAATGAGGATGAGAATGTTTCCGGTACTGGAGTGAGGGTGAGGAATGGGACAGTGAGGATGAGGATGTTTCCAGTAGTGGAGTGAGGGTGAGGAACGGGACAGTGAGGGTGAGGATGTTTACGGTAGTGGAGTGAGGGTGAGGAACAGGACAGTGAAGATGAGGATGTTTCCGGTAGTGGAGTGAGGGTGAGGAACGGGACAGTGAGGATGTTTCTGGTAGGGGAGTGAGGGTGAGGAACGGGACAATGAGGATGTTTCTGGTAGTGGAGTGAGAGTGAGGAATGGGACAGTGAGGATGAGGATGTTTCCGGTAGTGGAGTGAGGGTGAGGAACGGGACAGTGAGGATGAGGATGTTTCCGGTAGTGCAGTGAGGTTGAGGAACGGGAAAGTGATGAGGATGTTTCCGGTAGTGGAGTGAGGGTGAGGAATGGGACAGTGAGGATGAGGATGTTTCCGGTAGTGGAGTGAGAGTGAGGAACGGGACAATGACGATGAGGATGTTTCCGGTAGTGGAGTGAGGCTGAGGAACGGGAAAGTGATGAGGATGTTTCCGGTAGTGGAGTGAGGGTGAGGAACGGGACAGTGAGGATGAGGATGTTTCTGGTAGTGGAGGGAGGGTGAGGAACGGGACAGTGAGGATGAGGATGTTTCCGGTAGTGGAGTGAGGGTGAGGAACGGGACAGTGAGGGTGAGGATGTTTCCGGTAGTGGAGTGAAGGTGTGGAACGGGACAGTGAGGATGAGGATATTTCCGGTAGTGGAGTGAGGGTGAGGAACGGGACAGTGAGGATGAGGATGTTTCCGGTAGTGGAGTGAGGGTGAAGAATGGGACAGTGAGGATGAGGATGTTTCTGGTAGTGGAGTGAGGGTGAAGAATGGGACAGTGAGGATGAAGATGTTTCCAGTAGTGGATTGAGGGTGAGGAACGGGACAGTGAGGATGAGGATGTTTCTGGTAGTGGAGTGAGAGTGAGGAACGGGACAATGAGAATGAGGATGTTTCCGGTAGTGGAGTTGGCGTGATCAGGATGTTTCCAACAGTGGATTGAGAGAGTGGGAACGGGACAGTGAGGATGAGTATGTTTCTGGTAGTGGAGTGAGGGTGAGGTACGGGACAGTGCGGGTGAGGTTGTTTCCAGTAGTGGAGTGAGCATGAGGAACGGGACAGTGAGGATGAGGATATTTCCAGTAGTGGAGTGAGGGTGAGGAACGGGACAGTGAGGATGAGGTTGTTTCCAGTAGTGGAGTGAGGGTGAGGTACGGGACAGTGAGGGTGAGGTTGTTTCCAGTAGTGGAGTGAGCATGAGGAACGGGACAGTGAGGATCAGGATATTTCCAGTAGTGGAGTGAGGGTGAGGAATGGGACAGTGAGGATGAGGATATTTCCAGTAGTGGAGTGAGGGTGAGGAACGGGACAGTGAGGATGAGGCTGTTTCTGGTAGTGGATTGAGGGTGAGGAACAGGACAGTGAGGATGAGGATGTTTCCGGTAGTGGAGTGAGGGTGAGCAACGGGACAGTGAAGATGAGGATGTTTCCGGTAGTGGAGTGAGGGTGAGGAACGGGACAGTGAGGGTGAGGATGTTTCCGTTAGTGGAGTGAGGGTGAGGAACAGGACAGTGAGGATGATGATGTTTCTGGTAGTGGAGTGAGGGTGAGGAACGGGACAGTGAGAATGTTTCCGGTCGTGGAGTGAGGGTGAGGAACGAGACAGTGAGGATGAGGATGTTTCCGGTAGTGGAGTGAGAGTGAGGAACGGGACAGTGAGGATGAGGATGTTTCCGGTAGTGGAGTGAAAGTGAGGAACGGGACAGTGAGGATGAGGATGTTTCCGGTAGTGGAGTGAGGGTGAGGAACAGGACAGTGAAGATGAGGATGTTTCCGGTAGTGGAGTGAGGGTGAGGAACGGGACAGTGAGGATGAGGATGTTTCCAGTAGTGGAGTGAGGGTGAGGAACGGGACAGTGAGGATGAGGATGTTTCCGGTAGTGGAGTGAGAGTGAGGAACGGGACAATGAGGATGAGGATGTTTCCGGTAGTGGAGTGAGGGTGAGGAACAGGACAGTGAAGATGAGGATGTTTCCGGTAGTGGAGTGAGGGTGAGGAACGGGACAGTGAGGATGTTTCCGGTAGGGGAGTGAGGGTGAGGAACGGGACAATGAGGATGTTTCTGGTAGTGAAGTGAGGGTGAGGAATGGGACATTTAAGGATGAGGATGTTTCCGGCAGTGGAGTGAGGGTGAGGAACGGGACAGTGAGGATGAGGATGTTTCCGGTAGTGGAGTAGTGGAGTGAGCGTGAGGAATGGGACAGTGAGGATGAGGATGTTTCCGGTAGTGGAGTGAGGGTGAGGAACAGGACAGTGAAGATGAGGATGTTTCCGGTAGTGGAGTGAGGGTGAGGAACGGGACAGTGAGGATGTTTCCGGTAGGGGAGTGAGGGTGAGGAACAGGACAGTGAGGATGAGGATGTTTCCAGTAGTGGAGTGAGGGTGAGGAACGGGACAGTGAGGATGAGGATGTTTCCGGTAGTGGAGTGAGAGTGAGGAACGGGACAGTGAAGATGAGGATGTTTCCGGTAGTGGAGTTAGCGTGATCAGGATGTTTCCAACAGTGGATTGAGAGAGTGGGAACGGGACAGTGAGGATGAGGATGTTTCTGGTAGTGGAGTGAGGGTGAGGTACGGGACAGTGAGGGTGAGGTTGTTTCCAGTAGTGGAGTGAGCATCAGGAACGGGACAGTGAGGATGAGGATATTTCCAGTAGTGGAGTGAGGGTGAGGAACGGGACAGTGAGGATGAGGCTGTTTCTGGTAGTGGATTGAGGGTGAGGAACGGGACAGTGAGGATGAGGATGTTTCCGGTAGTGGAGTGAGGGTGAGGATGTTTCAGTAGTGGAGTGAGGGTGAGCAACGGGACAGTGAAGATGAAGATGTTTCCGGTAGTGGAGTGAGGGTGAGGAACGGAACAGTGAGGATGAGGATGTTTCCGGTAGTGGAGTGAGAGTGAGGAACGGGACAATGAGGATGAGGATGTTTCCAGTAGTGGAGTGAGGGTGAGGAACAGGACAGTGATGATGAGGATGTTTCCAGTAGTGGAGTGAGGGTGAGGAACGGGACAGTGAGGATATTTCCGGTAGAGGAGTGAGGGTGAGGAACGGGACATTGAGGATGTTTCTGGTAGTGAAGTGAGGGTGAGGATTGGGACAGTTAAGGATGAGGATGTTTCCGGTAGTGGAGTGAGGGTGAGGAACGGGACAGTGAGGATGAGGATGTTTCCAGTAGTGGAGTGAGGGTGATGAATGGGACAGTGAGGATGACGATGTTTCCGGTAGTGGAGTGAGCGTGAGGAACGGGACAGTGAGGATGAGGATGTTTCCGGTAGTGGAGTGAGGGTGAGGAACGGGACAGTGAGGATGAGGATGTTTCTGGTAGTGGATGGAGGGTGAGGAAGAGGACAGTGAGGATGAGGATGTTTCTGGTAGTGGAGTGAGGGTGAAGAATGGGACAGTGAGAATGAAGATATTTCCAGTAGTGGAGTGAGGGTGAGGAACGGGACAGTGAGGATGAGGATGTTTCTGGTAGTGGATGGAGGGTGAGGAATGGGACAGTGAGGATGAGGATGTTTCCGGTAGTGGAGTGAGGGTGAGGAACGGGACAGTGAGGATGAGGATGTTTCTGGTAGTGGAGGGAGGGTGAGGAACGGGACAGTGAGGATGAGGATGTTTCCAGTAGTAGAGTGAGGGTGAGGAACGGGACAGTGAGGATGAGGATGTTTCCGGTAGTGGAGTGAGAGTGAGGAACGGGACAATGAGGATGAGGATGTTTCCGGTAGTGGAGTGAGGGTGAGGAACGGGACAGTGAGGATGAGGATGTTTCCGGTAGTGGAGTGAGGGTGAGGAACGGGACAGTGAGGATGTTTCCGGTAGGGGAGTGAGGGTGAGGAACGGGACAATGAGGATGTTTCTGGTAGTGAAGTGACGGTGAGGAATGGGACATTTAAGGATGAGGATGTTTCCGGCAGTGGAGTGAGAGTGAGGAACGGGACAATGAGGATGAGGATGTTTCCGGTAGTGGAGTGAGGGTGAGGAATGGGACAGTGAGACTGAGGATGTTTCCGGAAGTGGAGTGAGGGTGAGGATGTTTCCAGTAGTGGAGTGACGGTGAGGAATGGGGCAGTGAGGGTGAGGATGTTTCCGGTAGTGGAGTGAGGGTGAGGAACGGGACAGTGAGGATGAGGATGTTTCCAGTAGTGGAGTGAGGGTGAGGAATGGGACAGTGAGGATGAGGATGTTTCCGGTAGTGGAGTGAGGGTGAGGAATGGGGCAGTGAGAATGAGGATGTTTCCGGTAGTGGAATGAGGGTGAGGAATGGGACACTGAGGATGAGGATGTTTCCGGTAGTGGAGTGAGGGTGAGGAACGGGTCAGTGAGGATGAGGATGTTTCTGGTAGTGGAGTGAGGGTGAGGATGTTTCCAGTAGTGGAGTGAGGGTGAGGAATGGGGCAGTGAGGATGAGGATGTTTCCGGTAGTGGAGTAGAGGGTGAGGATGTTTCCAGTAGTGGAGTGAGGGTGAGGAATGGGCAGTTAGGTTGAGGATGTTTCCGGTAGTGGATTGAGGGTGAGGAATGGGACAGTGAGGATGAGGAGGTTTCCGGTAGTGGAGTGAGGGTGAGGAACCGGACAGTGAGGATGAGGATGTTTCCGGTAGTGGAGTGAGGGTGAGGAATGGGACAGTGAGGGTGAGGATGTTTCCGGTAGTGGAGTGAGTGTGAGGAACGGGACAGTGAGCGTGAGGATGTTTCCAGTAGTGGAGTGAGAGTGAGGAATGGGACAGTGAGGATGAGGATGTTTCCGGTCGTGGAGTGAGGGTGAGGAACGGGACAGTTAGGATGCGGATGTTTCTGGTAGTGGAGTGAGGGTGAGGATGTTTCTGGTAGTGGAGTGAGGGTGAGGAACGGGACAGTTAGGATGCGGATGTTTCTGGTAGTGGATTGAGGGTGAGTAACGGGACAATGAGGATGAGGATGTTTCCGGTAGTGGTGTGAGGGTGAGGAATGGGACAGGGAGTGTGAGGATGTTTCCAGTATTGGAGGGAGGGTGAGGAACGGGACAGTGAGGATGAGGATGTTTCCGGTAGTGGAGTGAGCATCAGGAACGGGACAGTGAGGATGAGGATATTTCCAGTAGTGGAGTGAGGGTGAGGAACGGGACAGTGAGGATGAGGCTGTTTCTGGTAGTGGATTGAGGGTGAGGAACGGGACAGTGAGGATGAGGATGTTTCCGGTAGTGGAGTGAGGGTGAGGATGTTTCAGTAGTGGAGTGAGGGTGAGCAACGGGACAGTGAAGATGAAGATGTTTCCGGTAGTGGAGTGAGGGTGAGGAACGGAACAGTGAGGATGAGGATGTTTCCGGTAGTGGAGTGAGAGTGAGGAACGGGACAATGAGGATGAGGATGTTTCCGGTAGTGGAGTGAGGGTGAGGAACAGGACAGTGAAGATGAGGATGTTTCCGGTAGTGGAGTGAGGGTGAGGAACGGGACAGTGAGGATGTTTCCGGTAGGGGAGTGAGGGTGAGGAACGGGACAATGAGGATGTTTCTGGTAGTGAAGTGAGGGTGAGGAATGGGACATTTAAGGATGAGGATGTTTCCGGCAGTGGAGTGAGGGTGAGGAACGGGACAGTGAGGATGAGGATGTTTCCGGTAGTGGAGTAGTGGAGTGAGCGTGAGGAATGGGACAGTGAGGATGAGGATGTTTCCGGTAGTGGAGTGAGGGTGAGGAACAGGACAGTGAAGATGAGGATGTTTCCGGTAGTGGAGTGAGGGTGAGGAACGGGACAGTGAGGATGTTTCCGGTAGGGGAGTGAGGGTGAGGAACAGGACAGTGAGGATGAGGATGTTTCCAGTAGTGGAGTGAGGGTGAGGAACGGGACAGTGAGGATGAGGATGTTTCCGGTAGTGGAGTGAGAGTGAGGAACGGGACAGTGAAGATGAGGATGTTTCCGGTAGTGGAGTTAGCGTGATCAGGATGTTTCCAACAGTGGATTGAGAGAGTGGGAACGGGACAGTGAGGATGAGGATGTTTCTGGTAGTGGAGTGAGGGTGAGGTACGGGACAGTGAGGGTGAGGTTGTTTCCAGTAGTGGAGTGAGCATCAGGAACGGGACAGTGAGGATGAGGATATTTCCAGTAGTGGAGTGAGGGTGAGGAACGGGACAGTGAGGATGAGGCTGTTTCTGGTAGTGGATTGAGGGTGAGGAACGGGACAGTGAGGATGAGGATGTTTCCGGTAGTGGAGTGAGGGTGAGGATGTTTCAGTAGTGGAGTGAGGGTGAGCAACGGGACAGTGAAGATGAAGATGTTTCCGGTAGTGGAGTGAGGGTGAGGAACGGAACAGTGAGGATGAGGATGTTTCCGGTAGTGGAGTGAGAGTGAGGAACGGGACAATGAGGATGAGGATGTTTCCAGTAGTGGAGTGAGGGTGAGGAACAGGACAGTGATGATGAGGATGTTTCCAGTAGTGGAGTGAGGGTGAGGAACGGGACAGTGAGGATATTTCCGGTAGAGGAGTGAGGGTGAGGAACGGGACATTGAGGATGTTTCTGGTAGTGAAGTGAGGGTGAGGATTGGGACAGTTAAGGATGAGGATGTTTCCGGTAGTGGAGTGAGGGTGAGGAACGGGACAGTGAGGATGAGGATGTTTCCAGTAGTGGAGTGAGGGTGATGAATGGGACAGTGAGGATGACGATGTTTCCGGTAGTGGAGTGAGCGTGAGGAACGGGACAGTGAGGATGAGGATGTTTCCGGTAGTGGAGTGAGGGTGAGGAACGGGACAGTGAGGATGAGGATGTTTCTGGTAGTGGATGGAGGGTGAGGAAGAGGACAGTGAGGATGAGGATGTTTCTGGTAGTGGAGTGAGGGTGAAGAATGGGACAGTGAGAATGAAGATATTTCCAGTAGTGGAGTGAGGGTGAGGAACGGGACAGTGAGGATGAGGATGTTTCTGGTAGTGGATGGAGGGTGAGGAATGGGACAGTGAGGATGAGGATGTTTCCGGTAGTGGAGTGAGGGTGAGGAACGGGACAGTGAGGATGAGGATGTTTCTGGTAGTGGAGGGAGGGTGAGGAACGGGACAGTGAGGATGAGGATGTTTCCAGTAGTAGAGTGAGGGTGAGGAACGGGACAGTGAGGATGAGGATGTTTCCGGTAGTGGAGTGAGAGTGAGGAACGGGACAATGAGGATGAGGATGTTTCCGGTAGTGGAGTGAGGGTGAGGAACGGGACAGTGAGGATGAGGATGTTTCCGGTAGTGGAGTGAGGGTGAGGAACGGGACAGTGAGGATGTTTCCGGTAGGGGAGTGAGGGTGAGGAACGGGACAATGAGGATGTTTCTGGTAGTGAAGTGACGGTGAGGAATGGGACATTTAAGGATGAGGATGTTTCCGGCAGTGGAGTGAGAGTGAGGAACGGGACAATGAGGATGAGGATGTTTCCGGTAGTGGAGTGAGGGTGAGGAATGGGACAGTGAGACTGAGGATGTTTCCGGAAGTGGAGTGAGGGTGAGGATGTTTCCAGTAGTGGAGTGACGGTGAGGAATGGGGCAGTGAGGGTGAGGATGTTTCCGGTAGTGGAGTGAGGGTGAGGAACGGGACAGTGAGGATGAGGATGTTTCCAGTAGTGGAGTGAGGGTGAGGAATGGGACAGTGAGGATGAGGATGTTTCCGGTAGTGGAGTGAGGGTGAGGAATGGGGCAGTGAGAATGAGGATGTTTCCGGTAGTGGAATGAGGGTGAGGAATGGGACACTGAGGATGAGGATGTTTCCGGTAGTGGAGTGAGGGTGAGGAACGGGTCAGTGAGGATGAGGATGTTTCTGGTAGTGGAGTGAGGGTGAGGATGTTTCCAGTAGTGGAGTGAGGGTGAGGAATGGGGCAGTGAGGATGAGGATGTTTCCGGTAGTGGAGTAGAGGGTGAGGATGTTTCCAGTAGTGGAGTGAGGGTGAGGAATGGGCAGTTAGGTTGAGGATGTTTCCGGTAGTGGATTGAGGGTGAGGAATGGGACAGTGAGGATGAGGAGGTTTCCGGTAGTGGAGTGAGGGTGAGGAACCGGACAGTGAGGATGAGGATGTTTCCGGTAGTGGAGTGAGGGTGAGGAATGGGACAGTGAGGGTGAGGATGTTTCCGGTAGTGGAGTGAGTGTGAGGAACGGGACAGTGAGCGTGAGGATGTTTCCAGTAGTGGAGTGAGAGTGAGGAATGGGACAGTGAGGATGAGGATGTTTCCGGTCGTGGAGTGAGGGTGAGGAACGGGACAGTTAGGATGCGGATGTTTCTGGTAGTGGAGTGAGGGTGAGGATGTTTCTGGTAGTGGAGTGAGGGTGAGGAACGGGACAGTTAGGATGCGGATGTTTCTGGTAGTGGATTGAGGGTGAGTAACGGGACAATGAGGATGAGGATGTTTCCGGTAGTGGTGTGAGGGTGAGGAATGGGACAGGGAGTGTGAGGATGTTTCCAGTATTGGAGGGAGGGTGAGGAACGGGACAGTGAGGATGAGGATGTTTCCGGTAGTGGAGTGAGGGTGAGGAATGGGACAGTGAGGATGAGGATGTTTCCGGTAGTGGAGTGAGGGTGAGGAACGGGACAGTGAGGGTGAGGATGTTTCCGGTAGTGGAGTGAGGGTGAGGAATGGGACAGGGAGGGTGAGGATGTTTCCAGTAGTGGAGTGAGGGTGAGGAACGGGACACTGAGGATGAGGATGTTTCCGATAGTGGAGTGAGGGTGAGGAACAGGACAGTGAGGATGAGGATGTTTCCGGTAGTGGAGTGAGGGTGAGGAACGGGACACTGAGGATGAGGATGTTTCCGATAGTGGAGTGAGGGTGAGGAACGGGACACTGAGGATGAGGATGTTTCCGATAGTGGAGTGAGGGTGAGGAACGGGACACTGAGGATGAGGATGTTTCCGATAGTGGAGTGAGGGTGAGGAACGGGACACTGAGGATGAGGATGTTTCCGGTAGTGGAGTAAGCGTGATGAGGATGTTTCCAACAGTGGATTGAGCGAGTGGGAACGGGACAGTGAGGATGATCTGGAATGATGTGACGGGGACTAGGAGGACTCTTCTGATGCCAAGGTGGTGGATGAGCTCATCTTGGCAGTGAGTCTTTGACTGTTACTGTGCCGGAATTGAATTGAAATGAAATTCTGGAATCCTTATCTGACTCTGGGCACAGACAGCAGAAACCTCGACTAGCCGCTGAGCAGCAGATCGACCCGCCTGGAATTGTGTAATTTGTCTACAGCATCCTTAAAAAGAAGGTGGGTAGGTATTTTGAAGTGGTTTGGAGGGAGTGACTCTGTTTCAGGAGCCCCTGAAAGCTCTGTTACGGGTTTAGAGCAGGGGTCAGCAACCTTTACCACTGAAAGAGCCACTTGGACCCGTTTCCCACAGAAAAGAAAACACTGGGAGCCGCAAAACCCGTTTGACATTTAAAATGAAATAACACTGCATACAACGTTTTGTTTTGCCTTTATGCTATGTATAAACAAACTATAATGTGTTGCATTTATGAAATTGATGAACTCCTGCAGAGAAAACGAAATTACATTTCTGCATGCAACAAAAACATTTTGACCTCCGAAAAAAAGACGTTGGGTTGAAGGTTACTTTTAAGTAAAATACTCAACGTCTATTTGAGTCCTTCTTGTATTTATGAAAAACGCCAAACTTAAATTTGCCGCCAGCAGCAAACCAAAAATAACGTCAGCCAGCTGGCAACCTGAAAAATAAAAGGACTATTTCACTGAACAATGAAA
The DNA here is from genome assembly GCF_030144855.1 of Hypanus sabinus. NCBI lineage: Eukaryota > Metazoa > Chordata > Chondrichthyes > Myliobatiformes > Dasyatidae > Hypanus > Hypanus sabinus. Next base: position 102,268,435 of record NC_082712.1, read on the forward strand.
ACATATGAATATACGTAAAATAATAGGCAATTAAAATATTTATCATCCTTGTTCAGATTGACTCACACCTGACAATGCAGTCGTATTCAGTAGGGATGGATCGATGCTTAGGGGAGTGACCGGGAAGGATAATGTGTTTTTTTCCTCTCTGAACTCACAGAAGCGTTTCCCAAACGATGTTTGCATTGCGATGATTGCAGAATGTAAATACTCCGAATTTATCATGTCGTGACCTTGTTTGAACTCTCTCAAATTGGGGAAGTGAGACAATGTGCCTTTCTGTAAATCTCTGGCAAGCAACGTCAACTTGCGCTCGAATGCCAAAACATCCTCCAACATGTGCAGGGCCGTACGTCCTTACCCCGTTGAAGAGCTGTGTTCAGCGTGTTCAGGTGCGCTGTCATGTCTACCATGAAGTGTAGCTTTTCCAGCCACTCTGGCTGTTCCAGCTCAGGAAAGGTGAGCCCTTTGCTGCCCAGGAAAGTTTTCACTTCTTCCAGACACGTGACAAAGCGTTTCAGCACCTCCCCTCTGGACAGCCAGCGATAAAAACACGTTGTAGCGGTGTGCTACACGCAGTCAGTAAACTGCAGTCAAAGATAGCTTTATTCGAACTAAACAGCCTTGCTTTCAAGCCTCCCTCAACCCGCCCCCCATGGGCGCGGATGCTGCAAAAGACACGTACTCACAAACCCCCGTAGGCTATCTCCCTTAGCCTGAAAGCTGGCTAATTGTGAGTCGGTTCGGATGTGTCAGGAAATGGGTCGCCACGTCTTATTTAGATTATACAAGATCACCATAATCTTCAAATTTAGATTTACATTTCAAAAACTAACAAACTAACATAAAATACATTTTAATTAAATACTGACCATGTAGCGGTGTGCTACACGCAGCGCTAAAATTACGACACGGAGTCGGTAACTGCAGTCGAAGGAAAAAACTTTATTCGAAATCTTCAGCCTCACTTTTAAGCCTCCCTCAGCCTGCCCCCCATGGCGCAGAGGCTCCAAAGCTCTGTGCTCGCAAACCCCCGTAGGCTATCTAATTGTGAGTCGGTTCGGATGTGCCAGGGAAAGGGTCGCCACAACCAATTATTTCCCAAAGCAACAGGGAGCCGCAGCACAGACGTAAAAGAGCCACATGTGGCTCCGGAGCCGCGGGTTGCCGACCCCCGGTTTAGAGGCACTGGGTAAGGAAACCAGAGCATTGGCAAGAAGATGAAGGTGACAGTAGTGAATATTACTGCCGGTGGTTGTAGCGAGTCTTACTGCAGGTTCCATCATCTTACAGTCATCAGGGAATGGAGATATCCACTGCGCTTCCTGCAGGAAACCCATTCCGTTCTGGCAGATGAATCCACCTGGCTCCTGGAAGGATGTGGGAGCATCTACCTCAGTCATCTCAGCTTCTTTTCGAGTGGGGTGTCGATATTGTTGGCCCCAACCTTCCAAATGGAGATGTTGGAAGTAAACAAGTTTGAGTCAGGCCGCAGTTGCGTCTCACTGTGGGCATGGATGGTGTACTGCTACACTTTGTTGATGTTGCTGCCCCTAAGCCCAGCCTGATGGAGGTGCATTTGTTTTGCAAGTTAGTTCTACTGTTGGGCTCCATTGACAGAGACAAGTGTTTTGTCCTCAGTTGATTTCACCTGTACCCTCGAGGTGAGAGATTGCTCTGATCCTCAGAGTACTCGAGCAAGAGTGCAGTTGTTGATGAATCTTTGGATTTGGTTGGCATCTGGGTGAACCTCCACCCTGACTCCTATGCCTTCACCAAGATGCCGAGAGGAGGAGGAGGATGTTTGCAATTCAATAGGCTGTACATTTCTGGGGTGCACATCTCCTACCATTCTTGGACCACCACAGTGTGAGCGGAGCTTCTCCTGGATGGGGCCCACATACTGGCATTCCAACAGTCGGCTGCTGGAGGTCAGTCTGTCTGTCTGGGAAGTCAGGAGGCAAAGGCAAAAGGGTTTCCACTCCCTGAGGCACCAGTGGGAAGTGGGCAATGCTCAGGTCTGGCTGTTTTGCGTGAGGGTAAGATGTGGGTATTCCAGATCAGGTGGCTCAAGGAAAAAGCTGCTTGACCAGGAGATGAAGGAAGTGCTGAGGGACCTTCAGAACAGTGTGTCTCAAGGTGTGTTTGTGAGGTACGGATCCAGCTGTTACAAGATCTACACCATGTCTCACCTTTCTTTTACTCTCTGGAGAAAGGAATGGGTGTACACAGGCAACTTGTGGAGCTTCTGGTAGAGGATGGCTCCTGTCACAGATCCAGCCAGATTCATTCATGAAGATTGATAATTTTATGCAACCTTGTTCTTGCCAGACCCTTCATGTGAGACAATGCAGAGAGTGCTGTGGGAGGACCTGCCAAAGGTCAGCCCATGAGGCTGTCCAGCGACTGGACTTTCCCCTATTGCTGGAGGAACTGACCAGTGCCCTTAACCAGCTATGAGGAGGCAGTTCCCTGGGGTTGGATAGGTTGACTGTGGAATTCCTCAGAGCCTTCTGGGATATACTGGGTGCTGACTACACCAGGGTTCTAGGCAAAACCCTACGACAGGAGAGGTGCCGCTTTCTTGGCGTAGAGCAGTCGTGGCCCTGCTAGCAAAGAAGGGGGATCTTTGTCACCTGAGCAGCTGGTATACTGTGACTCTCTCATAGCTTGGGTTCGGTGCTGTCCCAAATTATCCACCAAACCACTCCTACACGGACCCAGGCCAGTCCATTCAAGACAATGTCCACCTCATCTGGACCTGATCCATCTGTCCCATGAGGCTGGCCTATCAGTCACCTTTCTCTAGTTTAGGAGAAGGCATTTGACTGGGTGGATTGTGACTACCTTCTCAGGACTCTACATGTGCTTGGACTTGAGCCACATTTTGACACCCATATCCATCTGTTGTAATCAGCCATGGAGTCTCTGATAAAGGTTAATGATTCCTTGATGGCGTCCTTTTCCTTTGGGACAGGGTTGCAACAGGGCTGCCTGATGTCAGGTCATCAGTACTCAGTCTGAGTAGAGCCTTTCCTGTGCCTTCAGTTAACAGGCCTAGTTCTGGACGAAGGTAGTCCTTTTAGCTTAATCTGATGATTACCAACCCTGTTGACCTAAACCCTGATACTAAACTGCCAGAGAGTCTTCTCAGCCTTGTCCTCTGCCAGGGTCAACTGAGGAAAGTTCTCTGGTTTTTTACTGGATCAGTGGGAGGTGGACTCCCTGCCGGTAGAGCTAACACCGCCTCTCTCTGATGGCCTACCCAAGCTGCACTGTGGAGATGTGGCTGATGAACTGGCAGGACTTAGAGACAAAGGTCTCTGCCAGGCTGGGATGCTGGTCAGGTCTATTCCACGCAATCAACGTACCGGGTCAGGACGTTGGTCATTAACCAGTTAGTAGCCTCCTTGCTTTGGTATCGGCTGGTCACTTTAGTCCCGACCACTGTATTTATTACCAGTACCCAGAGGAAGTTGGTGGAATTCTGGGGCACCAGGAGGCATTGGGTCTCTGCTACGGCCCTGAGCATTCCGATCGCTGAGGGACATTAGTCACTGGTGTACGTACGTACCCAGCTGATGGCTCTCCACCTCAGGACCCTGCGGTGATACGTGTACACTGAGCACCCTCCGAGGTGCCACGCTCTGGCGCCTCTCTCTTCGCCAGGAGCACTACCTACAAGAGGGTACACAGCTCCCGGCAGTGAAGGTCAGCTGCCAGGCTTTTACCAGAAGTTATAGCAGGTCTGGGGAAGGGTCACAGGAGAGGTCAGTTCCCATCATATCACAGTGGGTGCAGGAATGGCTCAGGTGTGTGGATTGACTCCAGCCGCACCAGTCCTTGCTCAGCCAAGCCCCGAGATCTCCTTCGGGAGCCAGTCCAACACAGCATGAGCTACCTCGTAGAGATGCCTACTATATCATTCTGCTCTTGCACACTTTTCATTTCAATACTCTCACCTGTCATCCAAACACACCGTGGTAGTCTGTCTTATCAGGCAGTGAGGGTGTTGCACAGGGCAGAACCATGCAATAGATTCCTGACCAGGTTCACTGACACCCCATCCACCTGTCCTTTCTGTGGACAGGAGGAGTCAGTGTACCGTGTCTACGTGGAGTGTGAGAGATTACCGACCTGCTTCGCAAGTTCTGGCTGCATTTCAGCCTGTGCTACTGGTTTATGGGCACCCAGTACGGTGTAGGTCACTCTGTGATATCCTAATGGGTTTGCTGCTGGGCCTAGCCAAGATAGCCATTCATGGGTCCAGGCAGCAGGCTGTTGAGCCCTTTTCTGGGCTGCATTAGTACCAGGGTGTCCCTGAAGAGGGAGAATGAGACTGTTCAGTGGGGGGTGATAAGGGCCCCTTCCCCAGGGAATTGAGTGCATTATAGATGTTGATAACTGTATTTTAATTTGAATTCAGTAACTGAATTGTAACCCCTAACCTTTTATGTTAATTAAGTTTTGTACATTTGTTTAAAAAAAGGGGCAGTGCTGAACACCATGGCAGACTCTTTTACCCTTGGTAGTGAGAGGACCCCAGTAGAGGTCTCAAAGCAGGGTCCTTCCCCTGTACATTGGGGACCTTTGTGGAAGGTGCAGTGAGCTACAGATTGTTGAGTCTGCGGCCAGGAGGAATCAGTGTACCTGTAAGTTTTTGCAAGTAAAAGGAAGTGAGATGTTTTATGTGTAATGAAACCCTTAACACATTTTATTAAATTCAAAACCTGAACACAAAAGTGTGCTTAAAAACCCTTTACGTAATTACATCACATCAGACCAGCCTCTTAAAGTGAAACAACTCGGTGTTGGTGCCTGTGAGTTATGTACATTTCCACCAATTAGGTTACCCTGCACAGGCCCCCTCAGAATTCATAAAAACCTGCATTGTCAGCCTGTCCAAAGCTCGGACAAGCTGCCCAGCTCGGGTCCTATGTTCCAAGGGCAGAGGAACAGCAGATGCCTCTGGCATGGTAATGTCGTGATGGCAGGGGCATGGTAGAGGAATCCTCCAAATCTTGGTGGGCCGGGATAAGGCAAACGCAGGATGGACCATCCTAAGCAGGCCTTCGGGGATGTTGGTATGTATCATTGCAGGCAAAAGCAAGCAATGTGGAATATAAGTCAACAGAAACCCAAGATACTGTATGCATTGATGGAAAGTAGAAGTAGGTGAAAAGGAATTGAATTTACTGAGGAAGGTGGAAATCTGGCACTCGTAACAACTATATGTATATCTGCCCTGCTGCAGATGACTGTAGGTCCTCTTTTGGAGCAGTTCTGACGATCATGCCAATGCTGATCAGTCAAGAAAGCCCTCAGAGTAGCTTTTAAGGTGCGTTGAAACTGTTTGCATAGGCCCTTGAACTGTAGGTGATACGCTGTGGTGTGATTTATCCTAATGCCGAGATTCTGGGCCATCGCAGCCCAGAGGTTTGATATGAATTGGGGACCGTGGTCGAAGGAAGTATCATATGGGGTGCTAAACCAATGAATGCCTGGGCCATGTCTGCGGCTGTCGTCAATGCGAGGGGAACGACCTCCCAGCATGGTAAGGAGGTACATGAAACCACAGGAGGGCAAGAGGACCAGCAAGGTCCACATTGACATGGTCAAACTGTTGTTCAGGGACCTAAAAATGAGATGGTTAATTTTCACCTACTGGTACTCCAATCAGGCTACAATCCAATCACACATGTCCTTTCTGAGGCCGTGCCACACAAACTATAGTGTGACCAGTTTCCAGGAGGCCTTCCAGCCGAGATGAGAGAGGCCATGTATGGAGTCAAAAATAGTCCGTCTCCAGTTTGTGGGCATGGTTGGGTGAGAGCGAGGGTGACTGGTTGAGACATTGGACAGGAGAGAAACCCCAGCTTCCCCGAACTTGATGTCAGCGCTCTGCAAGCCCGAAGCTGCTATTCGGTAAGCCTGGACCTCTGATTCAGAAACTTGGTCAGATGCCATGCTGGCATAGTCATAGTGTACAGCCTCAACTTCTAACTTTGTGAGATAATCAGCCATAACATTATTTTCCCCTTGATATGTTGAACTTCAATTGTGAACTCAAATATGTAAGCCAGGTGGCATTGCTGCCATGCAGACCAAGAGTCTGATGTTTTGGCCGTCACATGCATGAGGGGTTTGTGGTCAGCAAACACTGTGAAATGGCGACCCTCTAGAAGAAAACGAAAATGGCAGACAGCCATAGAGACTGAGAAGATCAAGGTCAAATGTGCTGTACTTCCTTTCGGGGGACAGAGCTGCTGATTGAAGAAGGGGAGTGGCTGCCACACGCCCCTATCCAGCTGTTCATAACAGCACCCACAGCATAGTCTGAGGCGTCAGTAGTAACGGCTGTAGATGCACTGGGGAGCAGGTTCACCTGTAGGGATTAGTTAATTTGGTATTATTCAAGTGCCCTGGTCATGTTCACTGACCAGTTAAGCACGTGATTAGGGATATTGCCTTTAATACAGGGGGAGCACAAGTTCAGCAGCTCACAGTGACAGAAATTCACCATGCCTATACATCACCTGAAGTGTCATCCCAGATTGTCTGGGATGCCATGAAAGCATATTTGAGGGGTCAGATAATCTCCTATACAGCAAATCTTAATAGAAAGTCCTGTGCAGATCGATTAGACCTCACTAATCAGATTAAAGAATTGGATCAACTGAATACTCAAACTAAGAATCCTGAACTATACAAGAAGCGTGTAGAACTTCAAACTAAATTTAATCTTCTGGCTACTCAACCTGTCGAACGCCAACTTCTTGAAAGCAAGAGTGGCTTTTACATTCATGGTGACAAATCTGGTAAATTTCTAGCTAATCAGCTGAGGCGTTCCAAAGCCAAACAACATATTACAAAGATCCGGAAGGAGAATGGAGACTTTACATCAGATCACTTAGAAATTAATGACGCATTTAAAAATTTCTATTCTCAACTTTATTCCTCTGAATCTTTGAATGACAGTATCTCTGTTGATCATTTTTTAAATAATCTGAATATTCCTTTGCTTTCATCTGATTTTAAAGCCAAACAATGCGCCTATATCATCAGAAGAAATATCTTTTGCAATTTCTGCATTGTCCTCAGGGAAATCTCCTGGACCTGATGGGTTCCCCGTAGAATTTTATAAATCATTCTCTTCACTTCTTTCTCCTCAGTTACTCTCAGTATTATCTGACTCGTTTAATTATGGCAAATTGCCACCCTCTTTTAATGAGGCATCTATTATTCTTTTATTAAAAAAGGGTAAAGACCCAACAGAGTGTTCCTCGTATAGGCCGATTTCTTTGCTTAATGTTGATGTTAAAATCTTGGCTAAAGTTTTGGCTTATAGATTAGAAACTATTATTCCCTCTATTATTTCTGATGACCAGACTGGTTTTATTAAAAACTGTCTTCTTTTTTTTAACATTCAGCATTTATTTAACATTTTATATTCACCTCCAACTGGGATTCCTGAATGTGTTATTTCCCTCGATGCGGAGAAAGCATTTGATCGTATAGAGTGGAATAACCTTTTTGCAGTTTTAGAAAAATTTGACTTCGGTCAAAGTTTTATCTCTTGGATCAAATTGCTGTGTTTGTGCCCTACTGCCTTTGTTTTAACTAATTTTCAGAAATCCCAGTTATTTAACCTCAAACGTGGCACCCGTCAGGGATGCCCTTTAAGTCCCTTTCTCTTTGATTTGGCTATAGAACCTTTGGCGATAGCATTTCGAAATTGTCCTGAATTGACCGGGATTTGGAGAGGGGGTGTCGAGCATAAAGTTTCTCTTTACGCTGATGACTTATTACTTTTTCTTTCAAATCCGTCTACATCCTTACCTCCAATGTTTTCACTTCTTGACCAGTTTAGCCAGTTCTCTGGCTATAAACTTAATTTAAATAAGAGCAAACTTTGCCCAATTAATAAAGAAGCACAAGAATTAACATTTCGTGATCTCCCTTTTAAAGTAGTTCATAATCAATTTACCTATCTTGGGATTACAGTCACAAGGAAGTTTAAAGATCTCTTTTGTGAAAATTTTGCCAATCTTTCATATACTATAAAAGAGTCTGTTACAATGGTCACCTCTATCTATGTCTTTGGTAGGTCGCATTAATGTTGTTAAAATGTATGTTCTTCCTAAACTTTTATATTTATTTCAATCAATCCCAATTTTTATTCCTAAATCTTTTTTTGATTCCTTAGACTCTATTATTTTGTCATATCTGTGGAAGAATAAGTGCTCTGGAATTAATAAAGTCTATCTCCAAAAACCTAAAAAAGAGGGTGGCATGGCTTTACCTAACTTTCATTTATATTATTGGGTAGCTAATATACATTGTGCTACCTTTTGGTCTTTTTTCCATGGCCAACCCAAGTGCCCTAATTGGGTGGCAATGGAGTTGAGCTCCACTAAAGAATTTTATCTATCTCTGCACTTCTTGGCTCTGTACTCCCTAGTAGTTTGTCTAGATTAATAGTTAGTCCTCTTGTTAGACACACTTTGCGTATATGGGCTCAGTTTAGGAAATTTTGTGGTTTCCATGATTTTTCCGTTTCTAGCCCTATTTTACATAATCACCTTTTTTTACCTACTACGTATGACTCAGCATTCCATGATTGGTATAGGAAGGGCATTAGACATTTTGAAGATCTTCTTATTGATAATTGCTTCGCTTCTTTTCAACAGCTCTCTGCTGTTCAATCTGCCCAGTGCTTATTTTTTTAGATATCTCCAAATTAGACACTTTATTGTTCCTTTAATTCCTAACTTCCCTGAAATGCCTGAGAAAAATGTTATGGACTTATTTCTTTCCATTAATCCACTAGGTAAAGGTTTAATATCATTTATTCGAGATAAATTAGCAGCCTTACGACGTGCCTCTGTGGATAAAATTAAAATGGCATGGGAGCAGGATTTAAATACCTCCTTATCTGATGAGACTTGGGACTCGATTCTCAAATCGGTTAATTCAACCTGTCATTGTGCTCGCCATTGCCTTTTACAGTTTAAGATTGTTCATAGAGCCCATATGTCTAAATCTAAATTATCTCGATTTTACCCTAACATTAGTCCGCTTTGTGATAAATGCAAAAGGGGCGAGGCCTCTCTCATTCATATGTACTGCTTTTGTCCTAGCTTGGAGAAATTTTGGAAAGATGTCTTCATAACGTTATCGTATATTCTGAATCACCGCCTAGAACCAAACCCTTTAATTGCTTTGTTCGGTTTCTGGGGTGAGACAGATTTACGTCTGAGTTCGACTAAGTGTCGAATATTATCTTTTGCCTGTCTCCTGGCTAGACGTTTAATCCTCCTTAGATGGAGAGATGTTGCCCTGCCCACGCATGCTCAATGGCTTAATGATATTATGGCCTGCTTAGACCTTGAAAAAATTCATTATTCAGTTCTTAATTCGGATTTAAAGTTCCATAAGGTCTGAGGACCTTTTATTGAGTACTTTCATAACCTTCCTCTTAACTAAGGTTTTTTTTTCGGTCCCTTGCTTTCAGCTCCTTTTTCTTTTGGTAGTAGGCATTAATAACTTCTGCTGCTAAGTGTATTTACAGCTTTGGGGGTTTGATTGTCCTGATTTATATTCTCTATATTGTGTTGTTGGTCTGGAGTTTTTTCTGTGTTGCGGGGCTTGGGGAGGATACTAATTTTACTTGTCTTCAATTTGGGTGCTTTTTCAGTTATCTTTCTTTTGTATCATATTGTTATTGTATGTTTATTTTTGCACTGTATCAATGTTCTTCATTTTGATCTGGGGTTTTTTATTTGTAGTTATGCAGAAAATGTATTAAAAAATTAATTTAAAAAAAATTCACCATGCCTAAAAACTCTAAAAAACTAGTTTTTTAGTAGTGCAGGGCAGTGGGAAATCCATAAGAGTGGCTACTTTTGAAGGGAGGGGTTTTGCACCTTCTGCGGACGTGTGATGGCCGAGAAAGTCAATGGTTAACAACCCAAATTCACGTTTAGCAGGGTTAATAATCTACCCATGTTGGCTTAAGCGCTCGAAAATTGCGAGAAGAAATGTGTGTTCAGATTTGGATGCACTGGTGACAAGTATGTCATCCAGGTAAACGAAAAGAAAATATTAGTCTTTTAATACGGAGTCATCAGTTATTGGAAAGTCTGTGCTGCATTTTCAGCCCAAATGGCACACACAGAAACTCAGAGGCCAACGGGGTAATCACAGCTATCCTGGGAATGTCCTCCAAGTACACAGGGACCTAATGGTAGCCCCTAACAAGATCAACTTTGGAAAAAATTGACTTTCTGGCTAAATATACTGAAAAGTCTTGGATGTGTGGGATGGGGTAACAATTCGGGTGGTGGCCTCATTAAAGCATCAGTAATCCCCACATGGGTGGCAACCAACACCAGACTTGGGGACCCGATGAAGGGTTGAAGTCCAGGGGCTATTCGAACAGCATAAAATGCTGAGTCTTTCCCCGTTGGCAAGCTCAGCCTTCACGGTTGCCAGCTTTTCTGGGTCCAGTCTACACACGCAGGCATAGGCTGGTGGGCCAGTTGTGGGAATGTGGTGCTCGACCCCATGTTTTGTGACTGTTGTGGAGAATGTGGACTTGGTGAAGCTTGGGAATTCACCCAGCAGTCAAGTAAATTCACATATGGTGGTGTATGCGCTTGACAAGAGTCATTGTGGGGAACTTACTGGGGGAGCAGGGTAACGAGCCAAAGTCCTTGACATCCACAAGCCAGCAGTTCTTAAGAACCACTAAATGTCCTCAAGCACAAGGAAATCTGCACCGAGCAGATGTCTAGCCACTTTTGCCACGAAGAAGTTCCATGTGTAACATCACCCACTGAAACACAACGTCACCCGTCGTGTCCCACAGGTCTGGATCCTGCTGCCATTGACGATCTCCAGCAAGGTTTCTCACTCTTTGCCTTCTCATCAACAGTTGATGCTGGCAGCACACTCACTTGAGCACCCATGTCACACAGGAAGCATTGCCCTGAAAGGATGTCCGTAATGAACAGTAGGAGGCCCTGGCAACTGGAAACCATGGTGTTTACAGACCTCAGATGTCCCAATGCACTGGTACAGTCCAAGCTGCAATGTGGTCGGCACTTCCTAGCATTCATACCATAGTGAGCGCAGTAAAATCACAGGTCCAGCACCGTCTGTTTCACAGCCACGGGTGTCCTTATGTTGCTGACCAGAAAAGAGGAGGAATGATGCACTACTGCCCAGCTGAGTCATTTTATCAAGCTCCCTGAAGTCCATCAGTGCATCAGCGAGGGCTGTGCAAACTGGATCAGGCTTTTGCTGCATGAAGAGTTCTTTAACAATAAAACAAGGATGGTGATTTCCCAGGAGAAACAGCATTGGTCCATTAGTTCCAAAGGCTGAGGCCGGGCAAGGAGAGCAACTGTTTGGCACACTCAGACTTCAATAGTCCAAAAGTCTGTAAAAGGAGAGTTTTCAACATTCGGTATTTATTTTGTTCAGGTGGGTGTTCTAGTGGGCTCACCATCCTCACAGCCGTGGCATTACTGAGCAACGCCACCACATAGAAATATTTAGTGTTGTCAGCAGAGATTTCTCAAAGCGCAAATTGAGCCTCCACTTATATGAACCAAGCAACGGTATTTTGCTCCCCAGACTCCAGCAGTTTCAAAGTAACTGCTTTGGCTGACATGTTCAATGACTCTGGAACCACCCAGGAGCATCAGGGTCACCAACATAGATGTTTTCACAAATAAAATGAAATGAGGTGTTTTATGAAGCCCTGATTATTGCCTTGTGTTTTGCTGATGAAAACAAAAGGGTGCTGTCTGTTGAACGGCTGATCTATCAGTTGAGTTGTTAAATCCAGCACCACTCTTGCGTGGCAGTGACCACACTGTGAAAGAACGGAGGGAAGTTTCCCCAGTAGCTCCTGCTGATGTTTGTCTCTAGTCCAGAATAATTCAACACATTGCTTCTTGGGAGGGGAATCCTGAAGGTGCTGTTGAGAAACAAGTTGTCCCCTCAGAAAGTAAGACCATACCCCTATCGTACCAGATATACCCCTGTCCTTTCCTTTCTTTTCCATTACCCTCCCCCGCACAGAGCTGTTGGCAGCACCTCTTCCTCCCACACTCACCATCTCACACTGCGGTGTGCAGTCTGCTGAGTGGAATTTTTTTTTGAAGACTGCAGTTCAGATCTGTGTCTGAACCACTCAGCACCTTTCAAACCATTTCCTTGACTTGTTGTTTCCATAAAGCTATTTGTGCTCGGGCGTGGGGGTTTTTTGCCACTTGTGTCTGGTCCCTATCAGGCCATCTCACATATAGACAAGGTTTAATGTTCCGATCCTCCAGGAGGATCTTTCTGTGTAGAGACCAGGGACCTGGGCTGCTCTCTCAGAGCAGTTTTGTGGGGGTGGAGGCATTAAGAATCTGGGAGGGTGCAATGGAGTGAAAGAGGGGCTGTTTCCGGGGTAGTAGGGTGGGTGCCTAGAGGGGACGGAGTGAAGGGGGTCAGCAGAACCAGAAAGGAAGGGAAGGTTCTCCACAATGAGTTGTTGTGGACAGGAACTCGCTACCTGGAAGGGTAGTGGGAGCAGATTCAACAAGAAACTCTCTAAGGGAAACATGAGCAACACACACAAAAAGCTGGGGGAACTCAGACCCCCTTTCTGTCTAGTGATGATGGGTCTCGGCCAGGGAGAAATTGAGAATTTTTTTTTAATCTCTACTTTTTTAAACTTTATTTGTTACACGGACATTGAAACTTACAGTGAAATGTGTCATCTATCTAAAAGATTCCTGCATAAAATTAAAGCTGGAGTATAGTGGCACAGATTGAGAATTGGTATACAGAATTAATGTACCATTGGACTAAATGGGACTTTCTGACGGACTTTTAGTTGATTACTGGGAGAATCAGTACTTGTCCCCAGCTATTTATGATATAAGTAAATCTTCTATAGTAACAGACTATAATACAGGTTGAATCTCTGGGTTGATTCAGATTTATTTCACACAAACATTGAAACGTACAGTGAAACACTCTGGCACCAACGTAGCATGCCCACAATGTTCGGCAGAGCAACCCAGAACCACAGAACACACCAGACAACAGCAACAAATCCCATTCCTGCCTCCCAACCACCCATGCACATACACAGTCCTCTAACTCCTAGGGCAATGCAGGTGATCTGTAGTTCAGATCTATCTTAACTAATTAATTCTAATTTAGATCCAAAATCAGTAAAGATCTGTTTTAACCCATGCAACAGTGTTTCCGACTAACCGGTTTTTCTGAAACCTTACACAGCCCAGGGAGTGTTGGTGCTTCAAACAACAATTCTCCTACTGACAGGAAGATCAGTTGTAGGGTGGAGGGGGTGCGGTGGCAAATTTGTGTGATCTAGGCTTTCTGTAATCTGCCACCAGTATTGTCCCAGTGATGCTGAATGGGATAGTTACCAACAGTACAAAATTTCTACAGATGTACCGTGGAGAGCATTCTTTTCTTTTTCAATATTTTTATTGATTTCTTACAAAAAAGAATACAGAGTACAGGAGGATGTGTATCATATATCAATTACAATATACGTGAATCGCATTTATAGTTTCATTACCCCATATTCTGTTCATAAATTTTCTGTCATCTCTTCTCGGATCTTCAATTTCTTTATTTTTAAGTAAACTAACTAATAGTTTTGTAGTTAAACATACTTTGAGGATTTGGGTACAATTTAGAAAATATTTTGGTTTATTGAGATTTTCTCTTTCAAGTCCCAATTTTTTCCAATTTTTTTTAAATCTTCTATGACTGATGTAATTTTTAAAGATTGGGATAGAGTGGGTATTAAAAGCTTCCAGGATTTATTTTTTGGAGAAAGTCTCTTTTCGTTTGAGCAGTTGTCAACTAAATATAGCTTACCAAAAACCCACTTTATTCAGTATTAACAAATTAGAGACTTTTTGCGGTCTCAACATTTCCTAAAAATCCTGATAAGAATTTATCAGATGTAATTTTTAATTTGAAACCTTTTCATAATGGATCAGTATCTAATATTTATGGTATGTTGTTGGGAATGAGAAACGTCCCTTTAGCCCTCCCTGCTTCCCCTCCCCCATCCCTTGATCTTTTCTCTGATTGGTTTTTCAGCTGGCACCTTCCTCCCTCCACCTTCTTTATAGGGCCTCTGCCCCCTCCTCCTTCAGTCCTGACGAAGGGTCTCGGCCCGAAACATTGACTGCTCATTTTCATGAATGCTGCCTGACTTGCTGAGTTCCTCCAGCTTGTTGTACGTGTTGACTAAAGATAAGCAGTCTCGTTTTTATTCAGATATATCTCCCTATTGTGACAAATGTAACAATGGATAGGCTTCACTAATTCATATGTTCTGGATATGCCCGAGGACGTATATACTGGAAGGAAGTATTTCAAACTTTTTCTGTGCTTTTTAAAGTAGATTTTAAATCAAACCCTTTGACCACCTTATTCAGTATAGTTGGAGGAAAAGATATTATCTTGGAGTCACCTGATTTGCACATTTTGGCTTTTATTTCTCTTGTAGCTAGGAGGGCATGTTGCTTAGGTGGAAGGATGCTGCTCCGCCTCGTCATGCCCAATGACTAAGCAATGTTATGTCATGCTTCAATTTAGAGAAGATTCATTATTCAATTTCTGAATCAAGACCAGACTTTCTAACACTGTGGGGACCTTTTTTGAATTACTTTCAAAATCTTTGATTTGTTATCAAGTACAGATATTGGCTAATGATATGTTTACTATATGATAAGGATTTTTTTTCCTTTTTCTTTCTTTACCAAATAGTTTTTCTCGGTAGTGGGTTAAGATTTTTTTGTATAATAATAAAATTATTATTTTTAAATATTACGATTCAATTTAATTTACATGAATATGGAGTATTCTAACTGGCTGCATCACCATCTAGAATGGGGGGGAGGCTGCTACTGCACGGGAGCAAAAGAAGTTACAGAAAGCTGTAAAATTAGTCAGCTCCATCATGGGTACTAGCCTCCATAGTATCAAAGACATCTTCAAGGAGCGATGTCTCAGAAATGTGACCCCCATCACCTAGGACATACCCTCTTCTCATTGCTACCATCAGGGAGGAGGTACAGGAGCCTGAAGGCACACACTCAGCGATTCAGGAACAGCTTTTCCCCTCTGCCATCAGGGAGGAGGTACAGGAGCCTGAAGGCACACACTGAGCAATTCAGATACAGCTTTTTCTCTCTAACATCCAATTTCTAAATGGACGTTGAACCCATGAACACTACCTCACTTCTTTTTAATTATTTGTTTTTGCACTACTATTTTAACACAGAATAATACAGCATAGTACAGGCCCTTCAGCCCACAACCCTTAAGGTTTAGGCAAGTCCTTGGAGAGGTCATTGAATTTATTTAAGGAGAGAGGTTCCACTCAGGTGATGGTGACCCTGTGGAGGCTGAGTCACTGGATGTATTAAGAGAGATTTTCAGAGACACAAAGCAAGTAAATTGCTTAGGGTTGAGTCAAGGTTGCTGGGTGCACTTTAAGGGCCAGAAGGGCCTGTTTTACCCTATCTCTAAATAAAATTAAAATAAAACTGACCTGTGGGTGAGAGAATAGGAACATTGTCTTGAGTTGTGATTAAATGTTAGAGCAACTCCGAATGGCCACTCCCTACTCCTGCAGTTCCAAAAGTTTCTGCTTTTGGGAGGGGTCTGGAACAATGGGCCAACATGCTGGTGTAGCAGTTAGCATAACAGTTCACAGTGCCAGTGACCCAGGTTCAATTCCCAGAACTATCTGTGAGGAGACTTTGTACATTCTCCCCGGGACCACATGGGTTTCCTCCCACTTTCCAAAAACAAACCGTTTTTTTGGTTAATTGGTGAATTAGTCACATGAATGTCATTGGGCCAGAAGGGCCTGTACTGCGCTGTGCTCGAAATAAAAAGTCAGATTCAAGTTTCATATCACGCTCATATGTACATGAAACTTGTTTTGCAGGAGCAGTATATTGAAATACATAATAATAAAAGCCGCTAATTTACAATAAGAATTGCAAAAAGAGAGGGAAAATAGGTAGTGTCGATGGATTCATTGTTTGTTCTGAAATCTCATGACTGAGGGGAAGAAGCTGTTCCCGAAACAGGAATGTGAATTCAGACTGCTGTGCCACCTCCGTGATAGTATCTATTGGGAGGAGCAGGATCCTGAAATCACAAGGGACAGAACCTTAAATCAGGCATAGCAGAAATCTCAAGCTCTGTTCAATATGTTCCTGGGGATTGGGGAGCATTTTAGAAATGGATATTGATATTTTTTTAATTTGGTATTGAACAACGTGGTGGTGAGTGCTGCAGAATTTTAA
Source organism: Hypanus sabinus (assembly GCF_030144855.1). Taxonomy (NCBI): domain Eukaryota; kingdom Metazoa; phylum Chordata; class Chondrichthyes; order Myliobatiformes; family Dasyatidae; genus Hypanus; species Hypanus sabinus. The sequence goes on from NC_082712.1 coordinate 102,284,802, forward strand.
AAAGATGAAGGATAGGATATGCTTGATGGACTAAAAGGTATCCTATTCCTGCTGTGCCTGAAATAGGAGTCTGTCTTCATTCAGGAGAGTGTTTCTGTTTTGACTCTGTATCTTGTGCTTTTCTTTGCCTGAATAAAGACATGGTAGCGTAGCAGTTAGCACAACACTTCCAGCACCATCAACCTGGGTTCAATTCCCGCCACTGTGGATTTTCCCCATGACCATGTGGGTTTCCTCCAGGTGCTCCAATTTCCTCCCACATTTCAAAGACATTGGTTAGAGTTGGTGAGTTACGGGCATGTTATGTTGGCACTGAAAGTGTGGCGATACCATGGGCTCCCCCCCCCCCCCAGTACATCCTCAGACTGTTGTTTGTTAACATAAATAACGCATTTCTCTGTATTTTTTGATGTTCATGTGATGCATAAAGCTCATCTTTAAAAATGTGAACTGTCTAACTCTTGTCTGTTTGATCACTGACAGGGCTTCCCGATCCCTAAGCCAGGCACATGGGGCTGCCCAACATGAGAAGCTGCTCTGTGATACATGGTGCATTGAGGTTAGTGTTATCACTGCTGCGTGTTGGCGCATGGTCAGGTGGTTAAAGTGTTCATCTAGTAATCTGAAGGTTGCTAATTCCAGCCTTGGCTGAGGTTGCGTGTGTGTGTGTCCTTGAGCAAGGCACTTAACCACACGTTGCTCTGCGACAACACTGGTGCCAAGCTGTATGGGGCCTAATGCCCTTTCCTTGGACAACATCGGTGACGTGCCCAGGCTTGTGCCCTGAAAACTCTCCAAGGCGCAAATCCATGGTCTATCGAGACTAATGGAGGGTTACCATCCATTTCACATGACCCAGCCCCTGGCATGAATTGCACACAGGATGAAAACGTGAGTGAAAAGCTCACAGGTCAGGCAGCATCTATGGAGGGAGAGACAAAAGAACATTGAATATGTTTAAACCTTTCCTCCACCACTTGCATCATCGAGTCTGTACTGAATATTTCCAGCAAGCATCTGCTTCAGATTTGGGTTTTGAATTACTCGGTATCTATTTTTGGTTCAAGTTTGGGAGATTTAACAGTCGTTGTTTAACAAGGCTGAGTATTGCTGGTTACTTAAAAACTTGAGGCAAATGCATCACCTTTCAAGCAGGTTAGACAAAGAAGAATCAGTTGATGTGTACTTGGATTTTCAGAATGCGTTTGACAAGGTGCCACACAAGTCTGCTTAACAAGCTATGAGCCTATGGTATTACAGGAAAGATCTTAGCATGAATAAAACAGTGGCTGATTGGCAGGAGGCAAAGGGTGGGAATAATGGGAGCCTTTCCTGGTTGGCTGCCAGTGACTAGTGGTGTTCCACAGGGGTCTGTGTTGGGACTGATTCTATTTACATTATATGACAATGAATTTGATGATGGAATTGATGGCTTTGTTGCAAAGTTTGCAGACAGTATGAAGATAGAAGGGCAGGTAGTTTTGAGGAAATAGAAAGGCTACAGAAGGACTTAGATTAGAATGTTTAAAAAGTGGCAGGTGGAATACAGTGTCAGGAAGTGTATGCTCAAGCACTTTGGTAGAAGAAATGAAAGGATTGAGAATTTTCTAAACGGAGAGAAACTACAGAAGTCTGAGGAGCAAAGGGACGTGGGAGTCCTTGTGTAGAATTCCCTAGAAGTTAATTTACAGGTTGATTCTGTGGTGAGGAAGGCAGATGTAATTATTAGCATTCATTTCAAGAGGACTAGAATATAAAATCAAGGTTTATAAAGCATACATTATAAAGCACTTGTGAGATCTCATTTGGAATATTGTAAGTAGTTTTAGGCCCCCTATTTTAGAAAGGATGTGCTGAAAGTGGAGAGGGTTCGAAGGATGTCCACAAAAATGATTCCAGGGTTGAATGGCTTGTCATATGAAGAGCATTTGATGGCTCTGGGCCTATATTCACTAGAGTTCAGAAGAATGAGGGGTGACCTTATTGAAACCTATCAAATGGTGAAAGGCTTTGATAGAGTAGATGTGGAGAGAATGTTTCCTGCGGTGGGAGAGTCTAAGAGCAAATGACACAGCCTCAGAATAGAGGAGCATCCTTTAGAGCAGGGATGAGGAGGAATTCCTTTAGCCAGAGAGTGGTGAATCTGTGGATTCTTTTCCACAGGCATCTGTGGAAGCCAAGTCTTTATGTATATTTAAGGCAGAGGTTGATAAATCCTTGACTGGTCAGGGCATGACTGCAGGCTTCAGGTGCTATATGGGTGACCTCCAGAAGTAAGGGGAGTGAACAGTCAGTGCAGGGTTCCCCTGTGGCCATTCCCTCAGCAACAAGTGTACCAATATGGATACTGCTGAGGGGATGAATTGTCAGGACACACAATTGTCAGGACACAGCAGCAGCTAGGCCAGTCAAGATTCAATAGCTAGGGAGGCAGACAGGATATTCTACAGCTGTGAAAGAGACACCAAGATGGTGTGTTGCCTCCCAGGGTTAGGGGCCACGATTTCTCAGAGTGGCTGCAGAATATTCTTCAGAGGAGAATGGTGATCAGCCAGAGGTCGTGGTGCACATTGGGGCCAATGACATAGGTAGAAAGAAGAATAATGTCTTGCACAGTGAGTATAGAGAGTTAAGAAAGAGGCTGAAAAGCAGGACCTTCAAGGTTGTAAGCTGTAAATTACTCCCAGTACCACGTGCTGGTCAGGGCAGGAATAGGATGATAGTATGTGCGGCTGAGGAAGTGGTACAGGAGGCAGGGTTTCAGCTTCTTGAATCATTGGAACCTCTTCTAGAGCAGGAGTGACCTGTACAAGAGGGACGTGTTGTACCTGGAAATGAGGGAAACCAATATCCTGGCCAGGAGGTTTGCTAGTGCTGTTTGGATGGAACCAGAGCACCAGGGTGCAGAGGAAGGTGGATGTTAGGGCCGGTAATACAGGCAGAAGCAAAGTAATAGATGCAATGGGACAATGGGATAGTTCGAAGTGTTTGTGCTTTAATACCAGGTTTCAAAAGGTACATTTAATGTCAGAGAAATGCATACAATATATATCCTGAAATTCTTTTCCTTCACAAACATCCATGAAAATGGAGGAATGCCCTAAAGAACAAATGAAGGTTAAATGTTAGAATCTCAAAGACCCCCATAGCCCCTCCTCCCATGCATAAGTAGCAGCAAAGGAATGACCCCCCCCCCCACCAGCAAAAAAGCATCGGCACCCTCCACTGAGCACTCGAGTGCAGCAAAGCATTAGTAAAGACACAAAAACTGCAATATCCCAAAGACTACTCGTTCACCCGCTAATTTGACATTCCCTCTCTCACCACCCCCCATAAGAGAAAAAGTGGTGTCCCTGTTTCACCAGAGGAGTATTATGGGTAAAGGAGATGAACACAAGAGCATGAATCAGTACATGTAACTGCAATATGGCGGTCATTACACAGACTCAGTTGAGATAGGGACAGTAATGGGTGCTTAACGCCCCAGGGTTTTGATGTTTTGGAAAAGATAAAGGGGTGGGATATAGAGGAGGGAGGCAGTTGCACTACTGTTCAGACACAATATCACAGGTGCACTCAGATGGAAGGGCTTGTCTACTAGTCTGTATGGGTCGAACTCCGAAATAGGAAGGGTGCAATCACCCCCCCCCCCATAGGCATCAGGACATTGAAGAACAAATATGCAGGCATTTAAGGAAAGGTGTGAAAACAGTTGTGTTGTATCATGGAGGACTTCTTAGTGCTAGAGGTTTGGATGGAGCAGAATTTGTTAGGTGCATCCAGGTGGGTTTCTTAAATAAAAACATAGATAGTCCAACACACAGATTACTAGAGGAACTCAGCAGGCCAGGCAGAATCTATGGAAATGAATAAATAGTTGATGTTTCAGACTGAGACCCTTCTTCAAGACTGGAAAAGAAAGGGAAAGATGCCAGAATGAAAAGGTGGGGAGGGGGAATGAGGATAGCTAGAAGGTGATAAGTGAAGCCAGGTGGGTGGGAAAGATTAAAGGGCTGGAGAGAAAGCAATCTGATAGGAGAGGAGAGGGACCATAGGGAAAGGGAAGGAGGAGAGGGCACAGGGGTAAGTGGTAGTCAGGTAAGAGGTCAGAGTGGGCAATAGAAGAAGGGGGAGGGGTCCATTTTTACTGGAAGAAGAAATTGATATCCACCTCCTTCCTAATGGCAGCAGCGAAAAGAGCATGGCCTGATGCCTCCAATCACCTTAAAATTATGTCCTCTCATTTCTGCCCTCAAGAAAAGTCTCAGGCTATTCACTCTTACCTTCTTGTACACCTCCATCACCTCTCAGCCTCCTCTGCTCCAAAGAGAAAAGCACTAGCTTAGTCAACCGATCCTCACAAGACATGCTTTTTAATCAGGGCAGCATTCTGGTAAATCTCCTCTGCCTTCCTATAATGAGGCGACCAGAGCTGGACACAATACTCAGATGGAATCTGACCAGGGTTTTGTAGAGCTGTAACATTATCTTTCAGCTCTTGAACTTAATTCCAAATAATTTGTCGGAGTAAGCTTTTAAGCAGAGAGTGGTGAGTGCGTGGGATGGGCTGCCGGTGACGGTGGTAGAGGCGGATACGTTAGGGTCTTTTAAGAAACTCCTGAATAGGTACATGGAGCTTAGAAAAATAGAGGGCTATGGGTAACCCTAGGTAATTTCTAAAGTAAGTACATGTTGGGCACAGCATAGTGGGCCGAAGGGCCTGTATTGTGCTGTAGGTTTTCTATGTAACAACCCTCTCAACTTGCGCAGCAGCTTTGAAGGATCTATGGACATGAACTCCAAGATTCCCTCTTCCCTCTATTGAATCCTGCCATTGATCCTGTTCTCTGCCTTCAAGTTCCACCTTCCCAGGTGAATCACCACACTTCACTAGCTTGAACGCCATCTGCCACCTCTCAGCCCAGCTTTACCTACTGTCAGTATCCTACAAAAGAACAGGAGCCCCAACACCACTGGTCACTGACCTCCAGGGTTTCTAGGTTGAATTCCACCAACTTTCTTCTCCCTTCTGTTCTAGGCTTCGGCTCGTATCTCAGAAAATCTGACCGCCCTCAGCTCCAGCTCTGCGAAGCAGGTCTTCAGGAACATGAAGGCCATCTCTGCATCAGTGGTGGGCAACGGGGGCACTATCACCCCTCACCCACTGGGCTTTTAAGGAATGAACCTCATCAGTTCATTGCAACAGCCAAGAGCCCTCGACCAGGTCTTGGTTCGTAAGGGTTTAATCACAGACCTCATTTCCTGCTGCAGATGGCACCTCTCACTGAGATTCTTCAGCTGTGATTTCTGCAAAGGGTTAATTGTTGTTAATCTACCTGAATCAAGTTTTCATGGCATCAGTGCCATCACAGGGGTTGCAATCATACATCTGTTCGCCATTACATTACTTTTTACAGTGTGGGATAGTATGGAGAGAGCTTCACCTCTATGTCTGACCCCGGGAATGTGTGATAAGATGACAAGCGGGGTTCACTCTGTGTCTGACTCCGAGAGAGTGTGATGGGACTGTGTGGAGGGAGCTTCACTCTGTGTCTGATCCCTGGAGTGTGTGATGGGATGATGTGACTGGCCCATGTTTTCCCAGCCCTTGAGGGTTTGACACTGCTGTTTCCCAGTCTTTGATACCAGTAAAATTATATCCTGGAATTTCCCAGGGAGTTTCAGGAGCATCCAATCAGGATAGGTCTCCCCTGCTGCTGCTTTTTATAACTCTAAGGAAGATGTGGATGCCAGTTCAATGCAATCTCTCAGCTGGGTTCATGGTCCACTGCAGCTTCTGAGTGTAGCATCTTCTTTGTTGCTAATTTTTTTTAAACCTTTAACTTTGAGAGGGGGAAATGATTTGGAAGGAGAGATGCTGGTAATGCCTCCTGTTCTGTGTGTCTCTGTGTGTAGCAGAGAGGTGTGAATGTTGTCAGCACTGTCCCTCTGAAATCCCCATCCACAGATTCCAGCAACCGCCCTTGGGGCTTCTCTCTCTTCAACCCGGGACTGGAGAGAGCCTCCCACTTCACAGACCTGCGACCCCGCTGGAAAGGAGAGGGGTCAAAGGTCGGCTACCTTGGTCAGTAGGATTACTACTCGTCCAGTGCCCTCCGTTTGTCCTGTGGGTCTCTCAGACCAGCATCACAAATGGATCCAAGCCCAACCGTTCACTCAAAGAATTAACACATGGTGCTTCAGTAACTGTAAGCCGTACTCTTATGTAGCAGAAGGAAGTGTGTTTAATCTTTGAATTCAGCTGTGGTCTGCCTTTGGGTTGGAGTCAAGAGAAGAGGTTTGTCAGTAACCCAGACCCTGCTGACTGTCAAACAGGAGAGAAGGTGTTGATGTGGAGAGATTCCTTCCTGCACCAGTACACAATGTATAAACAAGGAGAGGGGTATCTACAAACTTCTCTTGGATCAATCAGAAACATTTTATTATGGATTTTAAGTTTTCAGGAGAAGATCTCTGTCTCACACCCAGGTCACATACCTCCCTTCATCTGCCCTTCTCCTTCCACTGACCCAGATTGTCCCTACTCTGTCCCTCAAACCTGCTCACTCATTCATTGAGATCATGGCCGATCATGCTGCCACCCCTCAGTATCCCAGATCATAGATTTAAATGTATTCATTCCTTCCAGCTTTACACTTTGTATAAGACCATAACACATAGGAACAGAATTAAGCCAGTTGCCCATCAAGTCTGATGCAACTTTCCATTTTGGCTGATTTATTATCGTGCGCAACCCCATTCTCCTGTGCCCTCTGGTCCTAGATCCATCCACAATAGGAAACATCATCTCCACCTATATTTTATCTGAGCCTTTCAATATCCAGAAGGTTTCAATGAGATCCCCTCCCTTAAATTGGAGGTTTCTGAATCCCTCTGCTGATCAAAATAGTTTCCATCCATCCATCCAGAAGACATGATCTCTCTCTGTCTCTGTGCTTCCAAAATCATGAAGATCTCCATGATTGATGTTTCATGGAATAGAAACCTAGCTTCTGGAATCTTGCTGAGGCTGGTAACACTGGCTCATGGACAGCGGGCTGAATGCTCACCTGCATCGGATTATCTTGTGGTTGTGGGCTGTGCTGATGTGGTGTGGTGGGGAGCGCTGCCTTGTACTAGATTATAAGCAAGGATGGAGCTGTACTACATCTCCCATTTCATGAGGGTCTGAACAGTCCCACTGCAATACAGAGTTGAATAGCCACCCCAAACCGGAGGAGAATGTGATTCCCATGTGCGCAGCCCCTGCCTTATGTACAGTTCTGAAACCTTACAAATGTTTTATAAAAATATAAGGACTGAAATAAAATGGCTTCCTTTCCAAACTTCATGTAGTAGTCTTGTTCTGAATTCACAATTCTACAGCAAGTTATAAAAGTCTTTTAAAATCCTGTGGGTGTTAGAAACATAAAATAAAAACAAATTGTCAGGAAGACAGGAGGCTCCCCGGGGAGAAAAACAGTCCGTGTCATAGTCCAGAATCAGTTTTATTATTACTGAAACATGCCGCGCAATGTATTGTTTTGCAGCAGCAGCACAAAGTAAAAATTACATAAAACTACAGTAAAAATGTATATAAATAAAAAATAAAGTATATGAAAAGAGTAAAATAGGAGGGGAGGAAATGTTGAGTGTGTGTCTCCCTGTTCTTCCTCCCTGAAGGTAGTAATGAGAAGAGATTTCATTGTTCGGGGTGATGAGAGTCTTTACTGATGAATGTCGCCTTCTTGAGGCATCACCTTTTGAAGATGTCCTGAATGGTGGGGAGGCTAATGCCTGCAATGGAGCTGGCCAAGTTTACAACTCTTTTTTTCCCAATCCTGTGTATTAGTGCCTCCACAGAAGATGGTGATGAAAGCAGTCATAGTGCTCTCTGCAGTACATCTATTAAAATCTGCACAAGACACACAGTCTCTGCCTCCTCCACCTCAGGCATTCTCAGGGATTACCCCCAGAAGCATAGGAGCAGAATTAGGCCATCTAGCCCATTAAGTTTGTTCTGCCCCATCTTTTTGTCTTCTCCCCAAAACCTTTGACACCATTACTAATCAAGAATCTATGAACATCTGTTTTAAATATGCCCAGTGACTTGGTCTCCACAGTCATTTGTAGCAATAGATTCCACAGGTTCACCACCTGACTCAAGAAATTCCATCTTAATTCTGATTTAAAGGGACATCCTATTCTGAGGCTGTGCTCTGTGGTCCCAGACTCACCCAGTACTGGAAACATCCTCTCCCTATCAATTATTGCATCTATTGTCCCCCTCTTACCCTCCAGCACTCCAGTGAAACCAACGCAGACTCTCCCGTCAGTCCTCAGAACTAAAGGCTTAATGTCCCAATCAGAGAAGGGGCTGTTCTTGACCTAGTCTTCAGAAACGAAGCTGAGCAAGCAGTGGAGGAGATGGTTGGGGAACAGATTGGCAGCCAGAAGCAGCCCTCTAATTTGTTGACACCACTTCTAAAGCCAGAAGAGATTGGAAAATTATTACCAGAACTGTTAGATGTTTATCTAAGTCGTTGATGTAGGTGACAAACAACAATAGGCCCGGCACCACTTGGAGAAACAACCTTTCACCATCACACCCTGCTTTTTACCATTGGATCAACCATGGGAGCCCTGCTAACTCCATCTGTTAACATTGAACTATGGGGTGGGGGAATAGATTCCAGTTGCCCTCCCTGCTGCAGGACTCTGTCTCTTCCAGAAGTAATTATAGTCACTGACTATGAGCTAGGTGAGTGAATGGTCATGATGCTTCCCTCTCCAGGCCAAAGAGAGAAGCATCTGAAAATGTGATGTGGGCAGGTTCAGTGACTCAACTCACGCACTGGGATAGATTGGTAATATAAGGTGGTTGGTATGGAAATTCCACCCAATCATGCGCCCAGGGATGCTACAATCAGTCAACACCTCATTGGGATGGTACCTTCCAGTGTTCCAGGACTCTCAGAAATAGTGTTTGAATAAAATTAAGAGAAGATGGCTTAGGGCACAGGGCAGTAGATTTGGTGGAGGTTACAGAGACAGAATAGTGCAGGGTCCTGAGGGGGATACAGTGACAAGGAGGGGTGCAGGGGCCAGAGGCGTCACAGAACGGGATGATCATACGGAATGGAAGGGGGCACGGATGAGGAGAGTGTAAGGGCTGGAGAGGGGTGTAGGGGCCAGAAAGCTAATGATGATGACTGGCTGCAGGGATGAACGGGTTGATGTATAGGGACTTGGGGCAATGAGCGCAGGGCCAGAGAAGGTCAGATGGATTGTCCACAACTGCGACATTCCCTCTGCTGAACAATCCAATCAGACCCAGTGGTCTACAGTGTCCACCCTCCCCTTTGTCCCAAAGATACCTCACCTACCTTCCTGGGAGAGAGAGAGGGAGGTGATGGAGGAAGATAGGAGAGACGATGGGAAGGGATGATTAGAAAGGAGGGACGAGATAGAGTGGAGGTGGGGTAAGGATAGGGGAGGGGAGGAGTGGATAAGCAGAGGTAGAAAGGAGGGGAAGCGGGAGGGATGGCGTAGGAGGGGAGGGAGAGGAGAGGGTGGGTAAGATCGGAGATGTGTAGGAGGTGAGCTGACAGGAGAGAGGATGGGTAGGCAGGAAAGCGGAGGAATAGGGGTAGGAGGAAGAAAGAGTGCGTAAGGAAGGGACAGAAGAGCCAGGCTGTGCTGCTCTGGAGACCGCTTCTCCGCCCCCGTCTGCTGAGTCTGGACTCGTGTGGGTCTCAGGAGATGTCGGCAGAGCTGAGCTCGCAGTTCTGTGCTGTGGGCGTTCATGTTCGCATTCCCTCTCCGTCTCTCCCCTCTCCTCCTCCCCTATCCCCTCTCCCCTTCTCTCGTCCTCTTCTCCCCCTCTAGCTCTTTCCCTCTCCCCTCTCTCTCCTCCTCTTCCCCTTCTCTAGCTCTTTCCCTCTCTGCAGTCTACCCTCCCCCACAACCCAAAACCCACCCTTCATAAATTCCCATACCTCACTTCCTGAGAAAGGGAGGTAGGTTGACGGGAGGAGATGGAGGAAAATGGGAGATGCAGGAGGGGAAGGGATGGTGGGTTGATGAGGGGAGAGCTAAAAGGGTGGGACGGGATATACAGAAGGGAAGGAAAGGCCGGGTGGTAAGATATAGATGAGAGGGATGACGTGCAGGGGAGGGGACGGAAAGGAGAGAATGGGAAGAACGGAGAGGTATGTGGAGGGGCAGAAGAGACAGTGAGCCAGGCTGTGCCGCTCTGGAGACGGGTATTTCTGCCACTTCCTCCCCCACCGCCCCCGACTGCTGAGTCTCGCCTTGCAGGTGGTGTCGGCAGTGCTGAACTTGCAGTTCTGTGCCGTGGGCGTTCATGTTCGTATCTCCTTTATCTGTATCTCTCCCCTTTTCTTCTCCTCTTCCCTTCTCCCACTCTCCCTCTCCCATCCCTCACTTCCTCCCCCTTCCTCACTCCGTCTCTCTCTCTCCCTCCCCCATCCATCCCATCCTCCTACACTCACCCAACCCTGCTTCTTTCCCTCCTCTACCTGCTCCATTTGCCCATGCATACACTCCTTCTGTCTGCCCCCACCAAGCCCCCTTCCTCGATTCCATTCTCCACCTTCCTCTCCTATCAGATCCCAACATCTGAAGCCCACTCACATTCCTCAATGGTGCTGAGGTTGAGAAGGTTGACAGCTTCAAATTCATTCCCAGGAGTGAACACGGCCAGGAGCCTTTCATGGTCTAACCACATAGATGCCACAGCCAAGGAAACTCACCAACACCTCTGGTTCCATCCATCTTCACCAATTTGTATCAATGCCCTGCAAACCATCCTATCCAGATGCATTCCGGCTCAACACATCACAGGGAAAAGCATCCTCTCTGTGGATTCTGTCGCACTGCCTAGGTAAAGCATCGTTTTCAAAGACAAGACAACAAAACGCTGGTAGAACACAGCAGGTCAGGCAGCATCTATAGGGAGAAGCATTGTCGACGTTTCAAGCCGAGACCCTTCGTCAGGACTAACGGAAAAAAAGAGATAGTAAGAGATTTGAAAGTGGGGGGGGGAGGAGAAGACCTGAAATGATAGGAGAGGACTGGAGGGACTGAAGCTAAGAGCTGGAAAGTTGATTGGCAAAAGGGATACAAGGCTGGAGAAGGGGGAGTATCATAGGACAGAAGGCCAGAAGGCCTTGGAAGAAAGAAAGGGGAGGGGAGCACTAGAAGAAGATGGAGAGCAGGCAAGGAGTCATTATGAGAGGGACAGAGAGAGAAAAAAAATTAATTAAAAATTAGGGATGGGGTAAGAAGAGGAGGAGGGGCATTAACGGGTTAGAGAAGTCAACGTTCATGCCATCAGGTTGGAGGATACCCAGATGGAATATAAGGTGTTGTTCCTCCAACCTGAGTGTGGCTTAATCTTGACAGTAGAGAAGGCCATGGATAGACATAACAGAATGGGACATAGAATTAAAATGTGTGGCCACTGGGAGATCCTGCTTTCTCTGGCGGACCGAGTGTAGGTGTTCGGCGAAACGGTCTCCCAGTCTGTGTCGGGTCTCACCAATATATAAAAGGCCACACCGGGAACACCGGACGCAGTATACCACACCAGCCGACTCACAGGTGAAGTGTCGCCTCACCTGGAAGGACTGTCTGGGGCCCTGAATGGTGGTGAGGGAGGAAGTATAAGGGCAGGTGTAGCACTTGTTCCACTTGCAAGGATAAATGCCGGGAGGGAGATCGGTGAGAAAAGATGGAGGGTATGAATGGACAAAGGAGTCACGTATGAAGCGATCCCTGCGGAAAGCAGAAAGGGGGGAGGGAAGGATGTGCTTGGTTGTGGGATCCCATTGGAGATGCTGGAAAATTATATGTTGGACACGGAAACTGGTGGGGTGGTAGGTGAGGACAAGAGGAACCCTATCCCTAGTGGGATGGCGGGAGGATGGGGTGAGAGCAGATGTGCATGAAATGGGAGAGATGCTTTTGAGGGCAGATTTGATGGTGGAGGAAGGGAAGCCCCTTTCTTTAAAAAAGGAAGACATCTTCATCCTGGAATTAAAAGCCTCATTCTGAGAGCAGATGCAGTGGAGATGGAGGAATTGAGAGAAGGGGGATGGCATTTTTACATTCTTTCTTCCAAAGTCTTCTGTCCTATGATACTCCCCCTTCTCCAGCCTTGTATCCCATTTGCCAATCAATTTCCCAGCTCTTGGCTTCATCCCTCCCCCTCCTGTCTTCTGTCTCCTCCTCCCCCTCCACTTTCAAATTTACTATCTCTTTTTTCCATTAATGTTGACAGAGTCTCGACCCAAAGCATCGACTGTACTTCTTCCTGTAGATGCTGTGTTCCACCAGCATTTTGTGTGTTGCTTGGATTTCCAGCATCTGCAGATTTTCTTGTTTTTGCATTTTCAAAGATGTTCTGTCTTCGCCCCTCTGCCTGAAAGCACGACCACCAGACTCAAACACAGCTTCTATCCCACTGTTACCTGACTTCAATTCTTACCTTGAATGATGAGATCGATTCTTGACCTGACAAACTATTTTGTTACGATTGTTTTCCTGCACTTTATTCTGAAGTTATTGTTTTACCTTGTTCCATCTCAGTGCATTTTGTAATGGTCTGATCTCTATGAACAGTACACAAGACAAGTTTTTCACTGTATCTCAGTACATGTGACACTAATAAACCAATTCCAATTCCCTTGTTGCTCCCGTCTCCCAATTACTGTTGCCATTCCAACTCTCCTCCTCCACCTGCCCATCCCCCTTCTCACCTGTCAGTTCCAGTCGCCTGTTTATACATAGACAGCTTCCCTCTACACTTTCCTTCCAGACGAAAGGTCTCAAATTCAAGACTTTGTCTGTCCATCTCCCCCTGGAGCTGCTGCCTGACTTGCTGAGTTCCTCTTGCTGAAAGACTGTTTACCAGTCTGTGTCTTATGTAAAGCATTGAGTCATATATGACTGAAACACGCCCTTCGGACCAGCTGGCCAAGATTCCTATTTAAACTCATCCCATTTGCCGGTGTGCGGCCGATATCCCGCAAACCCTTACCTGTCCAAGAACTTTTTTTAAACGTTGTTAAAGTACCTGCCTCGAACACTCCTGCTGGCAGTTCGTTCCAAATGCTGACCGTCCTCTTGGTGAAAATGTTTCCCCTCAGGTCCCAAAAGAACTTCCTCCTCCCCCACCCTCCCACTTTAAAACTGTACCTTCTAGTTCTTGATTTCCCAATGCACTATGTGCATTCACGCCGTCTATGCGCCTCTATAAGGTCGCCCCTCATGCCAGTGAAAACAGTCCCAGCCCGGGTTCAGTTGCCAGCGCCGCTGCTCCGGGCGCCTCCTGGTCACGTGGGGTTCCTTCCGCCGCTCGCGTTCCTTCACACCGTCCAAAGCCAGAGGGTTAGCAAGTTGTGGGCATGCTTTGTTGGCACCAGAGGCGAACCTGTTTCCATGTACGTGTGGCAAATTAAAAGCTAATCTTTAACAAACTTTTCCCTGGGGAAAGCCAAGGGGCACAGTTTTCGGGCAGGAGGGGAAAGGTTTAGAAGGGACCTGGGGGAGATGGTCTTCGCGCAGAGGATGGTAAGTACCCGGGACAAGCTGTGGAGGAACTGGGTGAGGCTGGTACGATAGTAGTATTTGGAAAGCGCTTGGATCATTTCATGGAGGGGCGGGTCTGCGGGGTTTCCCAACCTTTTTTATGCCGTGGACCCCTGTCTTAGAGAGAGAGATGGGCACACACGGGAAAACGGGACGAGCTGAGTGGGTATGGTGGACTGTATCCATCTGCTGGAGGAACTCGGGGTGTGGGAAGGTGTTCTCCACGTCTCCGGTCCAGAGCGGCAGTCATGGCCCTTGGGGTTTCCAGGGCCACAATCCCACGGTACAATTACTGCGAACTTCTCCCTGAAGGAGCTGAGAAACCACAGTGAGTGGAATCCCCGTAGGGACAGCAGCCGGCAGCTCGGGCCCACCACAACCCCGAAAAAGAACAGGATTATTACACTCTGCCAAGCTCCCAGCGCCGGCCAGCGAACCAATCCTATTCCCTCGGGCGCTCGGTTAAACGCAATCATCTCCCAGTACAAAGCAAAACTCCTCCGCAGTGCTGGCTCTCGGTGTCCTGGTCTTGATTTATCACCAATAAACCAAGGTCAGGTTCTGATTTCTGACATCCCATCCCATCCCAGCACCTTCCTTCTCGGAGGCAGGAACAGCTATCTATCCCGTCGCCCACTATCAAGATTTCCGAACGACTCCTGAAACCCTGATCTCAATTTCGTTATTTCCTGCCCCTTTTTAAGTGTCGTTTTTTTGTGTGTGATTTATAGTAATTGTGTGTCTGCACTGCGTTGCCGACACGAAACAACAAATTTCGCTGAGAGTCTGCTGATGCAGGAAATTTTGAGCAACGTACACAAGATGTTTCTGCCCCCTTCCTTTCCAGTCCTATTGAGGGGTCTCGGCCTGAAACGTCGATTATTTCTTCCCTTCTGTGTACACGATGTCCATCTTCTACACATTCATGCGTCCATGTAAGAGCTTCTAGCACATCCGCCCCCACCGCCACTCCCAGCAGCGCAACCCCGGCCCCCACCGCCACTCCCAGCAGCGCATCCCCGGCCCCCACCGCCACTCCCAGCAGCGCATCCCCGGTCTCCTCCCCCACTCCCAGCAGCGCATCCCCGGCCCCCACCGCCACTCCCAGCAGCGCAACCCCGGCCCCCACCGCCACTCCCAGCAGCGCATCCCCGGTCCCCACCGGCACTCCCAGCAGCGCATCCCCGGTCCCCACCGCCACTCCCAGCAGCGCATCCCCGGTCTCCTCCGCCACTCCCAGCAGCGCATCCCCGGTCTCCTCCGCCACTCCCAGCAGCGCATCCGCGGCCCCCACCGCCACTCCCAGCAGTGCATCCCCGGTCTCCTCCGCCACTCCCAGCAGCGCATCCCCGGCCCCCACCGCCACTCCCAGCAGCGCATCCCCGGTCCCCACCACCACTCCCAGCAGCGCATCCCCGGCCTCCTCCACCACTCCCAGCAGCGCATCCCCGGCCTCCTCCACCACTCCCAGCAGCGCATCCCCGGCCTCCTCCACCACTCCCAACTGCGCATCCCCGGTCCCCACCACCACTCCCAGCAGCGCATCCCCGGCCTCCACCGCCACTCCCAGCAGCGCATCCCCGGCCCCCACCGCCACTCCCAGCAGCGCATACCCGGTCCCCACCGGCACTCCCAGCAGCGCATCCCCGGTCCCCACCGCCACTCCCAGCAGCGCATCCCCGGTCCCCACCGGCACCCCCAGCAGCGCATCCCCGGCCTCCTCCGCCACTCCCAGCAGCGCATCCCCGGTCCTCACCGCCACTCCCAGCAGCGCATCCCTGACCCCCACCGCCACTCCCAGCAGCGCATCCCCGGCCCCCACCGCCACTCCCAGCAGCGCATCCCCGGTCTCCACCGCCACTCCCAGCAGCGCACCCCGGTCCCCACCGCCACTCCCAGCAGCGCATCCCCGGCCCCCACCGCCACTCCCAGCAGTGCATCCCCGGTCCCCACCGCCACTCCCAGCAGCGCATCCCCGGCCCCCACAGCCACTCCCAGCAGTGCATCCCCGGTCCCCACCGCCACTCCCAGCAGCGCATCCCCGGTCTCCTCCCCCACTCCCAGCAGCGCATCCCCGGCCCCCACCGCCACTCCCAGCAGTGCATCCCCGGTCCACACCGCCACTCCCAGCAGCGCATCCCCGGCCTCCACCGCCACTCCCAGCAGTGCATCCCCGGTCTCCTCCGCCACTCCCAGCAGCGCATCCCCGGCCCCCACCTCCACTCCCAGCAGCGCATCCCCGGCCTCCTCCACCACTCCCAACTGCGCATCCCCGGTCCCCACCACCACTCCCAGCAGCGCATCCCCGGCCTCCACCGCCACTCCCAGCAGCGCATCCCCGGCCCCCACCGCCACTCCCAGCAGCGCATACCCGGTCCCCACTGGCACTCCCAGCAGCGCATCCCCGGTCCCCACCGCCACTCCCAGCAGCGCATCCCCGGTCCCCACCGGCACCCCCAGCAGCGCATCCCCGGCCTCCTCCGCCACTCCCAGCAGCGCATCCCCGGTCCTCACCGCCACTCCCAGCAGCGCATCCCTGACCCCCACCGCCACTCCCAGCAGCGCATCCCCGGCCCCCACCGCCACTCCCAGCAGCGCATCCCCGGTCTCCACCGCCACTCCCAGCAGCGCACCCCGGTCCCCACCGCCACTCCCAGCAGCGCATCCCCGGCCCCCACCGCCACTCCCAGCAGTGCATCCCCGGTCCCCACCGCCACTCCCAGCAGCGCATCCCCGGCCCCCACCGCCACTCCCAGCAGTGCATCCCCGGTCCCCACCGCCACTCCCAGCAGCGCATCCCCGGTCTCCTCCCCCACTCCCAGCAGCGCATCCCCGGCCCCCACCGCCACTCCCAGCAGTGCATCCCCGGTCCGCACCGCCACTCCCAGCAGCGCATCCCCGGCCTCCACCGCCACTCCCAGCAGTGCATCCCCGGTCTCCTCCGCCACTCCCAGCAGCGCATCCCCGGCCCCCACCTCCACTCCCAGCAGCGCATCCCCGGCCCCCACCGCCACTCCCAGCAGTGCAACCCCGGTCTCCTCCGCCACTCCCAGCAGCGCATCCCCGGCCCCCACCGCCACTCCCAGCAGCGCATCCCCGGCCCCCACCGCCACTCCCAGCAGTGCATCCCCGGCCCCCACCGCCACTCCCAGCAGTGCATCCCCGGTCTCCACCGCCACTCCCAGCAGCGCACCCCGGTCCCCACCGCCACTCCCAGCAGCGCATCCCCGGCCCCCACCGCCACTCCCAGCAGCGCATCCCCGGTCTCCTCCCCCACTCCCAGCAGCGCATCCCCGGCCCCCACCGCCACTCCCAGCAGTGCATCCCCGGTCCCCACCGCCACTCCCAGCAGCGCATCCCCGGCCTCCACCGCCACTCCCAGCAGTGCATCCCCGGTCTCCTCCGCCACTCCCAGCAGCGCATCCCCGGCCCCCACCGCCACTCCCAGCAGCGCATCCCCGGCCCCCACCGCCACTCCCAGCAGCGCATCCCCGGCCCCCACCGCCACTCCCAGCAGTGCATCCACGGTCCCCACCGCCACTCCCAGCAGCGCATCCCCGGCCTCCACCGCCACTCCCAGCAGTGCATCCCCGGTCTCCTCCGCCACTCCCAGCAGCGCATCCCCGGTCTCCTCCGCCACTCCCAGCAGCGCATCCCCGGTCCCCACCGCCACTCCCAGCAGCGCATCCCCGGTCCCCACCGCCACTCCCAGCAGCGTATCCCCGGCCCCCACCGCCACTCCCAGCAGTGTATCCCCGGTCCCCACCGCCACTCCCAGCAGCGCATCCCCGGCCTCCACCGCCACTCCCAGCAGCGCATACCCGGTCCCCACCGCCACTCCCAGCAGCGCATCCCCGGCCCCCACCGCCACTCCCAGCAGCGCATCCCCGGCCCCCACCGCCACTCCCAGCAGTGCATCCCCGGTCTCCTCCGCCACTCCCAGCAGCGCATCCCCGGTCCCCACCGCCACTCCCAGCAGCGCATCCCCGGCCCCCACCGCCACTCCCAGCAGTGCATCCCCGGTCCCCACCGCCACTCCCAGCAGCGCATCCCCGGCCTCCACCGCCACTCCCAGCAGTGCATCCCCGGTCTCCTCCGCCACTCCCAGCAGCGCATCCCCGGTCTCCTCCGCCACTCCCAGCAGCGCATCCCCGGTCCCCACCGCCACTCCCAGCAGCGCATCCCCGGTCCCCACCGGCACTCCCAGCAGCGCATCCCCGGCCTCCTCCGCCACTCCCAGCAGCGCATCCACGGTCCCCACCGCCACTCCCAGCAGCGCATCCCCGGCCCCCACCGCCACTCCCAGCAGTGCATCCCCGGTCCCCACCGCCACTCCCAGCAGCGCATCCCGGCCCCCACCGCCACTCCCAGCAGTGCATCCCCGGTCCCCACCGCCACTCCCAGCAGCACATCCCCGGCCTCCACCGCCACTCCCAGCAGTGCATCCCCGGTCTCCTCCGCCACTCCCAGCAGCGCATCCCCGGTCTCCTCCGCCACTCCCAGCAGCGCATCCCCGGTCCCCACCGCCACTCCCAGCAGCGCATCCCCGGTCCCCACCGGCACTCCCAGCAGCGCATCCCCGGCCTCCTCCGCCACTCCCAGCAGCGCATCCCTGACCCCCACCGCCTCTCCCAGCAGCGCATCCCCGGTCCCCACCGCCACTCCCAGCAGCGCATCCCCGGTCTCCTCCGCCACTCCCAGCAGCGCATCCCCGGTACCCACCGCCATTCCCAGCAGCGCAACCCCGGCCCCCACCGCCACTCCCAGCAGCGCATCCCCGGTCCCCACCGCCACTCCCAACTGCGCATCCCCGGCCTCCTCCGCCACTCCCAGCAGCGCATCCCCGGTCTCCACCGCCACTCCCAGCAGCGCACCCCGGTCCCCACCGCCACTCCCAGCAGTGCATCCCCGGCCCCCACCGCCACTCCCAGCAGCGCATCCCCGGCCTCCTCCGCCACTCCCAGCATCGCATCCCCGGTCTCCTCCGCCACTCCCAACTGCGCATCCCCGGCCTCCTCCGCCACTCCCAGCAGCGCATCCCTGACCCCCACCGCCACTCCCAGCAGCGCATCCCCGGTCCCCACCGCCACTCCCAGCAGCGCATCCCCGGCCCCCACCGCCACTCCCAGCAGCGCATCCCCCGGCCCCCACCGCCACTCCCAGCAGCGCATCCCCGTTCCCCACCGCCACTCCCAGCAGCGCATCCCCGGCCTCCACCGCCACTCCCAGCAGCGCATCCCCGGCCCCCACCGCCACTCCCAGCAGCGCATCCCCGGCCCCCACCGCCACTCCCAGCAGCGCATCCCCGGCCTCCACCGCCACTCCCAGCAGCGCATCCCCGGTCCCCACCGCCACTCCCAGCAGCGCATCCCCGGCCCCCACCGCCACTCCCAGCAGCGCATCCCCGGTCCCCACCGCCACTCCCAGCAGCGCATCCCCGGTCCCCACCGCCACTCCCAGCAGCGCATCCCCGGCCCCCACCGCCACTCCCAGCAGTGCATCCCCGGTCCCCACCGCCACTCCCAGCAGCGCATCCCCGGCCTCCACCGCCACTCCCAGCAGCGCAACCCCGGCCCCCACCGCCACTCCCAGCAGCGCATCCCGGGTCTCCTCCGCCACTCCCAGCAGCGCATCCCCGGTCCCCACCGCCACTCCCAGCAGCGCATCCCCGGTCCCCACCGGCACTCCCAGCAGCGCATCCCCGGCCTCCTCCACCACCCAGCAGCGCATCCCCGGTCCTCACCACCACTCCCAGCAGCGCATCCCCGGTCCCCACCGGCACTCCCAGCAGCGCATCCCCGGCCTCCTCCACCACCCAGCAGCGCATCCCCGGTCCTCACCACCACTCCCAGCAGCGCATCCCTGACCCCCACCGCCTCTCCCAGCAGCGCATCCCCGGTCCCCACCGCCACTCCCAGCAGCGCATCCCCGGCCCCCACCGCCACTCCCAGCAGCGCATCCCCGGTCTCCTCCGCCACTCCCAGCAGCGCATCCCCGGTCCCCACCGCCATTCCCAGCAGCGCATCCCCGGTCCCCACCGCCACACCCAGCAGCGCATCCCCGGCCTCCACCGCCACTCCCAGCAGCGCATCCCCGGCCCCCACCGCCACTCCCAGCAGCGCATCCCCGGCCCCCACCGCCACTCCCAGCAGCGCATCCCCGGCCTCCACCGCCACTCCCAGCAGCGCATCCCCGGTCCCCACCGCCACTCCCAGCAGCGCATCCCCGGTCCCCACCGCCACTCCCAGCAGCGCATCCCCGGCCCCCACCGCCACTCCCAGCAGCGCATCCCCGGCCTCCACCGCCACTCCCAGCAGCGCAACCCCGGCCCCCACCGCCACTCCCAGCAGCGCATCCCGGGTCTCCTCCGCCACTCCCAGCAGCGCATCCCCGGTCCCCACCGCCACTCCCAGCAGCGCATCCCCGGTCCCCACCGGCACTCCCAGCAGCGCATCCCCGGCCTCCTCCACCACCCAGCAGCGCATCCCCGGTCCTCACCACCACTCCCAGCAGCGCATCCCCGGTCCCCACCGGCACTCCCAGCAGCGCATCCCCGGCCTCCTCCACCACCCAGCAGCGCATCCCCGGTCCTCACCACCACTCCCAGCAGCGCATCCCTGACCCCCACCGCCTCTCCCAGCAGCGCATCCCCGGTCCCCACCGCCACTCCCAGCAGCGCATCCCCGGCCCCCACCGCCACTCCCAGCAGCGCATCCCCGGTCTCCTCCGCCACTCCCAGCAGCGCATCCCCGGTCCCCACCGCCATTCCCAGCAGCGCATCCCCGGTCCCCACCGCCACTCCCAGCAGCGCATCCCCGGCCTCCACCGCCACTCCCAGCAGCGCATCCCCGGCCCCCACCGCCACTCCCAGCAGCGCATCCCCGGCCCCCACCGCCACTCCCAGCAGCGCATCCCCGGCCTCCACCGCCACTCCCAGCAGCGCATCCCCGGTCCCCACCGCCACTCCCAGCAGCGCATCCCCGGTCCCCACCGCCACTCCCAGCAGCGCATCCCCGGTCTCCTCCGCCACTCCCAGCAGCGCATCCCCGGTCCCCACCGCCACTCCCAGCAGCGCATCCCCGGTCCCCACCGGCACTCCCAGCAGCGCATCCCCGGCCTCCTCCACCACCCAGCAGCGCATCCCCGGTCCTCACCACCACTCCCAGCAGCGCATCCCTGACCCCCACCGCCTCTCCCAGCAGCGCATCCCCGGCCCCCACCGCCACTCCCAGCAGTGCATCCCCGGTCTCCTCCGCCACTCCCAGCAGCGCATCCCCGGTCCCCACCGCCACTCCCAGCAGCGCATCCCCGGTCCCCACCGGCACTCCCAGCAGCGCATCCCCGGCCTCCTCCGCCACTCCCAGCAGCGCATCCCCGGTCCTCACCACCACTCCCAGCAGCGCATCCCTGACCCCCACCGCCTCTCCCAGCAGCGCATCCCCGGTCCCCACCGCCACTCCCAGCAGCGCATCCCCGGCCCCCACCGCCACTCCCAGCAGCGCATCCCCGGTCTCCTCCGCCACTCCCAGCAGCGCATCCCCGGTCCCCACCGCCATTCCCAGCAGCGCAACCCCGGCCCCCACCGCCACTCCCAGCAGCGCATCCCCGGTCCCCACCGCCACTCCCAACTGCGCATCCCCGGCCTCCTCCGCCACTCCCAGCAGCGCATCCCCGGTCCCCACCGCCACTCCCAGCAGCGCATCCCGGCCCCCACCGCCACTCCCAGCAGTGCATCCCCGGTCTCCTCCGCCACTCCCAGCAGCGCATCCCCGGTCTCCTCCGCCACTCCCAGCAGCGCATCCCCGGTCCCCACCGCCACTCCCAGCAGCGCATCCCCGGTCCCCACCGGCACTCCCAGCAGCGCATCCCCGGCCTCCTCCGCCACTCCCAGCAGCGCATCCCCGGTCCTCACCGCCACTCCCAGCAGCGCATCCCTGACCCCCACCGCCTCTCCCAGCAGCGCATCCCCGGTCCCCACCGCCACTCCCAGCAGCGCATCCCCGGTCCCCACCGGCACTCCCAGCAGCGCATCCCCGGCCTCCTCCACCACCCAGCAGCGCATCCCCGGTCCTCACCACCACTCCCAGCAGCGCATCCCTGACCCCCACCGCCTCTCCCAGCAGCGCATCCCCGGTCCCCACCGCCACTCCCAGCAGCGCATCCCCGGCCCCCACCGCCACTCCCAGCAGCG
Organism: Hypanus sabinus; assembly: GCF_030144855.1. Taxonomy (NCBI): domain Eukaryota; kingdom Metazoa; phylum Chordata; class Chondrichthyes; order Myliobatiformes; family Dasyatidae; genus Hypanus; species Hypanus sabinus. The sequence continues at coordinate 102,306,607 of NC_082712.1, forward strand.
CATCCCCGGTCTCCTCCGCCACTCCCAGCAGCGCATCCCCGGTCCCCACCGCCATTCCCAGCAGCGCATCCCCGGTCCCCACCGCCACTCCCAGCAGCGCATCCCCGGCCTCCACCGCCACTCCCAGCAGCGCATCCCCGGCCCCCACCGCCACTCCCAGCAGCGCATCCCCGGCCCCCACCGCCACTCCCAGCAGCGCATCCCCGGCCTCCACCGCCACTCCCAGCAGCGCATCCCCGGTCCCCACCGCCACTCCCAGCAGCGCATCCCCGGCCCCCACCGCCACTCCCAGCAGCGCATCCCCGGTCCCCACCGCCACTCCCAGCAGCGCATCCCCGGTCCCCACCGCCACTCCCAGCAGCGCATCCGCGGCCCCCACCGCCACTCCCAGCAGTGCATCCCCGGCCTCCACCGCCACTCCCAGCAGCGCATCCCCGACCCCCACCGCCACTCCCAGCAGCGCATCCCCGGTCCCCACCGCCACTCCCAGCAGCGCATCCCCGGCCCCCACCGCCACTCCCAGCAGCGCATCCCCGGCCCCCACCGCCACTCCCAGCAGCGCATCCCCGGTCCCCACCGCCACTCCCAGCAGCGCATCCCCGGCCTCCACCGCCACTCCCAGCAGCGCATCCCCGGTCCCCACCGCCACTCCCAGCAGCGCATCCCCGGTCCCCACCGCCACTCCCAGCAGCGCATCCCCGGCCCCCACCGCCACTCCCAGCAGTGTATCCCCGGTCCCCACCGCCACTCCCAGCAGCGCATCCCCGGCCTCCACCGCCACTCCCAGCAGCGCATCCCCGGTCCCCACCGCCACTCCCAGCAGCGCATCCCCGGCCCCCACCGCCACTCCCAGCAGCGCATCCCCGGCCCCCACCGCCACTCCCAGCAGTGCATCCCCGGTCTCCTCCGCCACTCCCAGCAGCGCATCCCCGGTCCTCACCACCACTCCCAGCAGCGCATCCCTGACCCCCACCGCCTCTCCCAGCAGCGCATCCCCGGTCCCCACCGCCACTCCCAGCAGTGCATCCCCGGTCTCCTCCGCCACTCCCAGCAGCGCATCCCCGGTCCCCACCGCCACTCCCAGCAGCGCATCCCCGGTCCCCACCGGCACTCCCAGCAGCGCATCCCCGGCCTCCTCCGCCACTCCCAGCAGCGCATCCCCGGTCCTCACCACCACTCCCAGCAGCGCATCCCTGACCCCCACCGCCTCTCCCAGCAGCGCATCCCCGGTCCCCACCGCCACTCCCAGCAGCGCATCCACGGCCCCCACCGCCACTCCCAGCAGCGCATCCCCGGTCTCCTCCGCCACTCCCAGCAGCGCATCCCCGGTCCCCACCGCCATTCCCAGCAGCGCAACCCCGGCCCCCACCGCCACTCCCAGCAGCGCATCCCCGGTCCCCACCGCCACTCCCAACTGCGCATCCCCGGCCTCCTCCGCCACTCCCAGCAGCGCATCCCCGGTCTCCACCGCCACTCCCAGCAGCGCACCCCGGTCCCCACCGCCACTCCCAGCAGTGCATCCCCGGCCCCCACCGCCACTCCCAGCAGCGCATCCCCGGCCTCCTCCGCCACTCCCAGCATCGCATCCCCGGTCTCCTCCGCCACTCCCAACTGCGCATCCCCGGCCTCCTCCGCCACTCCCAGCAGCGCATCCCTGACCCCCACCGCCACTCCCAGCAGCGCATCCCCGGTCCCCACCGCCACTCCCAGCAGCGCATCCCCGGCCCCCACCGCCACTCCCAGCAGCGCATCCCCCGGTCCCCACCGCCACTCCCAGCAGCGCATCCCCGGCCCCCACCGCCACTCCCAGCAGCGCATCCCCGGCCCCCACCGCCACTCCCAGCAGCGCATCCCCGGCCTCCACCGCCACTCCCAGCAGCGCATCCCCGGTCCCCACCGCCACTCCCAGCAGCGCATCCCCGGCCCCCACCACCACTCCCAGCAGCGCATCCCCGGTCCCCACCGCCACTCCCAGCAGCGCATCCCCGGTCCCCACCGCCACTCCCAGCAGCGCATCCGCGGCCCCCACCGCCCCTCCCAGCAGCGCATCCCCCGGCCCCCACCGCCACTCCCAGCAGCGCATCCCCGACCCCCACCGCCACTCCCAGCAGCGCATCCCCGGTCCCCACCGCCACTCCCAGCAGCGCATCCCCGGCCCCCACCGCCACTCCCAGCAGCGCATCCCCGGCCCCCACCGCCACTCCCAGCAGCGCATCCCCGGTCCCCACCGCCACTCCCAGCAGCGCATCCCCGGCCTCCACCGCCACTCCCAGCAGCGCATCCCCGGCCCCCACCGCCACTCCCAGCAGCGCATCCCCGGCCCCCACCGCCACTCCCAGCAGCGCATCCCCGGTCCCCACCGCCACTCCCAGCAGCGCATCCCCTGCCCCCACCGCCACTCCCAGCAGCGCATCCCCGGTCCCCACCGCCACTCCCAGCAGCGCATCCCCGGTCCCCACCGCCACTCCCAGCAGCGCATCCGCGGCCCCCACCTCCACTCCCAGCAGCGCATCCCCGGCCTCCACCGCCACTCCCAGCAGCGCATCCCTGACCCTCACCACTCTCTGTGTAAACAAACGAGCCCCTCACAACTCCTTTGAAATCACCCCGCCTCACCTTAAATGTCTGTCCTCTGGTCTTAGACACATCTCAACTGTCTGCGGAGAGATATTGACTGTCTATCCTCCTGTAAACCTCTATCAGGTCTCTCGTCAGCCGCCAGCACACCCCAACGTTGCTCTCATTAGACACAGGAGACGGCTGACGCTGGAATCTGGACTAACACGCAGTCTGCTGGAGCAACTCGGGGGTTCGAGCAGCATCAGTGGGAAGAAAAGAGCTGTCAACGTTTCAAGTCGAGACTCTGCATCAAATTTCACCCCCTCGGATGCTGCCTGACCTGCTGGGTTCGTCCAGCTGATTATGTGTTTCCCTAGTTTGTCCAACCTCGCCCTTTTTAGCACATGCCCGCTGACTCACTGTAATACTCCTCTGATCCTCTCCAGCAATAGGGTGAGCAGAAGTGAATTCAATATCCCGCATATTGGAACAGAGAGATCTAATGGTGCACAAGCCCTTAGTGTTTCCAGGCAAGTTGAATGGGTGGTTAAGAAGGTGTGGGGTGTGTTGCTCTTCATTAGCTGGGGGATTGATTTCAAGAGCTACCAAGGTAATGTTGCCGCTCGATAAACTCTGGTTAGACCACACGGAGTATAGTGTTCAGTTCTGGTCACCCTATTATAGGAAGGATGAGGGTGCAGAGGAGATTTACCAGGATTAGTGAGCGAGCTGAGGTTCTTCTTTTCGGAGCAAAACAGACTGAGAGGTGATTTGATACAAGAAGACAAGAGGCATTAATAGAATGGACAAATGTAAATTATGCCCTCTCTCTAATATGAGGGGAGGGGCATATTTTAAAGGTGATTGGAGGGGAGTATAGGGGAATATCAGAGGTCAGCTTTATTTCCCCCAGAGCTTGGTGGGTGGGTGGAACACACTGCCCGGTGGTGGCAGAGGCAGATGCATTAGGCACATTTAAGAAACTCTTGAATAGGCACATGGATGATAGAAAAATGCAGGGGCATGTGGGAGGGAAGGGTTAGTTTGAAGAGTTAAAGGGTTTGCACAACATTGAAGACTGAAGGCCCTGTACTGTAGTGCTCTGTAACATAACTTCCTGACTCCTGGACTCAGTGACTCGACTAACAAAGGAAAGCACATCACTTCCTTGACCACAAAACCTGCTGTTTTTTCACCATCCCAACTGACCCCTCCTCTGACAACTCTGTTCCCGTCCAAGGGTGTCTGCAAAGAGCCAGCACAGGCTGATGGGCCGAGTGTCCTTTCTGCCATATGTAATCACCGGGAATGGAAGTGTGGTGTCCTCAATTAGAAGGTCCGCCAACTGAAGGTTGAGCCCTGATTAAGTGGGGGTATTATGGAGGTCATCCAAACCACCTTCAGCAAATTCTTGTGAAAATTGATCATGTCAACTCAGCTTCTTTCTCTCCCACTGCTGCTCGACCTGCTATGTATCTCTGTACTTTTTCATGTTTTTGTGCTGCAAATGGAAATACTTCAAAAGCTTCAGAAGAGTTGCTACATAGAAAGAGGCCATTTGGTCCATCCTTGTACTAGCTCCAGGTGAAACAATCCAGCTGGTTCTATACATCTGTCTGCAAACCCTTGAGTTTCAGCCACTTACCAGCTCTCCCAGTGTGAACTCCCTCCATTCCTCCTCGCAAACTCATCCCGTGGTGAAGATGCTCCCGCGAACTTCATCTTCATTCAAGCTCAAGTTCACGTTTAATTAGCATGTGACCGCCCACCTGTATTTGGCTAAATGGAACAGCCCAGTGCATGTTCATTAAATATCTCCCAGGGGCAGGACAAGTCTTGTCCGACAGAAGGTTTCAGCTGTCTCCGGAAGAGGTTTCGAGTGGAGATGTATCGATAGGACACCTCTTCTATCTGGAGACAACTGCCCACTGGGAATGCTGGGTCAGAATCTTCCATTGATTTTGCACCCATCACCTCCAGTTGGTGAATCCAGTGAGAAATATACCCCAAGAAAGTTGATTCAGATCCCAGTCAGGGCAGTTTCATTAATACAGTTATAAAAAGTTAACTTTGAGCGTATCGGTAAAAAAAATATTGAGTCAGTTCATTGCACGGTGTCCAATAACAAATGACTGAACAAATTCCTCTTCCCAGCTCTGAACCAGAGGAGGCTCCCTGGGGGGGGGGGGGGGCGGGATGGTGTTCCCACAGCGCTGAGGGGGAAGGGGGACCAGGGTGGAACTGCCAGATAAGCAGGGAGGAGAGGTGGGGGCTTCAGGAGGAGCCTGAGTAGGAGACGACAATGCTTCTGTAACACACATTGAGCTGGTGGGGGAGAGGTGATTAGAGAGGGGCAATACTGAAGGGGGGTCACACTGTGGCAGGGGCAGTACTGAAGGAGGGAATGGGAGGAGCAGTACTGGCCATCAATCAGCTCCGGGAACCCTCTTATTGTTACCTCAAATGACCTTAATTGGCTGGTTCTTACATCACTAATTCCACCTCAAATTCTTCATTGGCCCTGAGACTTAGGGCGAAACCTCATCTGATGCTCCCTGACAGCCCCCACCCCCACCCCTGACTCGCATCTGAGCCCCAGGTGGAAGATACATCCCCTTTGCTCCGGGCAGGTGAGGGGGTCCTGTGGTGAAAGGGTACTGAGGTTTAACAACACAGCCCAGGTGAAGCAGGGAGTAAACAGTGAGACAGAACGAGTTGGATGGGCCTATAACCCAGAGTTAATGCTTGGAGTACTGGCCGGTGAGAAGGGAAATGTTTTGAAAGCTAATATAAAACAGCTGTCTAACTATTTATATCTTCTGCTAAATATACAGAAATACTTCCTCTGAACTCTTCCGTTAGGCCCGTACTGGAACCTCTTTTTCTTCCAGATTAACCTCCTCAGTACTAGATACAGAGAGTTCCCGCCTTGTGTCACTGATCTGATGAGGGGGGGGGTGAACATGCAGGTTACAAGCTGCACCCGGGGTCCGTTCAAAACAGTGGACAGATTCTGAGAGTGAGGGAGGGTGTGTACAATGGGGAGTGTGTGTGGGACGGGGAGGGTGAGTGGGAAGAGGGAGGGTGTGATAGACAGGGAAAGTGAGGGAAGGGGGAGTCTGGGTAGGCCTGCGGAAGGTAAGGTGAGGGACAAGAATGGATGAGGGAGGGTAAATGGGATGAGGAAGGTGGGTCGAGGAAGAGTGTCTCTAAGGGAGGGAGGGACAAAGTTAACCACAGAAATGATGTTGCCACCGTTCTAAGATTTGCAAACTCTCCTCTGCTCACCGGTCTCACGAGGGGTTCAGGCCCTTGCTTTAGGATCTCCTCTCATTCCCACCCCCATCCCTCTGGCACCGTGATCCAGGATTTCTCGGATATACCTCACTCTCCTTTCCCCTCTCTCCGTCTCTCCTCTTGTGCTGGGTTTCATTCCCAGTCTCCTGGAGACTTCAGACAACACACACAAAACGATGGAGGATCTTAGCAGGTCATGCAGCATCTATGGAAAAGAATAAAGAGTCGACTGTTTATTCCACCCCCACCCCGCCATAGATGCTTCTTGACTTGCTGAGCTCCTCCAGCATTTTGTGTGTTACTCTGGACTCCCAGCGGCCGGTTACACACTGTGGCCAGTGGTTATACGCTGACAGATGGATATCCAAACCTAGTGACCCACTCCAGCCAAACATGTACCATAACATGGGCTAAAAATTAACACTTAGTTTAATTAGAAAACACCACAAACTCTCTCTTTACAGGCGCCAGGCCACAGTTTAGACAAGACTCAAAATTCATCTCGAAATAAGTTAGTAGCTGACCGGTTCAGCGATATGATTTAACTTCCACGGCGGTTTAGGGTCCCTCTGAGGGAGTTCTTTCCCAATACATCCTCACTCGGTCTGTGGCCAAAGGAGCAAAACCTACTGTCCCACATGGCGGCCATTTGAGGTCCGAGTGAAGATTCGGTCTGGTCCCTCCAGCCCAGATCTCAGTCTTTCCACTCCTGCCCACGGCCTCCTCTGGAACCGCTTCAATATCCCCATGGTGTGGCGGTCGGGAGTGAGGCGTGGGGTTTACTTGAAGCTTGGGCGCCATAAAACGAAAATAAAACACCCCACGACTCGCAGTAAGCACTGGGTAGATTCCCCCATAAGGACACAATTATTTCGGTCCTGCGCCTGTGCGAAAATTCAGACAGCATTGTCCCTTTTCCCTGAGCTGGCAGCCGGGCAGCGAAGGATAAGACATTCGGGATGCTTGTGACAGCGCGGTAAGAGTGCTGCCTCTTTCAGCACAACCGTGCCGGACTGTAATCCTGTTCATAAGTGTTTAGACGAAGCTTTTGGTAAGACAGTTAGAAGGGGCAGGTGTATCGGCTCCCCAAACGGTTGCCTCCCTCTCCACGCCCGGAAAAGTCTCTGGGGTCCCCTCCCCTCGCCTTGTGGGAAGATGCGGAGGGTCGGTAGCGGGGTCTTACAAGTTGCAGGTCCGGCTTGGTTCACCAGGGCGCGTCGGCGGGGGGAGGCGGCCGCCGCCATAGACAGCTCGGGCCCCGCAGGCAGCCGCTGACGGCCACCAACCCCTCGAGCAGCCGCTTGAAGTCCCAGTGAAGGCAGGGGTACTTGTGGCACAGGAGATCCCACAGTTCCTCCTTCCGCAGGCCGTAGATGACTGGGCTGATACACTGAGCCAAGCTGAAGAAGGCGAAGTTGGCCACCTCGAAGCGAGCCCGGGTGCACTGGTCGAGCTTGCCCGCCTGCGCCAACACCTGCAGGAAGAAGGTGATGAAGGTGGGGATGATGTAGACCACCAGCTGCACGCCGTGCATCAGGATGGTGCTGCGGGCGCGCCGGTTGCGCCTGTTCAGCGTCCCAATGCGCCGGCTCTCCGCCAGGATCTTGAGGTAGCTGAAGAGAATGAGGAGGGTGCAGACTCCTATCAGCAGGATCTTCGAGGTCTGTTTCATGTTGTGGCTGGAGGCGAGGTGCGAAGACGAGCAGCGCTTGGCCGGCCCCGGCCCCGGCCCCTGCTGCGCCGGAGGACCCGCCTGCTGGGACACGAGGATGAGCGGGATCACCGAGGAGCAGAACCAGATGAGCGGGCAGAGGAACCAGACGGAGTGGCGGGCGCAGAAGGCACTGTACTTGAGCGGGTGACAGATGGCCAAGTAACGGTCGACAGCCATCAGGGTGAGGGTGAGAAGGATGGAGGAGCCGCCGACCATGAGGGCGAGCAGTAGTGCTAGGCACCAGGTGGCGGAGACGGCGGCGCGCAGGTAGGTCAGCAGGTAAAAGGAGCTGCTTAGGCCGAAGTAGACAACCCCGGAGAGCAGGAGATGCAGCAGTAAAACGAAGCGGGCCTGAGAGCGCAGGCGGTCCTCGCTCAGGATGCTGGAGTTGATCACCAGGTTGAAGAAAGCCAGAAGAACGAAGGAGGCGACGGAGGCGAAGACACGAACCTCCACCAGGTGCTCCTCAGCGCCCGAGCAGTTCCCCGACACGTTCATCGTCGGCCGAGCCCCAGAGACCTAACATCAGCGTCTCCCTCCCGGCTCCAGGTCCCTCCGTCTCTCACACGCGCGCTTCCGCTCTGTGAGAGAAACCACACAACAGCAAGTTTAAGACGAGCATTAACACTTGCAGTGCCTTGCCAGCAGGCTGACTGGTTTCGCTCGCAATGTTTCAGCTCGTTTCGCCCACCAGTTTGAAACAGGCTAAAAATTACCAGCCAGTCCTCCTGGAGGCGTTATCAGAATTCACCGCCAATCCACATAGATAGAAAAGCCTGGTAAAGCCTGAGCGAGGGCCAAATCGCCAACGGAAAAGTCTACAGAAAGTGATGGATGCGGCCCAGTCCATCCCGGGAAACCCCCTCCGCCGCTGGTGAGAACATCTACAAGCATCGCTGCCACAAGAAAGCAGCATCCGTCGTGAATGACCCTCACCGTCCAGGCCTTACTCTCTTCTCGCTGCCACCGTCCGACAGAGGTACAGGAGCCTAAAGTCCCACACCACCAGGTTCAGGAACAGGCCCTGACGAGGGATCTCGGCCCGAAACCACAGAACCATAGAACATTACAGCACAGTCAGGCCCTTCAGCCCTCCATGTTGTGCGGACCCATATAATCCTTAAAAAAAGTACTAAACCCTCACTACCCCATAACCCTCCATTTTGCTTTCAGCCATGTCCCTGTCCAAGAGGCTCTTAAATACCCCTAATGTTTTAGCCTCCACCACCATCCCTGGCAAATCATTCCAGGCACTCACAACCCTCTGTGTAAAAAACTTACCCCTGATGTCTCCCCTAAACTACCCTCCCTTAATCTTGTACATATGCCCTATTGTTTTTGTTTTTTTTTCGTCATCCGCAAACTTACTCACCCATCCTTCTGCCTCTACATCCAGGTCATTTATAAAAATCACAAATAGCAGGGGTCCCAGGACAGATCCCTGCGCCGCTCCACTAATCACTGACTGTTCATTTCCATGGATGCTGAGTTCCTCCAGCTTGTTGTATGTGTTACAGGAACAGTTCTAACTACCCTATAGATATTAGGTTCCGAGAACGGTTTCACAGGCCTCAACAGTGACTGATTCCACAACCTACAGACTCACTTTCAAGGATTCTACAGCTCATCTTCTCAGTATTATTGATTTATTTGCAAGTTCTGTCCTTTGTACATTTATTAGGTATTTCATAAATTCCATAGTATTTCATTATTTCCTGTAAATGCCTGCAAGAACATGAATCCCAAGATTTATTGGTGACATAAATCTGCTTAGATAATAAAATTACTTTGATCAGCTTAGGCAGAGCCGCAGGTACCCCAGGGTCACTGGCACTCCCAGCTTAGGCAGAGCCGCAGGTACCCCAGGGTCACTGGCACTCCCAGCTTAGGCAGAGCCGCAGGTGCCCCAGGGTCACTGGCACTCCCAGCTTAGGCAGAGCCGCAGGTGCCCCAGGGTCACTGGCACTCCCAGCTTAGGCAGAGCCGCAGGTGCCCCAGGGTCACTGGCACTCCCAGCTTAGGCAGAGCCGCAGGTGCCCCAGGGTCACTGGCACTCCCAGCTTAGGCAGAGCCGCAGGTGCCCCAGGGTCACTGGCACTCCCAGCTTAGGCAGAGCCGCAGGTGCCCCAGGGTCACTGGCACTCCCAGCTAAGGCAGAGCCGCAGGTGCCCCAGGGTCACTGGCACTCCCAGCTTAGGCAGAGCCGCAGGTGCCCCAGGGTCACTGGCACTCCCAGCTTAGGCAGAGCCGCAGGTGCCCCAGGGTCACTGGCACTCCCAGCTTAGGCAGAGCCGCAGGTGCCCCAGGGTCACTGGCACTCCCAGCTTAGGCAGAGCCGCAGGTGCCCCAGGGTCACTGGCACTCCCAGCTTAGGCAGAGCCGCAGGTGCCCCAGGGTCACTGGCACTCCCAGCTTAGGCAGAGCCGCAGGTGCCCCAGGGTCACTGGCACTCCCAGCTTAGGCAGAGCCGCAGGTGCCCCAGGGTCACTGGCACTCCCAGCTTAGGCAGAGCCGCAGGTGCCCCAGGGTCACTGGCACTCCCAGCTTAGGCAGAGCCGCAGGTGCCCCAGGGTCACTGGCACTCCCAGCTTAGGCAGAGCCGCAGGTACCCCAGGGTCACTGGCACTCCCAGCTTAGGCAGAGCCGCAGGTGCCCCAGGGTCACTGGCACTCCCAGCTTAGGCAGAGCCGCAGGTGCCCCAGGGTCACTGGCACTCCCAGCTTAGGCAGAGCCGCAGGTACCCCAGGGTCACTGGCACTCCCAGCTTAGGCAGAGCCGCAGGTGCCCCAGGGTCACTGGCACTCCCAGCTAAGGCAGAGCCGCAGGTGCCCCAGGGTCACTGGCACTCCCAGCTAAGGCAGAGCCGCAGGTGCCCCAGGGTCACTGGCACTCCCAGCTTAGGCAGAGCCGCAGGTGCCCCAGGGTCACTGGCACTCCCAGCTTAGGCAGAGCCGCAGGTGCCCCAGGGTCACTGGCACTCCCAGCTTAGGCAGAGCCGCAGGTGCCCCAGGGTCACTGGCACTCCCAGCTTAGGCAGAGCCGCAGGTGCCCCAGGGTCACTGGCACTCCCAGCTTAGGCAGAGCCGCAGGTGCCCCAGGGTCACTGGCACTCCCAGCTAAGGCAGAGCCGCAGGTGCCCCAGGGTCACTGGCACTCCCGATTATTCTGTTACCATTCTTTCAGCATTTCTTTTTGCATTACTCTGAACCTCACTCTGACAACCAAGTCCAACTCCTGGCCTTCTCATGTGGCTTAGCCTCTAAGCCGGGTGGAACTGTTTATACTGGCAGGAGAAGGGGCGAAGACGGGATCTGATGCCTTAAAACCAGTGCTTTGGGTAGATGGAGCTCGTCAGCCTGGGAAGGCAGTCCGTCTAAGAGAGGGAAAACTCTGATTTCAAACCTCCGCTGCCTTGCGGCCATACCCACTCATGGGAAAGGCTTCAGGAGTAAACCCTGAGGACAAATCGGAGCTGGAGTCCCTAAGGCAGTCCGACGTTGTCTTCAACCTCGTTCTAGCAACTCCTGCGACGACACCGGTGTCAAGCTGTTTCGGCCCTTGCCTTTCCCTTGGACAACATCGGTGGCGTGGAGAGGGGAGACTCGCTGCTTGGGCAACTGCTGGTCTCCCATACAACCTTGTCCAGGCCTGCGTCCTGGAGAGGGCACAGATCCATGGTCTCACAAGACTAATAGAAGCCACACACACTTTGGACTGCTCTACAATTCTACAAACGGTTCTACCATTCATCCTGATCCTCGCAACATTGCCCCTTTGCTATTGTTTACTATAGACATTTATGTTGAGACTTCATCTGAAGAAGGAATTACCCTTCACTCTGGTGTGCATGACAATAAACTCTTCTAATTGAACCTACTTCTATCAGTCATCTTTGTCACCTCCTCAAAAATTTCAATCAGCTTTGAAGCCATGCTGACTGTTCCAAATAAGCGCTTGCTTTTCCGAATATGAGTAGATCCAATCCCACCGCTGATGTGAGGCTCAGGGGCCAATAAGTTCCCGGATTATCTCTCAAGCTCTTGTTGTACAAAGGAACAATATTGACTGTCATAAGCCCAGCACACAGATGCAACCACAAGGAAGACGCACCAGAGTCTTTTCTTTCTTTGGGCGTTAAGGAGGTTTGGCTCATGCAGAGGAGATTCACCTGAATGCTGACTGGATAAGAGAGCATGGCTGATGATAAAAGGTTGAGTAACTTTGGGCTTTTCTCTTTGGAGCAAAGGAGAATGAGAGGTGACTTGAAAGAGGTATATAGTATCATAAGAGGTATAGATCAGGAGAACAGCCAGAGACTTTTTCCCAGGGCAGAAATGGCTAATATGAGGGGGCATAATTTAAAGGTGGAGGAAAGCATAGGTGGGTATCAGAGATAGTTTTTTTTTACACAGAGTGGTGGGTGCCTGGAAAGGGTGGTGATAGAGGCAGGGACATTTAAGAAACTCTTAGGTAGGCACATGGGTGATAGGAAACTGGAGGGTAATGAAGGTGGGAAGGGTTATATTGATTTTAGCATAGATTAGACAGTCAGCACCACATTGTGGGCCAAAGGGCCTGAAGTGTGCTGTAGTTCCCCAAATTCTATGAACACTCAAACTTCTGCAGATGGACTGATGAAAGTATCCTAACCGGTTGCACCATGATCTGATAAGACAATTCAAATGCCAGGAACAGAAGAAGCTGCAGAGATCAGTAAATCAGCAGCATATCCAACAGTAGTATCTACAGGAGTATCCTCAGGAAACCAATGTCCATCATCAAAGATACCCAGCATCTGGGCCAAGGCACCTTCTTGTAGCTCCCATCAGGCAGCACGGACAGAAGCCTGAAGTTATGAACTTGGCCACAATGCCAACAACTCCTTCATTCAAATCATTGAAATATAATATGAAAAGAAGCAGTCCCAACACTTACCCCTGCAGCACACATCTAGTCACTGTTGGCTGACCAGAAAAGGCCCCCTTTATCCCCACTTTTTACCTCCTGCCAATCAGCCAACCTTATATCTATCTTAGTATCATTCCTGTAATTCCATGGGCTCTTACCTTGTTAAGCAGCCTTATGTTCAACACCTTGTCAAAAACATTCTGAAATCCAAATAAACAACATCCACTGACTCTCATTTGTCTATCCTGTCTGTTAATTCTTCAAACAGATTTATTCAGAAAGATTTCCCCTTGAGAAAACCTTGTTGACTTTGGCCTATTTTATCATGCGGCCCCAGGTACCCCAAAACCTCATCCTTAATAATGGACTCCAACATCTTTCCAACCACTGACGTCAGGTTAATTGGCATACAATTTTATTTCTTCTGCCTCCCTTTTTCTTAAAAAACAGAATGATATTTGCAATGTGCTGGTCCTCCGGAACCATGGAAAGCAATTTCTCCACAATCTCATCAGCTCTTTCTTTGAGAACCCTGAGGTGTAGTCCTTTTGTTCCAGATGGCTTATCCACCTTCAGATTTTCAGCTTCTCAAGCACCTTCTCTGTAGGAATAGCACTGACTCTCACTTCTGCCCCAATGCACTTGCATTTCTGGCATTTTCCTAGTAGTGTCTTTTACAGTGAAGTCTGATGCAAAATATTTATTAATTTTGTCTGTCATTTCTTTGTCCTACATTACTACCTCTCCAGTGCCATTTTCCAGCAGTTCAGTATCCACTCCCAGCTCTCTTCCACTCTGTATATATCTGAAACAACTATTTGCATCCTCTTTAATATTATTGGCTAGCTTACCTTCATATTTTGTCTTTTCTCTAATTATGGCTTTTTTAGTTGTCATCTGTTGGTTTTTAAAAGCTTCTCAATCCCCCACCTTCCCACTGATTTTTTGCAATATTATACAAAATATAATTTTTGTTTTTATGTTGTCTGTAACTTTCCTTGTCAGACATAGTTGCCTTATCTTCCTTTTAAAGTACTTTGTCGTGGAGATGTATCTTTCCTGTGCCTTCCAAACTTCTCCCAGAAACTCGAGTCATTGCTGTTGTGCCATCATCCCTGTTAGTGTCCCAATCTAATCAACTTTGGCCAGTTCCTGTCTCGTGCCTCTGTAATTCCCTTTACTCCGCTGATTCATGTGATTTTAGCTTCTCATTTTCAAGCTGTAGTATGAATTCTATCATCACTGTCACCTAAAGGTTCCTTTACCTTAAACTCCCTTATGAAATCCTGGTCATTACATAACATTCAGAATTGCCATTCTCTTAGCGGACTCAACCACAAGCTGCTCTAGAAAGCCATCTTGTAATTGTGGCCCGAATTCTGGCTACTATTCAGAGGCCTGGATATAACTCCCATCAGGGTCTTTTTACCCTTTCAGTTTCTTAATTCTACCCAAAAGATACTACATCTTCCAACCCTATGTCACCTCTTTCTAAGGATTTGATTTATTTTTTTAACCGACTGAGCCCCCGACCCCCTCAGCCTGTCTGCCTGTCCTTTCAATACAATGTGTATGTCTGGAGGTTAAACCCTCAACCATGATCTTCTTTTTAGCCATGACTCAGAGATGCCCACACATCATACTTGCCAATCTCTGACTGAACTACAAGATTGTTTATGCATCACCGTGTGTCTCAATGTCCTAATCTTTAAACAATACTGGGGGCGGGAGGCAGAAGGCGTCCTACCCTGGTGGGCCAGGACAGCCCTGAGGTCACCTGGATAGGGTCGGACTCTTACTTTGGACGTTCGGTCCTCCTCCACCATCATGGCTCTGTACGTACCCAGTGAGTTTTCACCAAGGAGGAGGATGGTGAGATGAGAAGAGATAGGCTAATAATCCAAGGTATATGCAGATCATGAAGGAGATGGTATCATTGCTCTTGAGGAATATTAAAGTGGATGAATCCTCAGGACAGCCTGTTCCCTGTAACTGCCCAACTACCCAGTCTGTGTATCATGTTTATGTGGAGTGATGGAGGTTGCAGCCTCTATTTGAGTTTCTGAGGTTTCATGAGTTTCCTCATGCTTTGCATACACCTTAGTCCCACACTCCCAGTGCAGAGGGGAAAGGGTCACTCAGGAGATCCCCTGGGCCTGGCCAAAATGGCCATTCATGGATAGTCAGGGCCTCGCCTCGCCACTTTATTTAGGTTACGTCCACACCTAGGTGTCCTTGGAGATGGAGCGTGTGGTCACTATGAGCGTAGTAGGGGAGTTCCGGCAACAGTGGGCCCTCCAAGGAATCGAGTCTTTCACTTTCAATAGTAATCATATTTTAATTTGAAATTATAAATAGTTCTGATCCCCTGATTATTGTATATGTATATTTTTAGTGAATAAGTTTTGTATATTTGTAATTAACCCAGCAGGGTTTGATGGGATCTACCTCAGACTATAAAGAAAGACATTACTAGGGTTTTGACAGAGGCCACAAGTGAGATCCCAGAGGACTGGATGGTAACCAAAGTCATTTGTTTTTATCGGCACAAGTACATGTCATAGAACATAAAACTTAAAGTATGTCTGCTTAGATGATTGGCCGGAGGCAAGCAGTGGGAATAAAGGGGACCTTTTTTGATTGGTTGCCAGTGACTAGTGGGATTCCAGATGGGTCAGTGTTGCATCCGCTTCTTTTTACGTTATATGTTAATGATCTAGATGATGGAGTTGATAGCTTTGTGGGCAAGCTTGCAGATGATACAAAGGTAGATGGAGGGACTGGCAGTGTTGAAGAAGCAGGGAATCTGCAGATTAGGAAGAAGGGCAAGGAAGTGGCAGGGAAGTGTATGGCCATGCATTTTGGTAGAAGGAATAAAGATATAAACTATTTTCTAAACAAGGAGCGAATACGATACTTGTAAGCCCTTGTGCAAGATTCTCTAAAGGTTAATTTGCAGGTTGAGCCGGTGGTAAGGAAGGCAATGTCAGCATTCATTTCGAGAGGACTAGAATACAAAAGCAAGGATGTAATGCTGAGGCTTTATAAGGTATTGATCTGACCACACTTGGAGTATTGTGAGCAGCTTTGAGTTGAAGAAAGGATGTGCTGGCGTTGGAGAGGGCTCAAAGTGGTGTCACAAAAATGATTCTGGAAATGAAAGGGTTTACATATGATAACCTCCTTCTAGCTGCTCCTGAACTTGGGGTATGAGGCAGGTTGTGGAGGAAGTAATCCCAGCACTGATCCAGCTGTAAGGAAAATATTTTCAAACTCATCCATTCTTCTCTGATTCAGCAGCATGTGGTATTCACAGACAAGGCAGGCAGCATACATGCATTAAAAGTTACAAGGAATTACCCTGGGTTACATGAAGAAAAAATACAAAAATAAAGAAAGTGGTTCGTAAAATTGTAAAAAAAATAGACAAAATAATAATTATCAACCAATCACTAAATCACGCTACACAATATACTGCCGGAGAAATCCCTCTGTCTCTCCCCCTCTTTCTCTCTGCGTCTCTATTTCTCTGTCTGTCTGTCTCTCTCTTTCTCTCCATGTTGCTCTCTCTGTCTCTTTAACTCTCTCATCAAAAGGCAGCATCCATCTTTAAGGACCCCTATCACCTTCTCATTGCCACCATCAAGGAGGAGGTACAGAAACCTGATGACAAACTCTCAATGTTTCAGGAACAACTCCTTCCCCTCTGTCATCAGATTGAACCCATGAACGCTAGCTTGCTATTTTTGGGTTCGTTTTGCACTATTTTTTATATATACATGAGGGGTGATTGTTAAGTTCGTGGCCTAAGGTAGACGGAGTCAACTTTAGAAAACCTAGCACATTTATTTTTTCTACATTTATGAGTTATTAACATTAAACTTCCTGCATTTTCACTCAAAGAGTTGAACTGCATGTGCCTGTAACGAGAGCTGTATAACTCATCTCCTTCTACCTTAGGCCATAAACTTATCAATCACCCCTGCTGCAGACCACTTCTACAAAGAAGTATGCTCCACGACCGCTGGACTAAGTGTGTAAGTGCAGGAGGGGACTATGTTAAATTGACTCCTTCTACTTTAGGCCACTGACTTATCAATCACCCCATATGTATATATACATACAGCATTTCTAATAGTAATTTATAGATCTTTTATTATTATGGTTTGCAATGTATTGCTGCTGCAAAACAACAAATTTCACAACATATGCCAATGATATCAAACCTGACTCTCTCCTCTATCTCTTTTCTCTCTCTCTCATCTCTATCTCCAGCTCATAGTGTTAGTCAAGAACCAGCCTAGGAGGAGATTTCCACTCGCTCAAATAAATTGCTCCTATTTATACCCTTCAATGCCACGCTCTTTTAATGTGAGACTTTCCCAGACAGACATGATTTTTCCCATTATTTACTCTCCTGACTGTAGACTGGTTTTCACAGTAAGTTCTCAAAACATGGCTATGGACTGGTTCCCTTGTACATATTCTCACATCCTCGATTAGCACCATTTTGTTGTTAAACTTCCATTTTGTGTTACACATTTTAGTGTATACTGAGGAGGAACTAAAATTTAACTCTTTCCTTACACCAGCTGGGCTGAGATGTTTCCAGTGTGTTATCGGTACATTCCTTTCACCCTACTTGCCAAGGTCTGGACAGAGGACAGGACCTTCACCCTGTGTTATCCAGGTGGAAATGTTCGCTTGCAGCTGTTTAGCTCTTGTGGGACACACTCCAGTTCAGTTTAGTTTTAATTTTAGGGCATCATGGTGTTGTTGCAGTTAGCTTTACATCACAGTTCAATTCCCACTGCTGTCTGTAAGGAGTTTCTACCTTCTTCCCGTGACAGCTCGGGTTTCCTCCGAGTGGTCTGGTTCCCTCCGAGTGGTCTGGTTCCCTCCGAGAGGTCTGGTTCCCTCCGAGTGGTCTGGTTCCCTCCGAGTGGTCTGGTTTCCTCCGAGTGGTCTGGTTTCCTCCGAGTGGTCTGGTTTCCTCCGAGAGGTCTGGTTTCCTCCGAGTGGTCTGGTTCCCTCCGAGTGGTCTGGTTTCCTCCGAGTGGTCTGGTTCCCTCCAAGTGGTCTGGTTCCCTCCGAGTGGTCTGGTTTCCTCCGAGTGGTCTGGTTCCCTCCGAGTGGTCTGGTTCCCTCCGAGTGGTCTGGTTTCCTCCAAGTGGTCTGGTTTCCTCCCACAGTCCTGGTTAGGGTTAGTTGTTGTGGGCATGAAGTGGTGACACTCGCGGGCTGCCCTTAGCACATTCCTCAGACTGGGTCATTGATGAAAACGACACATTTGGTTGTATATTTCAATGTACATGTGACAAATGAAGCTCATCTTTAATCTTATAATCCTACCCCATATGGTGGATAAAGTGAAAACACATTGTTCGCTTCTAAGGCGAGAAGGGTAAGTTCAAAGGAGAGGCAAGGGGCAATTTTCTTTACACAGGAAGAGGTGAGTGTCTGGAATGAGCTATCGGGGTAAAGACAGATACAACGGACACACACATGAAAGTGTAGGAAATGGACATTGGGTAGCAGAAGAGATTAGTTGGGTGGTTAATTCCTAGTTTAATTAGTTTGGCACAATGTGTGGCTGACAGGCCTGTTGCTGGGTGGTACAGGGGTCTGTTTGATGTGTGAGTGTGTGCCAATCAGAAAGATTATTCCATACAAAAGGAATTCAAGGCAGTAAAGATTTGGGAGAGAATGCAGAGTAAAGTGCTACAGAGAAAGTGCAGTACGGGCAGACAAATTAGGTGGAATGACTCAGGCAAGGTAGACTGGGAGATCAAGGCTCATCTTTAATGTATTCAGCAGTCTGATAACAGAGTGCTCTGGTTGTATTGTCTGCCTGAGGGGAGGGGGAGAAGAGAGAATGTCCGGGATGGGGGGAGGGGTCCATGATTATGTTGGTTGCTCTCTCAAGGAGGTGGAGAGTGCAGACACATCCACACCCTGCCTACTTAGGCCCGTCTAAATGTCTCTTAAACACAATGAATGCGCCTAATGGCTCCTCCTCCTCTGCTTTGCAGTTTTCAGGAGCACAAACAAGTTTGTGGTGTTTCCCATATTATAACACACACTTTGCTGGCAGGACGTCCCAACACAGAGATTTGTAATTCATACAGGAGCATCTCAGTGCAGAACACAACACCCTTCCTCTCATGAATCAAAACTCTCTTGGACTGTGGGCTGAGAGCAGAGGTAAATGACTAATCCAACTGAATTATCTTCTCACTATGAGTGTCGCATCACCCCTTTGCTGTGTGCATTGCAACTACAGCTCAAGGCCTTGAGAGCAAGGATGCAAATTTACTTCAAAGCCTGGCTGATGCAATTGTTCAGCAAGCTGACAACTGCTAGCAGAACTTTTGGCTTTATCGGAAACTCCCAGAGGGCCCTGTAGACTCGTCACCCTGGATATCCCTTTCAGTAGCGTGTGGGAGTCAAGGCACAGAGGACTCAGCCTCAGAAAACAAAGATCTGCTGCTCTCTACCCAACCCCACCCCCTGCCTTCCACTCTCCTCTCCTGTCAGATTCCTTCTTCAGCCCTTTACCTCTTCTACCTGTCCCCTCCAAGCTTCTCACTTTATTCTCACCCCCACCCACCCACCTTCCCCCTCACTCAGTCACACCTGTCCCCACCCAGCTTCTCACTTCATCCCCCAGCTCCACTCACTTTCCCCCTCACTCAGTCTCACCTGTCCCCACCCAGCTTCTCACTTCATCCCCCACCCACTTCCCCCCCTCACCTGTCCCCTCCCAGCTTCTCACTTCATCCCCCACCCACTTTCCCCCTCACCTGTCCCCTCCCAGCTTCTCACTTCATCCCCCACCCACCTCCCCCTCACCTGTCCCCTCCCAGCTTCTCACTTCATCCCCCACCCACCTCCCCCTCACCTGTCCCCTCCCAGCTTCTCACTTCATCCCCCACCCACCTCTCCCCTCACCTGTCCCCTCCCAGCTTCTCACTTCATCCCCCACCCACTTTCCCCCTCACCTGTCCCCTCCCAGCTTCTCACTTCATCCCCCACCCACCTCCCCCTCACCTGTCCCCTCCCAGCTTCTCACTTCATCCCCCACCCACTTTCCCCCTCACCTGTCCCCTCCCAGCTTCTCACTTCATCCCCCACCCACTTCCCCCCCTCACCTGTCCCCTCCCAGCTTCTCACTTCATCCCCCACCCACTTTCCCCCTCACCTGTCCCCTCCCAGCTTCTCACTTCATCCCCCACCCACCTCCCCCTCACCTGTCCCCTCCCAGCTTCTCACTTCATCCCCCACCCACTTTCCCCCTCACCTGTCCCCTCCCAGCTTCTCACTTCATCCACCACCCACCTCCCCCTCACCTGTCCCCTCCCAGCTTCTCACTTCATCCCCCACCCACTTTCCCCCTCACCTGTCCCCTCCCAGCTTCTCACTTCATCCCCCACCCACTTTCCCCCTCACCTGTCCCCTCCCAGCTTCTCACTTCATCCCCCACCCACTTTCCCCCTCACCTGTCCCCTCCCAGCTTCTCACTTCATCCCCCACCCACCTCCCCCTCACCTGTCCCCTCCCAGCTTCTCACTTCTTCCCCCACCCACTTTCCCCCTCACCTGTCCCCTCCCAGCTTCTCACTTCATCCCCCACCCACTTTCCCCCTCACCTGTCCCCTCCCAGCTTCTCACTTCATCCCCCACCCACTTTCCCCCTCACCTGTCCCCACCCAGCTTCTCACTCCATCACCCCCACCCACCTCTCCCCTCACTCACTCACCTGTCCCCTCCCAGCTTCTCACTTCATCCCTCCACCCACCTCCCCCTCACCCACTCACCTGTCCCCTCCCAGCTTCTCACTTCATCCCTCCACCCACCTCCCCCTCACCCACTCACCTGTCCCCTCCCAGCTTCTCACTTCATCCCCCACCCACCCCTCACCCACTCACCTGTCCCCTCCCAGCTTCTCTCTTCATCCCCCCACCCACCTCCCCCCTCACCCACTCACCTGTCCCCTCCCAGCTTCTCACTTCATACCCCACCCACCTCCCCCCTCACCCACTCACCTGTCCCCTCCCAGCTTCTCACTTCATCCGCCCCACCCACCCACCCACCCACCCACTTGTTAGTTCCTCCCCTTCCCCGAACCCCACCTTCTTATTCTGGCTTCAGTTCCCTTCTATTTCAGTCCCAAAGAAGGGTCTCAGCCGGAAACGTCAATGGCTGATTCCTCTCTGTTAATGTTGGAGAGGGATGTGCTGAGGCATTGGTCAGAATCAGTGGAAGATGCTGTGAAATTTGTTATGCAGCAGCTGTACATTGCGATACAAAATGTAGGAACTAAAACTTCAATGAGATTCATATATTTAACATTAAGTAAGTAGTGTGAAAGAGAAGCAAGAATACTGAGCAAGTGTTTATGTGTTCGAGGCCATTCAGAAATCAGATGGCAGACGAGAAGAAGCTGTCCCTGAATCGACGAGCTTGTGTCTTTAGGCTCCTGCACCTCCTTCTTGATGGTAGCAATGAGAACTGAGCATATTTTGGGATGGGGGTCCTCAGTGACAGACATCACCTTTTGAAGCTGTCCTGAATACTGGGGAGGCAGGTGCTGATGATGGAGACAGCTGAGTTTTCAATTTTCTGCAGCTTTTTTCAATCCTGTACACATCCCGCACCCTACCTTACTGGACAGTGATGCAATGAGTTAGAATGCTTCCCACGGTACACTGGTAACTGTGGAAATTTGTGAGAACCTTTGGAGACATCCCAAATCTCAACCCCTAATGAAACATAGCTGCTGTCAAGCCTTCATCGATACGTTGGGCCCAGGACAGACCTTCAGAGATGTTGACACTCAGGACC
This sequence comes from Hypanus sabinus, assembly GCF_030144855.1. Taxonomy (NCBI): domain Eukaryota; kingdom Metazoa; phylum Chordata; class Chondrichthyes; order Myliobatiformes; family Dasyatidae; genus Hypanus; species Hypanus sabinus. Next base: position 102,327,928 of record NC_082712.1, read on the forward strand.
TGAAACTGATCATTGCTGATCCCTCGATGAGGACTGGCATGAATTCCCTCGACTTCCCCTTCCTGAAGTCCATAATCAACTCCTTGTTGTTACTGATATTTAGTGCAAGGTTGTTGTTATGACACCACTCAAATAGTTGATCTATCTTGCTCCTATCTCACATGCATCCTTGAGTTGCGCCAGTGTTGATTGTCAGCGAGTATTGAGTTAGTAAGATCACATCTGCTGGAGAGCTGTTGTGATGCAGCGGGTCCAGGTCCTTGCTGAGGTAGGCGTTGATTCTGGCCATGAGCAACCTCGTACTCAGACTTCAAACCACCTAGTACTGTGCCCCCTTTCAGCTCTGTTTCCCTCCGAGGAGCTCAATTACTTCTACACTCGCTTTAACCGAGGGAACAAGGAGGTCACCCTCAAAGTGGACCTCCCACCTGGTGAACTGCCTCCCTCACTTTCCACCTCTGATATTTACGCCACCCTGAGCAGGGTGAATGTACAGAGGGCAGCTGGTCCGGATGGAACACCTGGCCGTGTGCTCAGAGTCTGTGTGGGGCAGTTGGCCGGGGTCTTCACCCTGAGCAGGGTGAATGTACAGAGGGCAGCTGGTCCGGATGGAACACCTGGCCGTGTGCTCAGAGTCTGTGTGGGGCAGTTGGCCGGGGTCTTCACCCTGAGCAGGGTGAATGTACAGAGGGCAGCTGGTCCGGATGGAACACCTGGCCGTGTGCTCAGAGTCTGTGTGGGGCAGTTGGCCGGGGTCTTCACCCTGAGCAGGGTGAATGTACAGAGGGCAGCTGGTCCGGATGGAACACCTGGCCGTGTGCTCAGAGTCTGTGCGGGGCAGTTGGCCGGGGTCTTTACCCTGAGCAGGGTGAATGTCCGGAGGGCAGCTGGTCCGGATGGAATACCTGGCCGTGTGCTCAGAGTCTTCAAGATCAAAGCATTCCACTGCCACGGGCCTGAATGACTTCCGCCCAGTTGTACCCACCCCCATCATTGCAAAGCGCTTTGAGAGACTGGTTCTATCAAATCTGAAATCCTGTCTGCCCACTACCCTGGACCCCATCAATCTATCGCACCAACAGGTCACCATCTCCACGGCACTTCACTCTGCCCTGACCCACCTGGACAGCCCCAACTCTTACATCAGACTGCCATTCATTGACTTTAGTTTGGCATTCAATACTGTGATCCCCTCCAAGCTGATCGCCAAACTTTGCCAGCTTGGTATCAGCTCATCCCTCTGCAACTGGACCTTGGACTTTATGACTAGCAGACCCAAATCAGTTAAGTTAGACAACCTCTCCTCCTCCACTCTCACCCTGAATACCGGCGTGCCTCAAGGCTGTGTGCTGAGCCCTCTTCTGCACTCCCTTTTCACCTATGACTGCGTTCCTGTACAAGGTTCTAACTCCATAATCAAGTTTGCAGACAACACCACAGTAGTCGGCCTGATCAGAGGGGAGGACGACACGGCCAACAGGGACGAGATCCAACACCTGGCCGCATGGTGTGCCGACAACAACCTGGCCCTTAACACCCAGAAGACCGAGGAGATAATTGTGGACTTCAGGCGTGCTAGGAGCCACACTCATGTCCCCATCTACATTAACGGAACTGTAGTGGAGTGTGTATCAAGCTTCAAATTCCTTGGTGTCCACATTTCCGAGGATCTCACCTGATCCCTGAACTCCTCCATCCTGATCAAAAAGGTGCAACAGCGCCTTTATTTCCTACAGATCATCAAGAAAGCTCACCCTCTGTCCCAGGATACTGACGGATTTTTACCGCTGTACCTATGAGAGCATACTCACCAACTGCATCTCAGTGTGGTATGGCAATTGTCCCATATCGGACAGCAAAGCACTCCAGCGGGTGGTGAAAACTGTCCAATGGATTATCTGCACCCAATTGCCCACCATTGAGAACATCTACCATAAACGCTGCCTGGGCAGGGCGAAAAGCATTATCAAGGATGCACCTCACCCTAACCATGGACTTTTTACTCTTTTCCCATCCAGTAGGCGCTATAGGAGCCTCCGCTCCCACACCAGCAGCTATAGGAACAGCTTCTTCCCTGAGGCTGTGACCCTGCTGAACCTCACATCAGCGCTAAGCAGTATTGCACCCATATTGTACTGTCTCAGTACTTCTATATTTGTGTGCTGTAGCACTTACTTTTTATTCACAGTTATTTTCTAAGTAACACTATTCTTTGCATTTCTGGTTAGATGCTAACTGCATTTCATTGGCTTGATATCTGTGCTTGGCACAACGACAACACAGTTGAATCAAGTCTAATCTAAATCAAAGCACTTTGTCACAGTAGATGACGGCACCTCTGGGTGATAGTCCTTGAGGCAGCTCACCCTGCTCCTGGGCGCTGGTATGACTGTCACCCTTTTGAAGCAGATGGGAACTGACTGCAGCAGTGAGAGACTGAAGATGTCCTTGAACTCTCCCACCACTTGGTTACAAAAGGTTTTCAGAGCCCTGCCAGGTACACAATCGGGGCTTGATACCTTGAGAATGTCAACCCTCCAGCACCAGTCTCTGAGACAGAGCTCACAGGGTCATCGGATATTGCAGGGATTCATACATGTGTCGTTTAAACTTCCCCACTGTGCCCATAGAAACCGCATGCTTCATCTCCAAGGACACCCGGGCACAAATGAAACCCTGGAGAAGGGGCAAGCGGTCGGTATATCTAAGAAGATGTGCTGGCATTGACGAGGATCCAGAAGAGGTTCAGAATGAAAGAGTTGCGTATGAGGACTATTTGATAAGTCTGGGCCTGTACTTGCTGGAATTTAGAAGAGTGAGGGGGGATCTCATTGAAACCCAACAAATGCTCCAGATAGAGTGGATGTGGAGAGGATGTTTCCAATAGTGGTCTAGGACCAGAGGGCACAGCCTCAGAATAGAAGGTTGTCCCTTTAGAAGAGAGATGAAGAGGGTGGTGAATCTTTAGCCAGAGGGTGGTGAATCTGTGAAACTCATTGCCTCAGACGGCTGTGGACGCCAAGTCACTGGGTATATTTAAAGTGGAGATTGATAGTTCTTGATTATTAATGGTGTCAAAGGTTACATGGAGAAGGCAGGGGTGGGGAAAAAATCCACCGTGATAGAATGGCGGAGCAGACTCGATGGGGCAAATGGGCCACACATCTACTTTAAACTTTCCCAGTACTGAAGCTCAGGGGGATGGATAAAGCTGATAGACTCACACACACACCTTGACCAGAATCGGGCCTAATACCTCCTTTGGAGGTAATGACTACTTTCGTGTGGATGAACCGTGCAGTATCAGATTAAATGACAAGGTTCATATCTAACACATAAGACACAGGAACAGTAATCTGCCATTCGGCCCATCAAGGCCTTACATGCTAACCCTTTCATTCCCGGGATCATTCTCGTAAACCTCCTCTGGACCCTCTCCAATGCCAGCACATGCTTTGTTAGATAAGGGGCTCAAAGCTGCTCACAATTCTCCAGTTGCAGTCCAACCAAGGCTATCTCCAGCTCCCCTTCCTGGAACCATGCCTCCACCTTTCCTCTGTTGAAAACTGCTCCTCTCCCTCCACCATCACACCCAACCTTATGCCTTTCAGTGAGATGATGTCTGATTTAACCTGTGTCTTGGATTGGGCTGTAGAATTAGTTTTCGTACTTTAATTTTTCTATGCTTATTTGTATTTTTATACAAATACGTGTAACTGTTTAGTGCATTTTCCATTGTTTATATAGATGCATCTGTATTTTTTTCTGGAAACTTCTTTCTTTCAGTGGCAGGTGTCACATTACTTGAATCTGTCTTTCTTATCACCACTCTGACATTCAATCTTTTCTCACCTGCCTATCACCTCCCCCTGGGTCCCCTCCTGTGGTCCACTCTCCTCTCGTATCAGATTCTTTCTTCTCTCTTCCAAGAATCTATACTTAAATGTGTATCCGATTTCCAAGTAACTGCAATAGCTTTTTTGGCTACTGCCAGTGCAATTTTTATAAATTCTTTCTGATACTTATTTAGTTTGAGTTTCGGTTTTATCCCTTCAATATCACCTAGTAAAAATAATATTGGATTATGAGGAAATTGTGTTCCTGTAATTTGTTCCAGTAAAAGTCTTAAATTTGTCCAAAAAGGTTGAACTTTAGAGCAAGACCATGTCGAATGTAAGAAAGTACCAGTTTCCTGGTTACATCGGAAACACTGATCCGATAAATTTGGATTTAATTTTTTTATTTTTTGTGGTGTAATATATAATTGATGTAGAAAATTATACTGCACTAATCTTAACCGAACATTTATTGTATGGTTAATCTATGGTTGTATTCCATTAGAAAAAATTACTTATAATTTAAGAGATAAATATGAAACATTTCTGAAAATTTGGAGCCCTTATTTACAAAAGACAGGATTAAATATATAGATGCTCTGAAGATGAAACAATTGGTTATTAGGGGAATGAAATAAATATACATATTAAAGTTATTACGAATTCCATGGAGCATGTGGAGATCTTCCAACAACCAGGCATTCATTCATTCTTTCTTTCTTTTTTTTCTATAGGGCAGTTAGGGGGGAGGGGTTAAGGGGAGGGGGTAAGGGTTATATACATTGTTTTTTCATACTTTGTAACCATTTAAAAATGCAATAAAAAAAGTTTAAAAAAAAGATTCTTTCTTCTCCAGCCCTTGACCTTCCCCACCCACCTGGCTTCACCTATCACCTTCTAACTAGCCTCATTTCCCTCTCCCCTGACCCATCTTTTCATTCTGATGCCTTCCCCCTTCCTTCTCAGTCCCAGTGAAGGGTGTCGGACAGAAATGCCGACAGTTTACTCTTTTCCGTACCTGCTGCCTGGCCTGCTGAGTTCCTCCAGCATTTTGTGGGTGTGTTGCTTATTGGCTCATTGTTACCAATGGACTCTTTGTTGCCAGATATCTGATATGAGAAGACCACACTACTTTTAATTCTTCCTCTGTTCTTTTCTTTTTCTCCCACCATGCTTCTTCACCTTTGCTTTATTAACACTGAATAAAATAATTGTAGGCAACATGTTTTATGCCTCATTATTGACTTCCAAAGAGCCTTCAGCCATGCTACAGTTGGCTTTGAGGTGCTTGTTGTCACGAATGCTAAACAGTTGACAAAACAGAAATGCTTAGCAAGGGGAAACGTGACCTGAAACAACTATTTTGCTGAGAGGAAGTGGCTTCTGAGTTGGGCATGGGAACTGTGGTGGTGGGAGGGGGGAATAAAGGGGCTGAACATTTTGTGGTTGACAGCATGTCTGATAGGCCAACCTGCCCTGAATTTCATGCAGCCTTCTCTCCCTTCCTCATTTTGTAAGCCTCTGCCCACCAACTCATGACCTCTGCTGTTAAGAAGGTCAAAAGCACCAAACACACCAATGCAAGTTGCCTCCTGCTCCTGAAACATCTTGCTTTCACTGTTCATGGACCTTGGCTGGGTCTAAGCCCAGGAACTCCCTGCTTGGTTTTGAAGCCTGGTTCTGACCTCTAGTCTGAGGCTTGGTTCTGAGGCAAATTTCTCCTCAGAGTAGGGTGGGTGGGCGGGTGTGGGGGGAAAAGGTAGAATCTGCTTCCTTTGTGTTAATTTTGCTCACAGTTGGTCTTCTGTGTGACACCACTGCTTCCTTAAGTAGAGGGTCAGTAACTTTAAATTCCTTGACGTATCATATCAGAAGATCTGTCCTGGGACCAGTACATAAATGCCATCATAAGTAAAGCACAGCAATACCTCTTCTTTCTCTGAAGTTTGCATAGATTCAGTATGTCACCAGAAAATTTGACAACCTTCTACAGACGTCTAGTGGAAAGTATCCTGACAGCCTGGTATGGAGACTAATGTCCAAGAACGGAAAAAGCTACAGAAAGTGTAAACTAGGTAAAAAAAAAACTCAGTAACGAGAAAGATCTAGAAGATTATAAGACTCGCAGGAAGGAGCTTAAGAATGAAATTAGGAGAACCAGAATGGGCCATGAGAAGGCGAGCAGGATTGAGGAAAACCCCAAGTATGTGAAGAGCAAGAGGATAAGACGTGGGAGAATAAGACCAATCAATTGTGACAGTGGAAAAGTGTGCATGGAACCGGAGGAAATAGCAGAGGTACTTAATGAATACTTTACTTCAGTACTGTATTCACTACGGATAAGGATCTTGGCAATTGTAGGGATGACTTACAGCAGACTGAAAAGCTTGAGCATGTTTGATATCAAGAAAGAGGATGTGGTGCAGCTTTTGGAAAGCATCAAGTTGGATAAGTCACAGGGACCGGATGAGATGTACCCCAGGCAACTGTGGGAGGCGAGGGAGGAGATTGCTGAGCCTCTGGCAATGATCTTTGCATCATCAATGGGGTTGGGGGAGGTTCCAGAGGATTGTAGAGTTGCAGATGTTGTTTCCTTATTCAAGAAAGGGAGTAGAGATAGCCCAGGAAATTATAGACCAGTGAGTCCTGCTTCAGTGGTTGGTAAGTTGATAGAGAAGATCCTGAGAGGCAGGATTTATGAACACTTGGAGAGGTATAATATGATTAGGAATAGTCAGCATAGCTTTGTAAAGGGCAGGTCATGCATTACGAGTCTGATTAAATTTTTTGAGGATGTGACTAAACACATTAATGAAGGAAGAGCAGTAGATGTAGTGTATATGGATTTCAGCAAGGCTTATTGAGAAAGCAAGGAGGCATGGGATCCAAGGGGAAATTGCTTTGTGGATCCAGAACTGGTTTGCTCACAGAAGGCAAAGAGTAGTTGTAGACGGGTTATATTCTGCATGGAGGTTGGTGACCAGTGGTGTGCCTCAGGGATCTGTTCTGAGTCCCCTTCTCTTTGTGATTTTTATAAATGACCTGGATGAGGAAGTGGAGGGATGGGTTAGTAAATTTGCTGATGACACAAAGGTTGGGGGTGTTGTGGATAGTGTGGAGGGCTGTCAGAGGTTACAGTGGGATCTTGATAGGATGCAAAACTGGGCTGGGAAATGGCAGATCAAGTTAAACCCAGATAAATGTGAAGTGGTTCATTTTAGTAGGTCAAATATAATGGCAGAATATAGTATTAATGGTAAGACTTTTGGCAGTGTGGAGGATCAGAGGGATCTTGAGGTCTGAGTGCATAGGACACTCAAAGCTGCTGTGCAGGTTGACTGTGTGGTTAAGAAAGCATATAGTGCATTGACCTTCATCAACCATGGGATTGAGTTTAGGAGCCGAGAGGTAATGTTACAGCTATATAGGGCCCTGGTCAGACCCCACTTGGAGTACTGTGCTCAGTTCTGGTCACCTCATTACAGGAAAGATGTGGAAACTATAGAAAGGGTGCAGAGGAGATTTACAAGGATGTTGCCTGGATTGGGGAACATGCCTTATGAGAATAGGTTGAGTGAACGTGAACTTTTCTCCTTGGAGCAACAGAGGATGAGAGGTGACCTGATAGAGGTGTATAAGATAATGAGAGGCATTGATCAGACTACCCACAGACTACTCTCTGTGGGTACAGAGGCTTTTTCCCAGGGCTGACACACAGTTTTAAGGTGCTTGGAAACAGGTACAGGGGAGATGTCAGGGGTAAGTTTTATTTATGCAGAGAGTAGTGAGTGCATAGAATGGGTTGCTGGCAATGGTGGTGGAGGTGGATACAATAGGGTCTTTTAAGAAACTCATGGATAGGTACATGGATAACCCTAGGTAACCCTAGGGTAACCCTAGGTAATTTCTAAAACAAGTACATGTTTGGCACAGCAATGTGGGCCTAAGGGCCTGTGTTGTGCTGTAGGTTTTCTATGTTTGTAAAGAGATGGTTACAGACCAGTACATCATTGGCAAAGCTTCCTCACCACTGAGCACATCTACAACAAGATCCATCATCAAGGACCCTATCATCCAGGCCACTTTGTGCAGGAGGTACAGGGTCCCACACCAGAGATTCAGGAACAGTTATTACCCTTCAACCACCAGGCTCCTGAACCGGCATAGATAACTTCACTCACCTCAACTCTGAATTGATTCCACAATCTACAGACTCACTTTCAAGGACTATTTACATCCTTTGATAATAAATTTACTTCAACTTTGAATTGTGGGCACACTTTCACCAGAAGACAATGGTTCAAGGAGATGGCTCATTCTCACCTTTTGGTAGCAATAACAGTGGGCCCACCTGTGACATCTGGAAATGCTTCAATAGGTACAACTAATGTCAGAAAAATGTACACAATGTATATCCTAGAATTCTTTTTCTTTGCAAATATCCACGAAAACAGAGGAATGCCCCAAAGAATGACTGAACTCCAAAGCCCCCCCAGCTCTCCCCCTCCCACGCATAAGCAGCAGCAAAGCAATGACCCCCCCCCCACCAGCAAAAAGCAACGACAGCCTCCATCGAGCACTCAAGAGTGCAGCAAAGCATCAATAAAGACACAGATGCAGTACCCCAAAGACTACTCGTTCACCCGGTAATTTGTCATGCCACAGGGTCTCTCTCCCTAAGAAGGGAAAATAAGATGCTGCCGTTTCACATAACAAACAACTCACTGATTTACAGTGTTAACATGCTGTTGCATCGCTCTTTCCGAGCTCTGTGCCCAAAGAACTCAGGTTTCTGAGCACTCAGCCAGCAGCCAACTCGCTGTTCTCGATCTTCCATCTCCCATGAAACCAGTTTCCTGCACTGATCTCGAGTCCACCTGCTTCTGGAGCCACAAAATCCCGGAACCCTGAAGTCGCACTGGTCGTCTAGGCTGCATCCTTGGTATATCGAATAGCAGCCAGTCATGAGACCCCGAGAGCAGTCCCATTCCCACAGAGAACCAACATCATCTTGACCCAGGTGAGGCCCTGAAAAGGGAAAATAGAGATATTAAAGATAGAATTGGAGCTGTTTGCGAAGATGCGAGCAAAGGACCTGCACTTAAGGCGGGTCTCGGGATTCGATAACTATGTGTCCCTAGGTACACAAGAAAATGAGCCCAGAGTTCAAGGCCTGGAGCTCCGGGTCCCATCATCAGCAAGTCCTGGGGTAAATACCGAAGCACAAAACAGAAGTTGAGGCCTTACGGCTGAAGCCCTGGATCTACAAATCTGCAAGTCCACTGCGGAAGTGAGAGGCTCAGAGGCCTGTCCTCGGGTCAGGAGAGTGTCTATGTGAGTCGGAGGGTGTGAGCGGGAGGGAGGAACAGGGTTTGTTTTTCTGTTGTTGTTTTGTTGCCTGTTGTGGGGGCATGTTATGTTGGCACTGGAATGTGTGGTGGCTTCCCCCAACACATTGTTAGACTGTGTTGGTTGGTAATGCAAATGATGCATTTCAGTGTGAGTTTAGATGTAGATGTGATAAGTAAACCAGAACCTGAACGTGAACCTTACAAGGCCTCACTCCTAACCACCACGCAGGTCTGAAACCTTCTTGTGTGCATGACTCCAAGCTCAAGGTCACTGTGGCATGTGGCCCCTGTATCTGCCCACCCAACAATGGAGGGACCGCTTGAAGAGGGAGGGGACGATACTACTGCCTACAAAGAGAACTCCTGGAATATATCGTTCTTCAAAGAGCACACTGAAGGGGAAAGAAAGGGGGTGAAATGGAAAGTCTCGAGCTGTATGAGAGTTATGTAATGTTGGTAGATATTTATGGCTCAGCTAAACTTACTGGTAAGTGATTTATGGAAATGTACTTATTTAAGACAAAGTGAAACTGAAACTACTTTCCATCACAATGTCTAAATGTCAGCATCGATCGCTGAGTGGTGAGAACTTTGCAGTGTGCTCTGCAGTATTCTCAGACTGTGGTGAACACGGTGTGGGATCCAACAAACAGCTCACACAATCCCCTCCGATTCCACATCGCTCGCCAGCAACCTGGGTTTTTCTGGTAATTGAATTCAGGATTCAGTTTCATTTATTTTTTGAAGAAACAATGAAATACATTGTTTACATTAACAACTGACACACCTCAACACGTCACAGAAACCAAACCCCCTGCCATTGTCTCAGTCTACATTTCTCAAAGTAGAACCAAAGACCCTTCACCTCCGGACATTCTCTCTTCTCCTTCTTAAAAATTTAAAGCTCAAAGTAAATTTTATTATCAAAGTACATATATGTCACCATATGGGCGAGGCCCCCGCCGGTCAGGGTCAACTGTGGATGTTGTGTCCTAGCTGTCTAGATACACAAGCCCCCCCCGGGCAGTACTATGGAGAAAGCTTCTCCTCTCCAGACATCTGATGAATTGAAAGGAGCGGCGGAGACCGATACAGTTTGGTACCAGCAGTGCACAGGAATGGCCAGTCACCAAGTCAGACAGTAGGACTGCCTTAGAGACCTCTATTTCAGATTTTTCCCTCGGGGTTTACTCCTGAAGCCTTTCCCATGAGTGGGTATAGCTGTAGGGCAGCAGAGGTTTGAGATCACAGTTCTCCTTCTCCCAGATGAGCTGCCAACCATGGGTGATGAGCTCCACCTGCCCGAAGCAACTGGTTTTAAGGTGCCAGTAACCCACCTTTGCCCCTTCTCCTGTCGGTTCCAACGGCCTTAGTAGCAAAGCCACGCGTGAAGGCCAGGAGCTGGACTTGGTTGTCAGAGGCTATTTGAGGTGCACACCATTGGGAGCATTTAATGTGGAATGGGAGTCACCCCCAGATGTAACAACCTTAAGGAACCTTGTCACCATATACACCCCTGAAGTTAATTTATTGTGGGCATAGTCAACAAATAACAACTAAACCAGATTCAATGAAAGACCGTTTAACCTGGATGCTCAACCAGAGTGCTCAAGACAACAAACTGTGCAAATGCAAAAATAAGAAGCAATAGTATAAATAAAAAAGCAATAAATATGGAGAACGTGAGGTAAAGTGAGTCCATTGGTTGTGGAAACATTTCAATAATGGGGCAAGTGAAGTTACTCCCTTTGGTGCAAGGACCTAATGGTTGAGGGGTAGTAACTGTTCCTGAACCTGATGGTGAGGGTCCTGAGGCTCCTGGACCCCCTGCCTGATGGTTGAGGGGTAGTAACTGTTCCTGAACCTGATGGTGAGGGTCCTGAGGCTCCTGGACCCCCTGCCTGATGGTTGAGGGGTAGTAACTGTTCCTGAACCTGATGGTGAGGGTCCTGAGGCTCCTGGACCCCCTGCCTGATGGTTGAGGGGTAGTAACTGTTCCTGAACCTGATGGTGAGGGTCCTGAGGCTCCTGGACCTCCTTCTTGATGGTAGCAGTGAGGAGAGAGCGTGACCTGGGTGCTGGGGACCCTGATGATGGATGCTGCTTTCCTGCAACAGAGTTTTGTGAAGATGTGCTCCATGTACACTACCTTTTGTGGGATTTCCCATTCAAGGGAGATGGCAGAGATAGTTTTTTTGGTAAATGCCTGGAACTCTTTGCCAGGGTGGTGGCAGAGGCAGGAATATTTAAGAGACTTAGACAGACACATAGATGAAAGTAAAATGCAGCATAAAGTGAACAAATAAAGAAAAGTGGTCATGGGCTGTGTAGGGGAAAGAGTTAAATTGATTGTGAAATAGGTTAAAATGTCAGCACAACCCTGTATCAAGCTGTAATGTTCAGTGTCCTGAAGTCCCACATTAAACTGTTAATCCATCTACATGTGAAATCATCCTTTACGCCTGGAACTTCCCTTCCATTGGGTGCTGGAGGCTTTAGAGACAGAAATGGAGATTTTGGGGTATTTCTGAAATACTTCCTCCACCAGCACATCCAGAGAAAGCAAACCACAATCTGTCCCTGAGTATTTGGCTTTGGGAGCACCTGAAAACGGCCGTGTAGAAAGTAGAAGGGAGGGGCTTACCCTGTGGGAGTTTCACACTGAGAGACAGTCACTCTATGGGAAGGGTGGTACTGAGTGAGGGTCACTCTGTGGGAGGGGTGATACTGAGGGAGAGTCACTGTGGGAGGGGTGATACTGAGAGAGGGTCACACTGTGGAAGGGGTTGTACTGAGGGAGGGTCGATACTGAGGGAGGGTCACACTGTGGGGGGTGGTACTGAGGGAGGGTCACTGTGGGGGGTGGTACTGTGGGAATTTCACACTGAGGGAGGGTCTATGGGGGGTGGTAGGGGGGTTCTCACTGAGGGAGGGGTGGTACTGAGGGTGGGTCACTGTGGGTGGGGCGGGTACTGAGGGAGGGTCACTGTGGGGGGTGGTACTGTGGGAATTTCACACTGAGGGAGGGTCACTATGGGGGGGTGGTACTGAGGGGGTTCTCACTGAGGGACGGTCACTCTGTGGGAGGGGTGGTACTGAGGGAGAGTCACACTGTGGGAGGGGTGGTACTGAGGGAGGGTCACACTGTGGGAGGGGTGGTACTGAGGGAGGGTCACACTGTGGGAGGGGTGGTACTGAGGGAGGGTCACTCTGTGGGAGGGGTGGTACTGAGGGAGGGTCACTCTGTGGGAGGGGTGGTACTGAGGGAGAGTCACACTGTGGGAGGGGTGGTACTGAGGGAGGGTCACACTGTGGGAGGGGTGGTACTGAGGGAGGGTCACACTGTGGCTGGTGGTACTGTGGGAATTTCACACTGAGGGAGGGTCACACTGTGGGAGGGGTGGTACTGAGGGATGGTCACACTGTGGGAGGGGTTGGTACTGAGAGAGAGTCACACTGTGGGAGGGGTGGCACTGAGGGAGGGTCACACTGTGGGAGGGGTGGTACTGAGGGAGGGTCACACTGTGGGAGGGGTGATACTGAGAGAGGGTCACACTGTGGGAGGGGCGGTACTGAGGGAGGGTCACACTGTGGCTGGTGGTACTGTGGGAATTTCACACTGAGGGAGGGTCACTATGGGGGGGTGGTACTGAGGGGGTTCTCACTGAGGGACGGTCACTCTGTGGGAGGGGTGGTACTGAGGGAGGGTCACACTGTGGGAGGGGTGGTACTGAGGGAGGGTCACTGTGGGGGGTGGTACTGTGGGAATTTCACACTGAGGGAGGGTCACTATGGGGGGGTGGTACTGAGGGGGTTCTCACTGAGGGACGGTCACACTGTGGGGGGGGTGGTACTGAGGGAGGGTCACTGTGGGAGGGGTGGTACTGAGGGAGGGTCACACTGTGGCTGGTGGTACTGTGGGAATTTCACACTGAGGGAGGGTCACTATGGGGGGGTGGTACTGAGGGGGTTCTCACTGAGGGACGGTCACTCTGTGGGAGGGGTGGTACTGAGGGAGGGTCACACTGTGGGAGGGGCGGCACTGAGGGAGGGTCACACTGTGGGAGGGGTGGTACTGAGGGAGGGTCACACTGTGGGAGGGGTGGTACTGAGGGAGGGTCACACTGTGGGAGGGGTGGTACTGAGGGAGGGTCACACTGTGGCTGGTGGTACTGTGGGAATTTCACACTGAGGGAGGGTCACTATGGGGGGGTGGTACTGAGGGGGTTCTCACTGAGGGACGGTCACTCTGTGGGAGGGGTGGTACTGAGGGAGGGTCACACTGTGGGAGGGGCGGCACTGAGGGAGGGTCACACTGTGGGAGGGGTGGTACTGAGGGAGGGTCACACTGTGGCTGGTGGTACTGTGGGAATTTCACACTGAGGGAGGGTCACTATAGGAGGAGTGGTACTGAGGGGGTTCTCACTGAGGGACGGTCACTCTGTGGGAGGGGTGGTACTGAGGGAGGGTCACACTGTGGGAGGGGCGGCACTGAGGGAGGGTCACACTGTGGGAGGGGTGGTACTGAGGGAGGGTCACTCTGTGGGAGGGGTGGTACTGAGGGAGGGTCACACTGTGGGAGGGGCGGCACTGAGGGAGGGTCACACTGTGGGAGGGGTGGTACTGAGGGAGGGTCACACTGTGGCTGGTGGTACTGTGGGAATTTCACACTGAGGGAGGGTCACTATAGGAGGAGTGGTATTCAGGAAGCGGTGGAGCCGAGTGATGATGGCGCTAAGCTGCGACTCCCTTGCTTGCATCTTCAGAAACAGCTCTGTTTCCATCTTTCATGTCTCTATTTTTCCCTTTCAGGGTTCTTTTGAAGACCCTGACCTGGAGTTCCACGTTGACTACGGTTCTTTGCAGGAATGTGACCCGCTCACCAAGGGCACTAAGATGCACTAAGATGCACTTGGATTTGGAAGGCTGGAATCTCAGGGATCTGGGGACAGGTGGATCGAGAGTTGGTGACACAACAGGAGACCTGTGTGTCGTCGGGGGAGTTGGAATATCTACGGCTGTGTGCTCAGAGACCTGCAATCTTTGGGCACAGAGCTTGAGAAAAGCGACATAACGGACTTCTAACATCATAAACCATTGAGTTGTTTGTCATGTCTCCCTGTTCACTGGGAAAATGAAGACAGCTCTTTCTCCCCTATTAGGGAGAAAGAGAGCCTGTGGTATGTCGTATACCGGGTGAAATGCGAAGTCTTTGGGGTAATTGCAAGTCTGTGTCTTTGCTCACGTCTGAGTGCTCGGTGGCGGGTGCCGATGCTTTTTTTTGCCGGTGTTGGGGGGGGGATTGTTGCTTGCTGCTGATTACACACAGGAGGGAGGGGAGCTGGGGGGGGGGACGTTGGGGTTCTTACATATAAATGTCATTCATTCTTTGGGGCACTCCTTTGTTTTCGTGGATGTTTGTGAAGAAACAATATTTAGAGGATGTATATTGTACACATTTCTCTGACATTAAATTGGTACTGAGGGAGCTTTTCACTGAGGAAGGGTCGCTATGGGAGGGGTGGTACCGTGGGGGTTTCACCCTGAGGGAGGACCCTATGGGAGGGCTGTAAGAGGGAGCTTCGCACTAGGGAGGGGTACTCTGTGGGAGTGAAATCACTACAGAACCTGTCTGGAAGAACTGAGAGTCTCTCTCTGATAACCTGGGTAAAAGTATATCCACCTCTTGACCAATGGCAGATGTAAAAAGATTCAGAGTATATATGGTGCCATCTTCTCGTACAGGCATTCAGAGCAGAATGAAGAAATACAATAGAGTCAATGAAAAACTACACAAATACTGACAAAGTGCAAAAGAAAACAAACTGTGCAAATACAATGAATAATAATTAATAAGTAAATAAACAAACAAATAACATTGAGACCATGAGGTGTAGTTCCTTAAGTGAGTGCAAAGGTTGTGGAATCAGTTCAGAGTTGAGGTGAGTGAAACACAAACACAAGAGATTCTATAGATGCTGGAATCTCGAGCAACACACACAAAATGCTGAAACACTCGGCAGGCCAGGCAGCGTCTGTGGAAAGAGTTAACGGTCCGTGTTTCAGGCCGAGACCATTCTTCAGAATGGAGAAGCTGATGGGAAGGCAACTAACTGAAGTAACGACATGTTACAACAGTGGTGTGCAACACGCTGATCCTTGATGTCGATGGACTGTGAGGACCACACACTCAGTGGCCACTCCATTGGGTAAAGGGGTAACTAATCAAGTGACACTGAGTGTAGATATGAGTACAAACACATCAAGGGGAATTTAAATTCAGCAATTAAAACATTTCCACATCAATCAGCTGTTTTCTTTAAAGGTGACTGTGAAACCAATGTAGCTGGTTCACTAGTATCCTTGCAGGAGGGAAAGATACTGCCCTGAACCTGTGTGCATTCCATCCTGACAGTGTGTATACTTCACTGATTCTCAACAGCACCGCCCTCTGAAAAACGCACAACCTGCTGGAGGAACACAGCTGATCGAGCAGCATCTGTTAGTGAAAAGGAATTAGAAACATAGAGGCCCTTTGGCCCACAAAGCTGTGCCGCACATGTCCTTACCTTAGAAATTACCCAGGGTTTCCCATAGCCCTCTATTTTTCAAAGCTCCATGTACCTATCCAGGAGTCTCTTAAAAGACCCTATTGTATCTGCTTCTGTCACCATCGCCAGCAGCCTATTCCACACACTCAGCACTCACTGAGTAAAAGATTTACCTCTGACATCTCCTCTGTACCTACTTCCAAGCACCTTAAAACTTTGCCCTCTCGTGTTAGCCGTTTCAGCCCTGGGGGAAAAGCCTCTGACTAACACAAGGGGGAGCTTCTTTACTTAGAGAGTGGTAGCTGTATGGAATGAGCTTCCAGCAGAAGTGGTAGAGGTGTCGTGGTTTCTCGTGCCTCACAAACGACCAGGAGACGCAGAAGATTCTTCAAGAAGGGTTAAACTTTAATTTGCAAATCAAAGCTGAGACAGTCATTGAGCTCGTCGCTGATTGCCCACCGATCCTTGTACATAGCATGTTTTATAGCAATCTCCTGGTTTAGTTGCATTAGCATATCCAATCGGTCTACAGTTGCGTATCACACGTATATCAGCTCCCGACTTCCCACTATTGTTTCTACCCATTGACTTAATCATGTTCTAATCTACTTTTTGGGCCACGTGTTATCTCATCCCTGGCCACAGTTATCTCTTAGCTAGCCTCTCATTAACACACCGTTATCTTCTTATTTGGCTACATTCTAAAGTTACTGATGTGTTCAATAGTACAGAGACAATACAGAGATTTCATTTTCCTATTGGATACATACATAGCAAACTCAAAGCTGACTACATAGTTTTGGTTTCACAGCAAACAATGCAACTTTATACTCCAATAGAGGCAGGTTTGATATTGTCATTTAAAGTAAAATTGGATAGGCATATGGTCAGGAAAGGAATGGAGGGTTATGGGCTGAGTTCAGGTCAGTGGGACTAGGTGAGAGTAAGCGTTTGGCACGGACTAGAAAGGCCGAGATGGCCTGTTCCCATGCTGTAATTGTTATATGGTTATGGTTATCCACAATATCAACGCCTCTCATCATCTTATACACCTCTATCAGGTCACATCTCATCCTCCATCGCTCCAAGGAGAAAAGGCCGTGTTCACTCAACCTATTCTCTTATGCTCCCCAATCCAGGCAACATCCTTGTAAATCTCCTCTGCACCCTTTCTATGGTTTCCACATCCTTCCTGTAGTGAGGTGACCAGAACTGAGCACAGTACTCCAAGTGGGGTCTGACCAGGGCCCTATATAGCTGTAACATTACCTCTCGGCTCCTAAACTCAATCCCATGGTTGATGCACTGTGTGCCTTCTTAAGCACACAGTTAACCTACAAGTCCTGTGGACTTGGACCCCAAGATCCCTCTGAGCCTCCACACTGCCAAGAGTCTTACCATTAATACTATATTCTGCCATCATATTTGACCTATCAAAATGAACCACTTCACATTTAACCACGAGAAAATCTGCAGATGCTGGAAATTCAAGTGTTATGAATGTACCACAGCTCTGAGGGGCCGAAGGGTACGGGGTAGCCCCTCCTTTGTGAGAATCGCAAGATCACTATTGATTTGGGTCAGGAGACCCAGGAAATGAGAGAGAGAGAGATGTGTAGGATGTCACGCTCCCCCCCACACCCCCCCGTAGCGATGTAAAGCTACAGGACATGGCCATTGTCTCCGGAAGACCAAGTTGTGTATTGAGTACTGTACTATTCATTGAAGCCCCTCAGGGGATGACCAGAGCAGGCTGGTTGAGGGATTGCATCATCCCAGCCTGATTGACATCTGAGACCCCGTGAGGAAGGATAAAAGAGGGTTTGGGGAACAACCCCTTCAGACGCACCAGAAGAAATGTTAGCGATCCCGTAATAGCGCAAAGCCATTTGAAGGAAGCCACGTGCATTCGGTTCCCTTGCCTGGGGGCTGGTGGCTGGTACCACGGAAAACGACTTGGAACTAACAACGGGGAACCAACTCCCCCGACTCAACGGATTGGCCTCATAAAGACCCGGGCAAGTTTCAAACCATCTCTCTCTTAAACCCAAAGAGCTGCAGCTTGAAAGGACAGTGACTTTTATCTTTCCATCGGACAATACAATATCCCCTAGACAAACGATAGAGCTATTGCTTAATTGATGATTATTATTATACCCGCATTTTTAGATTGAGTATTGATGACGTATTTTATCTGAATGTCTGTATTAATCTTATTTTCGTGCCCCTTTATAAATAAAGACTTTTAAAAATAGTACCATCAGACTTCAACGGGCCTCTCTATCTTTGCTGGTAAGTGACCCAGTGACCCAGTTGCGGGGTTTGTAACAACAATTGGGGTTCTCGTCTCGAGATTCGAAACCAAATTGGGGAGCCAGTGAATCGGGCTTGTAAGTCCAAACTTGGATCTGGTACGCGGGTAGCCAGACAGGAAACCAGCAAAGATGGACGTGGATGAACTTATAGGAAACCCGACTCTGTGGGCACCAGAGGCGGCCACCAAATCAGACTTGGTAAATTTGGCGAAGGGGTTAAACCTCGCAGAGGTGAGGCCGTCCATGAAAAAGCGGGAGGTGCGAAGGGCCATAACTCAGTATTATATTGGGAAGAATGTGTTTGCAGCTGAGGTATTGGAAAATATCCCTGAAAAGGTACCAGCTAGTGGGGCAGCTCAGTTAGAGTTGGAGAAATTAAGGCTGGAACATGAAATCAACTTAAAACAACTGGAAGCAGCCGAGAAAGAGAGAGAGAGAGAGAAAGAGCCGAGAAAGAGAGAGAGAGAGAAAGGGCCAACAAACAAAGGGAGCATATGCGCCAGCTAAAGGAGTTAGAGGTGAAACGGGATCAGGAGCTCCAGCTAAGGGCATTAGAGGTGAAAAGGGAGCAGGAAAGAGCTGAGAAGCAAAGAGAGCATGAACTTCAGTTAAAAATGCTGGAAGCAGCTGAGAAGGAGAGGGAGGCAGAGAGACAGAGGAAACATGACTTGGAGATGGAGAAGTTAAAGCAAGAGCAACGCGGTCAGGGGTCAGACCGAGAGGAGCGGTTTAATGTTAGTCGAGAGTTGAGGTTAGTACCCCCGTTCGAGGAAACGGATGTCGATAGTTACTTCTTGCTTTTTGAAAAGGTGGCAGTGAATCAGAAGTGGCCCAGAGGTCAGTGGGTGGCGCTGTTACAAAGTGTGTTATAAGGGAAGGCACAGCGGGCATATACGGCATTGGCCATGGAGGAGGAGAGTTATGACAAAGTAAAGGCGGCCATTCTTCGGGGTTACGAGCTAGTACCTGAGGCCTATAGACAAAAGTTCAGAAATTTACGGAAAGGGTGGAATCAGACGTATACCGAGTTTGCCTATGAGAGGGGTGTGCTCTTGGACCGGTGGTGCACCACAGAGAGAGTGGGAGAAGATTATGGGCGTCTCAGGGAGTTAATTCTGATTGAGGAATTTAAAGGGTGTGTTTCGGAGAATATCCGGACATATCTGAATGAGAAGCCGAATAAGTCCATTTCAGAATTTGCTAGGTCCGCAGATGAATATGCCCTAACCCACAAGGCAAAGTTTTCCTCAAATAAAAGTACCCAGAGAGACCGTGGGAATGATCGAGAAAGTCCGCCGGCTGAGGCAGAGGTCCCACTGGGAGCAAGTGGTAAGGTCGAGGGGGAAAGGCCAGACAGCCAGAGATTTCAGAGCTTGACCTGTTTTAATTGTGGGAAGAGCGGGCATGTTGCGTCTCAGTGCTTTGCTCCGAGGAGGGAGACGGGAAAAGGGAAAGCAGCAGTCCCTCTCGGATGTGCCGTGGTAATCAGTAGATCGACAAGAGAGCCCCGGGTAGACAGAGTACGAGAAGGGTTAGAGATTTGTCTGTCACACGGAACCGTGTCTGTGAGGGAGGGGGACACACCAGTTCCCGTACGGATCTGGAGAGACATGGGGGCTGAGCTGTCGTTGATCAGCAGTAAAGTACTAGAGTTTGGTCGAAAGACGAGAATGGTAGCTGTAAAGGGAATAAGTAAAAGGATAGAAATGGTGCCTTTACATGGGGTCATTATGAGCTGGTGTCTGGACCCGTTGAAATAGGAGTGTCATCAGAATTCCCGAGAACTGACGCGGACGTCCTCCTTGGTAACGATTTAGCAGGTGGTAAGGTTTGGGCAGCAATGACGAGGACCGGCCGGCCGCTGAGTGTTGAGGCTCCGCACCTAGAGTCCCAGATCTACCCCGCAAGCGCGGTCACTCGCAGCCTGTCGAGAAGGCAGCTGAGAACAAGAGCAGTTTAAATCTGGCCAGTTTTGATTTGGCCGAGACGTTTCTACCGGCTCTGTACCACGAGGGTTTAGAGGGTGGTAAAACGAAGAGTAGTAAAGTGAAAGAGGGTAAGGAAGCGGAGGCAGATCTTCCCTTAGCGAGGAGAAAGGTCCTAGAGGCCGGAAATAAAGATGAGGAACCGCTAGAGCGGTTAAGAGGTCCAGAGTTGGACAGGGATGATCTGTCTGGTTTGGCAGAACTGTTTGAGGAAGTTGAAAATTCTAAAGGTGTTCCCGATAATGGAATGAGGGCAGTCCTAGATGAAAAGGGTGCTCTTACCTCGAAGAAGTCTGCTGGGTTGGCAGATGAGGGTGTTTCAGCCCGCGGGGTTGAGTTTACTCCGGAAGGGAGTTGCCCAGAGAGTAGCTGGGAGGATCAGGGGGAACTTAGAATTTGAAAAGGGTACGGGTATTGAAAGCCTGGAAGAGGCCAATGTCCCGTTTGAGTGTGTCCAAGATGGGGATACACGTGGTACTGAACCTAGTAACGGAGCTCAGAAGAAGTCTGAGGTATTTGATTCAGTGGAACGGGGCGGCCGTCCTTGTGGGTCAGATAGACTTGGTTCAGTGAAAAAACGGTTAACCTTGGTAACCGTGGGAAGTGAGAGTTCCCAGGTGTTTGTGCTCGAAGGTGTGTTCGAAGTTAATGCAGAATTTAAGAATGGGGAGATGAGGATTATTATTGAAGGAAATGGAAAGTCTGTAGTTCCCAAGTCGAATGAAGAAGTTTTAAACCCGGCAGATCGCTTACAGAGTGAGACAGGAGATAGCGGGGCCCCCCACCCTATTGTTATGCCAGGATGTGGTGTGAAGAGGCCGAATTCAAAATGCTGCTTGAACAAAGAGTTCGAATTAAAAACCAATAGTCTGAAGGGTCCTGACGAGACGGTTAGCCCCCTGTGTAAAATTAAAGAGGTGGGTGGAAATTCAGAAGATGGGCTAAGTTTGGGACACGGTGTTGATAAAATAACCCCTACGGAAAAGGCGGGCAGGAGTTTACCTCGCCAGATTACTCGTGTTTCCCACATGGGAACTCACCGGAAAAGAGGCGACGGTTAATGGGGATGCCATTTTAAATAGCAAAGCAGGTTGCACGGGATTTCGCCAAAGCCTGTGAATAATAAAGACAGCCCTTTGGAAGCCTGCCTGTTCAGTTGAAACCGACTGAAAAGGTTAATATTCACATAAGCTTTTGTAGATGCACGTAAGCTAAGATCACAACTCCTTAGTTTTTGTTGCTGAAGAGAAAAAAAATAGATTGTTATTAAATTGAAGTCTGATGCTACAGGACTTTAGTAAGGTACAAGATGTTAAGATATTAAAGGAAGTGACGCTGTAATCATTAACTGTTTAGATGCTGAATTGAATGTATAACTGTATTACTCTGTAGAGAAAGAAATACTTTTGTATTGTGTTAGATTCTAAAACCCTGTAAGACTCTGTACTATTTTGTTTCACCGCTGGTGAAAACGCTTTGAAGAAAGGGGGTGTTATGAATGTACCACAGCTCTGAGGGGCTAAAGGGTGCGGGGTAGCCCCCTCCTTTGTGACAATCGCAGGATCACTATTGATTTGGGTCAGGAGACCCAGGAAATGAGAGAGAGACGTGCAGGATGTCACGTTTCCCCCCCCCTCCCCCGTAGCGATGTAAAGCTACAGGACATGGCCATTGTCTCCGGAAGACCAAGTTGTGTATTGAGTACTGTACTATTCATTGAAGCCCCTCAGGGGATGACCAGAGCAGGCTGGTTGAGGGATTGCATCATCCCAGCCTGATTGACATCTGAGACCCTGTGAGGAAGGATAAAAGAGGGTTTGGGGAACAACCCCTTCAGGCGCACCAGAAGAAACGTTAGCGATCCCGCAATAGCGGGAAGCCATTTGAAGGAAGCCACATGCGTTCGGTTCCCTTGCCTGGGGGCTGGTGGCTGGTACCACGGAAAACGACTTGGAACTAACAACGGAGAACCAACTCCCCCAACTCAACGGATTGGCCTCATAAAGACCCGGGCAAGTTTCAAACCATCTCTCTCTTAAACCCAAAGAGCTGCAGCTTGAAAGGACAGTGACTTTTATCTTTCCATCGGACAATACAATATCCCCTAGACAAACGATAGAGCTATTGCTTAATTGATGATTATTATTATACCCGCATTTTTAGATTGAGTATTGACGAAGTATTTTATCTGAATGTCTGTATTAATCTATTTTTGTGCCCCTTTATAAATAAAGACTTTTAAAAATAGTACCATCAGACTTCAACGGGCCTCTCTATCTTTGCTGGTAAGTGACCCAGTTACGGGGTTCGTAACACAAGCAACACACACAAAATGCTGGTGGAATGCAGCAGGCCAGGCAGTATTTATAGGAAGTACAGTTGACGTTTCGGGCCGAGACCCTTCATTTGTTTTCAACCAGGGTCGTAAGGCACGACCTGCCTTTCACAAAGCCATGCCAACTATTCCTAATCACATTATGCTTCTCCAAATGTTCATAAATCCTGCCTCCCAGTATCTTTTCCATCAACTTACCAACCACTGAAATAAGACTCACTGGTCTATAATTTCCTGGGCAACCCTTTCTTGAATAAAGGAAAAATATTTGCAACCCTCCAATCCTCCGGAACCTCTCCCGTCCCCACTGATGATGCGAAGATCATTGCCAGAGGCTCAGCAATCTCCTCCCTCGCCTCCCACAGTAGCCTGGGGTATATCTGTAGCTTTCACTCTGCTGTAAGGCATCCCTTCAGTCGCCAAGGTCTTTTCCATAGTGATTACTGAAGCAAAGTACTCATTAAGTGCCTCTGCTATCTCTTCTGGTTCCATACATACTTTTCCACTGTCACATTTGATAGGTCCTATTTTGTCACGTCTTATCCTCTTGCTCTTCACATACTTGTAGAATGCCTTGGGGTTTCCTTAATCCTGCCCACCAAGGTCTTCTCCTGGCCCCTTCTGGCTCTCCTAATTTCCTTCTTAAGCTCCTTCCTATTAGCTTTATAATCTTCTAGATCTCTAACATTACCTGGCTCTCTAAACCTTTTGTAAGCTTTTCTTTTCTTCTTGACTAGATTTTCAACAGCCTTTGTACACCACGGTTCCTGTACCCTACTATAATTTCCCTGTCTCATTGGAACGTACCTATGCTTGCAGAATGCCACACAAATATCTGCTGAACATTTGCCACATTTCTGCCGTATGTTTCCCTGAGAACATCTGTCCCCAATTTATGCTTCCAAGTTCTAGCCTGATAGCTTCAAATTTCCCCTTAGTCCAATTAAATGCTTTCATAACTTATCTGTTCCTATCCCTCTCCAATGCTATGGTAAAGGTATAGAATTGTGATCACTATCTCCAAAATACTCTCCCACTGAGAGACCTGACACCTGACCAGGTTCATTTCCCAATACCAAATCAAGTACAGCCTCTCCTCTTGTAGGCTTATCTACATATTGTGTCAGGAAACCTTCCTGAACACACCTAACAAACTCCACCCCATCTAAACCCCTCACTCTAGGGAGATGCCAATCAATATTTGGGAAATTAAAATCTCCCACCACAGCAACTCTGTTATTATCACTCCTTTCCAGAACCTGTCTCCCTATCTGCTCCTCGATGTCCCTGTTTCTATCGGGTGGTCTATAAAAAACACCCTGTAGAGTTATTGACCCCTTGCTGTTCCTAACTCCCACCCACAGAGACTCCGTAGACAATCCCGCCATGTCTTCCTCCTTTTCTGCAGCCGTGACACTATCTCTGATCAACAGTGCCATGCCCCCACCTCTTTTGCCTCCCTCCCTGTCCTTTCTGAAACATCTAAAGCCTGGCTCTTGAAGTGACCATTCCTGTCCCTGAGCCATCCAAGTGTCTGTAATGGTCACAACATCACATCTCCCAAGTACTGATCCATGCTCTAAGCTCATCTGCTTTGTTCATAATGCTTCTTGGATTTAATTAGACACATCTCAAACCATCAGTCTGAGCTCATCCCTTCTCTATCATCTGCCTATCCTCCCTCTCACACTGTCTCCAAGCTTTCTCTATTTGTGAGCCAATCTCTTCAGTTTGGTTCCCACCCCTGAGAAATTCTAGTTTAAACTGTCTCCAATAGCTTTAGTAAAACTCCCCGCCAGGATATTGGTCCCCCGGGATTCAAATGCAACCCGTCCTTTTTGTACAGGTCACTCTTGCCCCAAAAGAGGTCCCAATGATCCAGAAATCTGAATCCCTGCCCCCCGCTCCAATCCCTCAGCCACGCATTTATCCTCCACCTCATTCCATTCCTATTCTCACTGTCACGTGGCACAGGCAGTAAACTCAAGATTACTACCTTTGTGGTCCTTTTTCTCAACTCCCTTCCTAACTCCCTATATTCTCCTTTCAGGACCTCTTCCCTTTTCCTACCTATGTCATTGGTACCTATATGTACCATGACCTCTGGCTCTTCACCCTCCCACTTCAGGATATCTTGGACGCAATCAGAAATATCCTGGGTCTGGGCCCACCAACTGTACTCAAACAGAAGTACTTATTGTTAAGGGGGACAGCCACAGGGGTACTCCCTAGTACCTGCTTCGTGGCCTTCCCTCTCCTGACTGTTACCCACTTATCTGTCTTGTGACTACTTGCCTATAACTCCTCTCTGTCACCTCCTCACTTTTGCTGACCAGGTGAGGGTCGTCGAGCTGCATCTCCAATTCCCTAACCTGGTCCCTAAAGAGCTGCAGCTCAACGCACCTGGCACAGATGTGGTCGTCCAGGAGGCTGGGAACCTCCTGGACATCTTACATCCGACACACCAGCCTGACAGATATACTTCCTATTCTTCACAAGTAACTCACTTTGCCTTGACCCGTTGAGCCAAAGTCCTCCTACTCTGACTCCCTCCACTCGGACTCCCTCCACTCCTGTACCTGCTCTACAAAGCTGTCTTCTTTTTATACTCTTCCTGCTGGTCTAACTCACTGATGTCCACGCGCCTGGGCTGTCATTCCTTGATTAAACTGCCGAAGAAAAAATGGTCTCCTTTTATACTCTTCCCGCTGGTCTAACTCACTGATGTCCACGCGCCTGGGCTGTCATTCCTTGATTAAACTGCCGAAGAAAAAATGGTCTCCTTTTATACTCTTCCCGCTGGTCTAACTCACTGATGTCCACGCGCCTGGGCTGTCATTCCTTGATTAAACTGCCGAAGAAAAAATGGTCTCCTTTTATACTCTTCCCGCTGGTCTAACTCACTGATGTCCACGCGCCTGGGCTGTCATTCCTTGATTAAACTGCCGAAGAAAAAATGGTCTCCTTTTATACTCTTCCCGCTGGTCTAACTCACTGATGTCCACACGCCTGGGCTGTCATTCCTTGATTAAACTGCCGAAGAAAAAATGGTCTCCTTTTATACTCTTCCCGCTGGTCTAACTCACTGATGTCCACGCGCAGTGCAGTCCTTCCTCGAATTGCCTACATTTCTGTTCAAAGAAAATTTACTGAAGTATGTATTTGGAACCAATTATTTTATTGCAGGCATTTACAGGATAAAAATTTGATTAAAAAAGGAATAATACAGCCCTACGTCCTGTCCTATGAAAGACTATACATAAACAAAGCAACACACACAAAATGCTGCAGGAACTCAGCAGGTCAGGCAGCATCCATGGAAATGAATAAACAGTCAATGTTTCAGGCTGACCCTTTGTCGGGAGTGAGAAGGAGGAGGAAGACTCCAAAGTAAAAAGGTGGGGGAGGGGAAGGAGGATAGTTAGAAGGTGACAGGTGAAGCCATCTGGGTGGGGAAGGTAAAGGGCTGGAGAAGAAGGATTCTAATAGGAGAGGAGAGTGGACCAGATACATAAACAAAGACTAATAAAGAAAAGAAGGCAAACTGCTGAATTGTGATGTGTCCTTCAAAGTGAGTCCATTGGTTGTGGAATCAGTTCAGAACCACACCGGTTCGATAGTCTGACTGTTGTAGGGTAATTACTGTTCCTGGACCTGGTGGCGTGGGACCCAAGGCTCCTGTACCTCCTACCTGATGGTAGCAGTAAGGAGAGAGCATGGCCGGGATGGTGGGAGTATTTAATGACAGACGCTGCCTTCATGTGGCAGTGCTCTGTGTGAATGTGCTCAATGGTGGGGAGGGCTTTTCCTGTGATAGAGTGGATTGTATCCACCACTTCCTGTAGCCTTTTCTGTTCAAGAGCAGTGGTGTTTCCATACCAGGCAGTGAAGCAACCAGTTAGGATACTCCCCACTGTGCACGTGTGAAAATTAGTCAAAGTTCGTGGTGACATTGCAAATCCACACCATCTTCCAGGGAAGTAAAGGAGCTGTCATTCCTTCTTTCTGATGGCACTTGTGTGTCAGTCGCAGGAGAGGTCCTCTGATACATTAGCACCAAGGAATTTAAAGCCTCTAATCCTCTCACCTTCAATCCCCTAATCAGGGCTGGCTCATCTTCCTCTGTAGTCTATAGTCTGGATTTGGTTTGGAAACCTTCCTCAGAACTGAAGGAGCTGAGGTACTCAGCTGACAGATTGTCTGTTCCTCCAGACTGTGGCATCTGCAGCTCCTTGTGTTTCCTGGATCTCTCCCGAGCCGTGAGATGCCAACTACCCTCAACCCATGAACTTGATTTCTATTTTCGTTCTCTTCCAGCTGCACCCACCTGTTCTGTTAGCATCTGTCCCTCATTGTGACAACACAGTTAAACTTACTAACCTCGTCCCTCCCTTTCACACCACCTCTTCTTCCCTATCTCCCACATTCCATCTGGGTAGCCTCCAACCTGATGACATGAACAATAATTTCTCTAATCTGTTAGCTACTTGCTCCTCCTCCCTTCTCCTTTTTTTCCATTTCCCCTTTCAGGCTTGCCTCTCCCCCCACTTCTCTTCCACCTGCCCACCACCTCCCTCTGATTCCCTTCCTCCTTTCCTTTCTCCCATGGTCCATTCTACTCTCTCATCAAATTTTTTCTTCAGCCATTTATCTCTTCCACATATCCCCTCCCAGCTTTTCCCCTCCCCCACCTACCTTCCCCCTCACCTGGTCTCACCTATCACCTGTCAGCTAGAACTCCTCCCTCTTCCCCACCCTGACCTTATCCTGGATTCTGCCCCCTTCCTTTCCAGTCCTGATATCAACCAATTATTCCCCTCCATTGACGCTGTCTGACCTACTAAACTCATCCAGCATTTTGTGTGTGTTTCTCATCTACCAACTTCAGACTCAGAATCAGGCTTACTTCTGACATACTGACAGTCCCTACATCGTGAGCTTTGTTACTATGAGGCAGCAGAAAGCGCAAAACATAAAATAGACTATAAATTACAGTAAGATATATGTTGTATAGATGAGAAGGAAATATTTCCTGAATGGTTAGGGTCTTTAATGATGGACGTTGCCTTCGTGAGGCATCTCCTTTTGAAGATGTCCTTGATGCTGTGGAGGCTCGTGCCCATGATGGAGTTGGCTGGGTTTACAACCCTCTGCAGATTTTTCTGATCCTGTGCACTGGCCCCTCCATAGCAGACAGTGATGTTACCAGTCAGAATGGTCTCGTATGAATGCTTCTGTATAAATTTGCTAGTGTTTGGTGGCACTCAAACTCTTGTTGAAGTATAGCTGATGCTGTGCCTTCTTTGGAATTGCATTAATGTGCTGGGCCCTGGACTGGTGTACTGGAAGGCTACTCACCCTTTTCACTGCTGATCCCTCAATGAGGACTGGTGTGTGTCCCCTCAACTTCCCCTTCCTGAATCCCACAATTACTTCCTTGGTCTCATTGACGCTGAGGTGTGTTACCTTCACCTGCTTGGTAACATACACACACACACACACACACACACACACACACACACACACACACACACACACACACACACACACATACATATATGTGCACACACACAGATACACACATGCGTACGCACACACATGCTGCTAATCTAAAGAAGAGATAATTTGTCAGTCGGCCAATATTCTTGGCCTAGAGGGAAGTTTTCAGGAGAATGGAGGAGATTCCAGAGCTTTGTTCCTAGGGAGATTAAGGCATCGGTAACATTATCCAGGAAGGATCAAGGATGGCTCTTATTCTCCATGTACACTGAGTATGCTCATGGTCTTCTGCTGTAGTTGCCCATCCACTTCAAGATTCAACATGTGTGTTCACTGATGTAATGTGAGGTTACTTGTTACTTGAGTTACTGTTGCCTTCCTGTCAGTTTGAACCAGTCTGGCTATTCTCATCTGATCTCTCTCATTAACAAAACGTTTTCAGTGCTGCCTGCTGGATGTATTTTTTTGTTCCTTGCTCCATTCTCTGTAAATCCTAGAGATTGTTATGCACGAAAATCCCAGGAGATCAGCAGTTTTAGAGATACTCAAACTACCCCATCTGGCACCAACAATCATTCTATGGTCAAAGTCACTTAGATCCTCCCCATTCTGATGTTTGGTCTGAACAACAGCTGAACCTTGTGATTATGTCTACATGCTTTTTTGCATTGAGTTGCTGCCAGGTGATTGGCTGATTATATACTGTATCTGCAACGGTGAGCCGGGGTACAGGTGTACAAGTCAGTATACATGTATTAGGAGTTTGCAGTGGTGAGTTGGTCAGTCACGACATGCAACAAAACGATCTAGTCAAATTAGAGGCTACAGTACAAATATGGAATTAAATGTACATAAATACATAACTTTACAAAGTAAACAGCCTCCAGCCCAATTGGACTTACAGACACAAGGCCTTCAACATCTCCAATGGACTTACAGACACAAGGCCTCTAACATCCCAAATGGACTTACAGACACAAGGCCTTCAACATCTCCAATGGACTTACAGACACAAGGCCTACAACATTCCAAATGGACTTACAGACACAAGGCCTCCAACATGCCTGTGGACTTGCAGACATAAGGCCTCTAACATCCCAAATGGACTTACAGACACAAGGCCTCTAACATCCCCAATGGACTTACCGACACAAGGCCTCCAACATCCCCAATGGACTTACAGACACAAGGCCTCCAACATCTCCAATGGACTGGCAGACATAAGGCCTCTAACATCCCCAATGGACTTACAGACACAAGACCTCCAACATCTCCAATGGACTTACAGACACAAGGCCTCCAACATCTCCAATTGGACTTACAGACACAAGGCCTTCAACATCTCCAATGGACTTACAGACACAAGGCCTCCAACATCCCCAATGGACTTGCAGACATAAGGCCTCTAACATCCCCAATGGACTTACAGACAAAAGGCCTCCAACATCTCCAATTGGACTTACAGACACAAGGCCTTCAACATCTCCAATGGACTTACAGACACAAGGCCTCCAACACCCCCAATGGACTTACAGACACAAGGCCTCCAACATCTCCAATGGACTTACAGACACAAGGCCTTCAACATCTCCAATGCACTTACAGACACAAGGCCTTCAACATCTCCAATGGACTTACAGACACAAGGCCTTCAACATCTCCAATGGACATACAGACACAAGGCCTCCAACACCCCCAATGGACTTACAGACACAAGGCCTTCAACATCCCCAATGGACTTACAGACACAAGGCCTCCAACATCTCCAATGGACTTACAGAACAAGGCCTTCAACATCTCCAATGGACTTACAGCCACAAGGCCCCCAACATCTCCAGTTGGACTTACAGACACAAGGCCTTCAACATCTCCAATGGACTTACAGACACAAGGCCTCCAACATCTCCAATGGACTTACAGACACAAGGCCTTCAACATCTCCAATGGACTTACAGCCACAAGGCCTCCAACATGCCTGTGGACTTACAGACACAAGGCCTCCAACATCTCCAATGGACTTCAGATACAAGGCCTTCAACATCCCCAATGGACTTACAGACACAAGGCCTTCAACATCCCCAATGGACTTACAGACACAAGGCCTTCAACATCCCCAATGGACTTACAGACACAAGGCCTTCAACATCCCCAATGGACTTACAGACACAAGGCCTTCAACATCCCCAATGGACTTACAGACACAAGGCCTTCAACAACTCCAATGGACTTACAGACACAAGGCCTTCAACATCTCCAGTTGGACTTACAGACACAAGGCCTTCAACATCCCCAATGGACATACAGACACAAGGCCTCCAACATCTCCAATGGACTTACAGACACAAGGCCTCCAACATCTCCAATAGACTTCAGATACAAGGCCTTCAACATCCTCAATGGACTTACAGACACAAGGCCTTCAACATCTCCAATGGACTTACAGACACAAGGCCTCCAACATCCCCAATGGACTTACAGACACAAGGCCTTCAACATCTCCAATGGACTTACAGACACAAGGCCTTCAACATCCCCAATGGACTTACAGACACAAGGCCTCCAACATCCCCAATGGACTTACAGACACAAGGACTTCAACATCTCCAATGGACTTACAGACACAAGGCCTTCAACATCTCCAATGGACTTACAGACACAAGGCCTCCAACATCTCCAATGGACTTACAGACACAAGGCCTTCAACATCTCCAATGGACTTACAGACACAAGGCCTTCAACATCCCCAATGGACTTACAGACATAAGGCATCCAACATCCCCAATGGACTTACAGACACAAGGCCTCCAACATCTCCAATGGACTTACAGACACAAGGCCTCCAACATCTCCAATGGACTTACAGACACAAGGCCTTCAACATCTCCAATGGACTTACAGACACAAGGCCTTCAACATCCCCAATGGACTTACAGACACAAGGCCTCCAACACCCCCAATGGACTTACAGACACAAGGCCTCCAACATCCCCAATGGACTTACAGACACAAGGCCTCCAACACCCCCAATGGACTTACAGACACAAGGCCTCCAACATCTCCAATGGACTTACAGACACAAGGCCTCCTACATCCCCAATGGACTTACAGACATAAGGCCTCCAACATCTCCAATGGACTTACAGACACAAGGCCTCCAACATCTCCAATGGACTTACAGACACAAGGCCTCCAACATCTCCAATGGACTTACAGACACAAGGCCTTCAACATCTCCAATGGACTTACAGACACAAGGCCTTCAACATCTCCAATGGACTTACAGACACAAGGCCGCCAACATCTCCAATGGACTTACAGACACAAGGCCTCCCACATCTCCAATGGACTTACAGATGCAAGGTCTCCAACATGCCTGTGGACTTACAGACACAAGGCCTCCAACATCCCCAATGGACTTACAGACACAAGGCCTCCAACATCCCCAATGGACTTACAGACACAAGGCCTTCAACATGCCTGTGGACTTACAGACACAAGGCCTCCAACATCCCCAATGGACTTACAGACACAAGGCCTTCAACATCTCCAATGGACTTACAGACACAAGGCCTCCAACATCCCCAATGGACTTACAGACACAAGGCCTCCAACATCTCCAGTTGGACTTACAGACACAAGGCCTCCAACATCTCCAATGGACTTACAGACACAAGGCCTTCAACATCTCCAATGGACTTACAGACACAAGGCCTACAACATTCCAAATGGACTTACAGACACAAGGCCTCCAACATGCCTGTGGACTTGCAGACATAAGGCCTCTAACATCCCAAATGGACTTACAGACACAAGGCCTCTAACATCCCCAATGGACTTACCGACACAAGGCCTCCAACATCCCCAATGGACTTACAGACACAAGGCCTCCAACATCTCCAATGGACTGGCAGACATAAGGCCTCTAACATCCCCAATGGACTTACAGACACAAGACCTCCAACATCTCCAATGGACTTACAGACACAAGGCCTCCAACATCTCCAATTGGACTTACAGACACAAGGCCTTCAACATCTCCAATGGACTTACAGACACAAGGCCTCCAACATCCCCAATGGACTTGCAGACATAAGGCCTCTAACATCCCCAATGGACTTACAGACACAAGGCCTCCAACATCTCCAATTGGACTTACAGACACAAGGCCTTCAATATCTCCAATGGACTTACAGACACAAGGCCTCCAACACCCCCAATGGACTTACAGACACAAGGCCTCCAACATCTCCAATGGACTTACAGACACAAGGCCTTCAACATCTCCAATGCACTTACAGACACAAGGCCTTCAACATCTCCAATGGACTTACAGACACAAGGCCTTCAACATCTCCAATGGACTTACAGACACAAGGCCTCCAACACCCCCAATGGACTTACAGACACAAGGCCTTCAACATCCCCAATGGACTTACAGACACAAGGCCTCCAACATCTCCAATGGACTTACAGAACAAGGCCTTCAACATCTCCAATGGACTTACAGCCACAAGGCCCCCAACATCTCCAGTTGGACTTACAGACACAAGGCCTTCAACATCTCCAATGGACTTACAGACACAAGGCCTCCAACATCTCCAATGGACTTACAGACACAAGGCCTTCAACATCTCCAATGGACTTACAGCCACAAGGCCTCCAACATGCCTGTGGACTTACAGACACAAGGCCTCCAACATCTCCAATGGACTTCAGATACAAGGCCTTCAACATCCCCAATGGACTTACAGACACAAGGCCTTCAACATCCTCAATGGACTTACAGACACAAGGCCTCCAACATCCCCAATGGACTTACAGACACAAGGCCTCCAACATCTCCAGTTGGACTTACAGACACAAGGCCTCCAACATCTCCAATGGACTTACAGACACAAGGCCATCAACATCCCCAATGGACTTACAGACACAAGGCCTTCAACATCTCCAGTTGGACTTACAGACACAAGGCCTCCAACATCTCCAATGGACTTACAGACACAAGGCCTCCCACATCTCCAATGGACTTACAGACGCAAGGTCTCCAACATGCCTGTGGACTTACAGACACAAGGCCTCCAACATCCCCAATGGACTTACAGACACAAGGCCTCCAACATCCCCAATGGACTTACAGACACAAGGCCTCCAACATCTCCAGTTGGACTTACAGACACAAGGCCTCCAACATCTCCAATGGACTTACAGACACAAGGCCATCAACATCCCCAATGGACTTACAGACACAAGGCCTACAACATTCCAAATGGACTTACAGACACAAGGCCTCCAACATCTCCAGTTGGACTTACAGACACAAGGCCTCCAACATCTCCAATGGACTTACAGACACAAGGCCTTCAACATCCCCAATGGACTTACAGACACAAGGCCTTCAACATCTCCAATGGACTTACAGACACAAGGCCTCCAACATCTCCAGTTGGACTTACAGACACAAGGCCTCCAACATCTCCAATGGACTTACAGACACAAGGCCTCCAGCATCTCCAATGGACTTACAGACACAAGGCCTTCAACATCCCCAATGGACTTACAGACACAAGGCCCTCAACATCCCCAATGGACTTACAGACACAAGGCCTTCAACATCTCCAATGGACTTACAGACACAAGGCCTTCAACATCCCCAATGGACTTACAGACACAAGGCCTTCAACATCCCCAATGTACTTACAGACACAAGGCCTCCAACATCTCCAATGGACTTACAGACACAAGGCCTTCAACATCCCCAATGGACTTACAGACACAAGGCTTCCAACATCTCCAATGGACTTACAGACACAAGGCCTCCAACATTTCCAATGGACTTACAGACACAAGGCCTCCAACACCCCTGTGGACTTACACCTTTGGCCATCACACCTCCACTTCTGGACTTTTGATGGACGTTCAGGCTTTGATTTTCAGTACTGAGCCCAGAACTCACTGATGACATGTGTATGAGAACCCTGAGGCTTCTAACAACAGTTGCCCAGTGATTAGGCCTGGAACTCTGGTGTCATCAGCAAAGTTAGGCACCACACTACATCCCTCTCATTGTGAAATGTTGAGTCGATGGGACTATGCAGAATTCCCATAGCACAGACTAGGTGGGTGACATGCATGGATCTGAGCGTGATTCTACTGCAGATCAATGCAACTCTCACTTTTGGGAAACATTTCCTCTGTGTTGTGGTCTCCTCAGGATTTTATGGATTTCATTTGTGGATAAAAGGCCTGTCCAACCAATCTCCCATCTCAGCTGGTAACCACGTAAACCTTATGTAAGCCACCTGCACTCTTCCTTACACAGGACCAGCACTCATGGTCATACAGCCCCTCGGCCTATTAATTCCATGCCAACCATCAAGCACTTGCAGATGGCATTGAGCTGCGACTCTATTGATGTCATGGCTCAGACTTTTAGGTTTGAAGGAATGGCTTTGGGGACAGACAGGGCAGTTAATGGTCAGATTATGGATTAGGGACTGGGATATGGGGAAACTTGAGGCCAGGCCAGAGTCTAGTCACCCACTCCACATTTGAAGGCCATTGACGCAGATGTGGACCAGTGAGGAAGAGGGCTGGAGGCCTCTGTCCCCCAAGTTAGCCAGTTCTAGGATTGGAGTTTCCTGTGGGCAGGAGGCATGTTGGCTGCCAGCATCCTAGAGCATGACTCCACAAAACTGGAATTCAAGACCATGTGTTTGGGGTTCTATCATGCTAGTGTTGCATATGAGACTGTTATTACCACAGCACACAATCAACTGATCTAGCTTGCTCCCATAGGCCCCTTCCCAAACTGCCCATCACAGTGTAGCAAGCCCTCAGTACTGCCCCTCCCAGAGTGTGGTGCCCCATCACTGTCACCTCTCACTGTGTAGAGCCCCTTAACTGCTCTCTCCCACAATGCAGTGCCCTTTCACTGTATCTCCCATGATGCAGTGCCTTTTCACTGTCTCTCCCACAGTACAGTGCCCTCTCACTGTCTCTTATAATGCAGTGCTCTCCCACAGTAGTGCCCCTTCACTGTCTCTCCCACAGTGCAGTGCTCTCTCACTGTCTCTCCCACAGTACAGTGCTCTCTCACTGTCTCACCTCCAGGTATCACCATAGAGATTTGAAGTCTCCAAGGACTGGTTCAAGCAGCAGCTCAGAACTCAGAGATGACACTGCTGCCATTTGCTGTGACGAAGCCCCAGGAGAAAGTAAGACTGGATCACACAACCCCATTCTATCATTCTGATAAACCTGGCACAGGAAATGACTGGGGAGTGTCTGTATAACACAGAGATTTCATTCCCTTTTATTTTAGCCACTGAAATGTTAACACAGAAACTGTTAGTGTCACACTAAATCTTTAGAGCATAGAACACAGAACAGTACAGCACAGTACAGGCCTTCTGGCTACAATATTGTGTCAGCCTTATAACCTACTCTAGGATCAATCTAACCCTTCCCTCCCACATAGCCTCTATTTTTCTATCATCCACATGCCTATCTAAGGGTCTCTCAGATGTCCCTAATGTACTTGCCTCCACCATTGCTCCTGGCAGGGTGTTCCATGCACCCACTGCTCTCTGTAAAAACCCCTATTTCTGGCATCCCCACAGTGTTTTCATCCAATCACCTTAAAATAATGGCCCCTGCTATTAGCCACTTCTGCCATGGGGGAAGTCTCTGGCTATCTACTCGGTCTCGGCCTCTGATCACTTTGTCACCTCTCACTCTTCTTCACTCCCGAGGGAAAGCCCTTGCTCACTCAATGTTCCTTCACAAGGCACGCACTCCAATCCAGGTAACATCCTGGTAAACCTCCTCTGCACTCTCACCAAAAGCTTCCATATCTTTCCTATGAGGCAACCAGAACTGAACACAATAGTCAATCAGGTGAAGTGTGTCTTTGTTTTGCCACCAGTTCTGAGCACTCGTAGAGTTTATTGTGCACACCCATCTCACCTCACCAAGCGGCTCTGTGTAGCATTGGACATCAAACACTGACTCCTACAGCCCAGTGGTACTTTAGCTCACTGAGGGTCCCTGGTGGTAGACTCAGGCAGTGCAGCACCAGACAATGCGATCTGTCGGTGGAGATTAACATAAACTGATGGGAACTGGGGACCACAGCTGGGCAACAGAGGAGTTTGTATCTGACTCTTGTGGCCTTTTGTGATGAGGTAAAAGTTGAGAAGAAATAGGAACAGGACAGAGGATGGAAATAGCTAATATGACAGGACATAACTTTGAGGTGATTGGATGAAAATTTAGGGTAATGTCATAAGACCATAAAACAGTAAGGTATAAATAAGAGCAGAATTAGGCTATTCAGCCCATCGAGTCTGTTCCACCATTCTATTATTGCTGCTGGGTGAGACCATTTCAAATCACAGTTAATAAAAATGGAATTTTTCCATCTTGTCCAGGTAAATCTGGAAGTGTTTTTAAAGTTTTTTTTCCATCTTTCTTTCACTCCCTTGTCTTTCAGTCTCATCTCCCTTTCTCCACTCTCCTTCGTCTCTCTCTCCCACTCTCTCTCTTTCTTCTACCTCCCTCTCTTCCTCCATAAGACCATAAAACATAGGAGCAGAATTAGGCCATTCAGCCCATCGAGTCTGCTCCACCATTCCATCATGGTTGATCCCGGAACCCACTCAACCCCATACATCTTCCTTTTTGCCTTAAATATACCTATGGACTTGGCCTCCACTGTGGTCTGTGGCAGAGCTTTCCACAGATTCACTACTCTCTGGCTAAAAAAAAATTCTCCTTACCTCTGTTCTAAAAGGTCACACCTCAATTTTGACGCTGTGCCCTCTAGTTCTGGATACTCCCACCATAGAAAGCATCCTCTGCACATCCACTTTATATCTAGTCCTTTTAACATTTGGTAGGTTTCAATGAGATTCCCCCCCCCCCCCCACCGCATTCATCTAAATTCCGGTGAGTACAGGCCCAAAGCTGTTAAATGCTCCTCATAAGTTAACACCTTCATTCCCAGAATCATCCTCATGAGCCTCTCTCCAATGACAGCACATCCTTTCTGAGATATGGGGCCCAAAACTGTTGACAATACTCCAGGTGTGGCCTAACTAGTGTCTTATAGAGGCTCAGCACTATCGCCTTGAAATAAATGCCAACATTGCATTCGCCTTCCTTACTGCATATTGAACCTGTAAGTTAACCTTCCAGGTGTGTTCCACGAGGACTCCTAAGTCCCTTTGCACCTCTGATGTTTGAGCTTTCTCATTTAGGTAATAGTCCGCATCAGTTTCCAGTGGTCCAATATCAACTCTCACCTCCTTTTTATTCTTTATATAACTGAAAAAAACCTGTTGCATCTGATTTATATTATTGACTAGTCTGCCCTCATATTTCATCTTTTCCCTTCTTATAGCTTTTTAGTTGCCTTTTGTTGGATTTTAAAAGCTTCACAATCATCCACTTTTGCTACCTTATATGCCCTTTCCTTGGCTCTTATGCAGTCCTTAACTTTGACAGCCACGTTGTCTACCCCTGCCATTTGAGAACTTCTTCCTCTGTGGAACATAACTATCCTGCGCCTTATGAACTATTCCCAGAAACACTTCAGCCATCTCTGTTCTGCCGTCATCCTCACCAGTATCCTCCTCCTATCTACCCGGACAAGTTTCTCTCTCATACCTCTGTAATTCCCTTTATTCCATTTGCAATACTGATGCATCTGACTTATGCTCTCCCTCTCAAATTGCTATTGTGATCACTGCCTTCTGAGGGTTCCTTTACGTTAAGCTCCCTAATAAGATCAGGGCTATTACACGATACCCAATCGCCTTTCCCTGAGCAGGCTCAAGCACAGCTAGAAAGCCATCTTGTAGGCATGCAACAAATTCCATCTTCTGAAATCTGACACCAATCTGATTTCCCCAAATTCCTTGGATATTGAAGCCCCCCATTATAATCCTTGCTCCCAACTATGACCTTATTTCAGCCATGACTCAGTGATGCCACATCATACTGAGCAATCTCTAATTGTGCCATGAGTTTGTTCACCTTATTCTGAATGCTACACACATTTAAATACAGCACCTTCAGTCCTGCATCCTTTACCCTTCTGAATTTTGCCTCTATAGGCAATTTCACAGAGAACATTAGGTATGTGGAACACCGTGCCAGGTGTGGTGGTTGAGGCAAATACATTAAGGACATTTAAAACAATCTTAGATAGAACAGTATGAAAGAAAAATAGAGGGCTATGTGAGAGAAACCAGAGAGTGGGTCGTTGCTTCTCTGACTGGAGGCCTGTGACTAGTGGACGAAGGGATTCGTGCTGGGTCTGTTGTTTTTTGTCATCTATATCAATAATCTGGATCATAATTTGGTTAAGTAGATCAGCAAATCAGTGTATGACACCAAGATTGGGGGTGTAGAGGACAACAAGGAAAGCTATCAGAGCTTGCAGTGGAAGCAGCAAGGTACTGAACTTTGATAGAACCAGCCACGATAGGTCTTACACAGTGAGACAGAAGGACACTGAGGAGTGTGGTAGAACAGAGGGATCTGGGAATACAGGTCCATAATTCACTGAGAGTGCTGGCACAGTTAGATAGAGTCATAAAGTAAGTTTTTGGCACATTGGCCTTCATAAATCAAAGTATTGAGTGTTGGAGAAGGAATGTTATATTGAAGTTGTATAAGACTTTGGTGAGGCCTAATTTGGAGTATTGAGTGCAGTTTTGGTCCCCTACAGCACCTACAGAAAAGATGTAAATAAGGTTGAAAGAGTACAGTGAAAATTTATAAAAAGGATGTTGCAGAAGAATTTGATTTCTAAGGAACAATTGAATAGGTGAGGACCTTATAGGGGCATACAAAATTATGAGGGGTAAATGCAAACTCTTCCCCTGAGAGAGATCATGGTTAATGCTGAAAGATAAAAAGTTTAAGGGGAACATGAGGGAAAACTTCTTCACTCAGAGGGTGGTAAGAGTGTGGAATGAGCTGCTTACTCAAATGGTGCCTGTGAGCTTGGTTTCAACATTGAAGAGAAGTTTTGATAGGTACATGGATGGCAGGGGGTATGGAGGGCTATGGTACCGGTGTATGTCATTAGGACTAGGCAGTTTAAATGGTTTCAGCATGGACTGGATGGGCCAAAGGGCCTGTTTATGTGCTGTGCCTCTCTTTGACTCCATTTGGGAGGGAAGGGGTAGATTGATCTTGGAGCAGATTATAAGGTCAGCACAACATCTTGGGCCAATGGGGCTGTGCGTTTTGCAGTTTCTATGTTATAATATGTTCAATTAGGACCAGGCAGGATTGTGATTGTATGAGATTGAACCTCCAGCCAATATCTTTCATCAGATCTGAATAAGGTAATTTTGTGCTTAGAAATACATAGGATGTAAAGTAACAGGCCATTACTTTCTGCTCCCTGCTGGTGTTTCTGCTCGCTCCACATAAATCTGTTTCTCTCTTCCTCTGTATATGTATTCTGTTTCCCTGCAGTTCACTTCCTTAAGCCCATTAGATGTAGGATCTGAATTAGGCATTTGACCCATTGACTCCACTCTGTCTTCAAGCATGGCTGATTTATTTTCCTTCTCAATCCCATTCTCCTGCCTTCTCCCTTAGTGATGCCCCTATTAATCAAGAACTTATTGAATTGAATTGACTTTATTACTTACATCCTTCATATACATGAGGAGTAAAAACCTTTACATTACGTCTCCGTCTAAATGTGCAATTTATTATAATTTATAATAAATAGTATGGACAACAGGACAGTCAATATAACATAGAAGTACAATTGTATCAGCATGAATGAATCAGTCTGATGGTCTGGTGGAAGAAGCTGTCCTGGATCCTGTTGGTCCTGGCTTTTATGCTGTGGTACCATTTCCTGGATGGTAGCAGCTGGAACAGTTTGTGGTTGGGGTGACTCGGGTCCCCAGTGATCCTTTTTACACACCTGTCTCTGTAATTGTCCTGAATAGTGGGAAGTTAACATCTACAGATGCACTGGGCTGTCCGCACCACTCTCTACAGAGTCCTGCGATTGGGGGAAGTACAGTTCCCATACCAGGCAGTGATGCAGCCAGACAGGATGCTCTCAATTGTGCTCCTGTAGAAAGTCCTCAGGATCTGGGGGGCCCATACCAAACTTCTTCAACTGTCTGAGGTGAAAGAGGCACTGTTGTGCTTTTCTCACCACACAACTGGTGTGTAAAGACCACATGAGATCCTCGGTGATGTCTATGCCGAAGAACTTACAGCTGTTCGTTCACCTTCTCAACCCCAGATCCATTGATATCTATAGGCTTTAAATTTACTCAATGACTTGACCTCAGAAGTTGTCTGTAACAATGAGTTCCACAGATTCACTACCTTCTAAATTCCTCATCTCTGTTCTAACAGAACATCCTTGTATTCTAAGGCTGTGGCCTCCTTGTAGAAGTCAAAATCAGAATCGGGCACACAGTTGCAAGAAAATGTTAGTGAACCCTTTGCATTTACTTGGTTTTCTGCATTCATTACTCATAAAATGTGGTCTGATCTTCATCTACATCACAATAGACAAACACAATCTGCCTGAACTAATAACACACAAACAATTGTACTTCTCATCAATACTGAGTACACTATTTAAACAATCACAGTCTAGGTTCAAAGAAGTATGTGAACCTTTGGGGTAATACCTTCTACAAAAACTCTTTGGAGTCAGGTGTGCCAATCAATGAGATGAGATTGGAGGTGTAAATTGTAGCTAGCGCCTATATGAAAGACACAAAGTTAGGTTACTGACAGAGCCTGCTTTTCTCAAGAAAGATCTGTTTATGTGCTCTATGTCTTGATTAAAACAACTTTCAGAGGACCTCATAATAAGAATTGTAGAGATGTATCAAGATGGAAAAGGCTACAAAAGCATTTCTAAAGACCTGAGTGTTAATCAGTCCACAGTAAGAGAAATTATCTACAAACGGAGGAAATTCAGTACTGTTGCTACTCTCCCTAGGAGTGGGCATCCTGCAAGAGCACAACGTACAATGCTGGAGGAGGTGAAAAAGAATGCAAGGGTAACAGCAAAATACCTGCAGAAATCTGTAGATCTTGCTAAAGTCTCTGTTGATGTGTTCACTATAAGAAAAACACTGAACAAGAATTGTGTTACTGGAAGGACACCATAGAGGAAACTACTGCTCTCCAATAAATAAACACTGTTGCATGTCTCAAGTTTGCAACAGATGTTCTACAACATTTCTGGGACAATGTTCTGTGGACAGATGAGTCAAAAGTTAAAACTTTTTGGCAGAAGCGTACATTGCTATGTT
The DNA here is from genome assembly GCF_030144855.1 of Hypanus sabinus. Taxonomy (NCBI): domain Eukaryota; kingdom Metazoa; phylum Chordata; class Chondrichthyes; order Myliobatiformes; family Dasyatidae; genus Hypanus; species Hypanus sabinus. The sequence continues at coordinate 102,369,113 of NC_082712.1, forward strand.
TGGTGGAAAAAGAGCACTGCACACCAACACCAAAACCTCATCCCAACTGTGAAGCATGGTGGAAGGAGTATCATGGTTTGGGGCTCCTTTGCTGCCTCAGGAACTGGGCAGCTTGCAATTGCCAAGGGAACAATGAATTCAAAATATATCAAGACATTTTACAGGAGAATGTCAGGGTAGCAATCAGTGACCTGAAGCTTAATAGAAGTTGGATGTAGCAACAAGATGGTTATCTGAAATATAAATCAACAATAAAAAAAGACAATTTGTGTTTTGGACCTGAAGAGGGCTGTTTATGTAAGGTATCCCAGAGATACTGAAGAACTGAAAATCTCAATGGCTCTCCACATGGCTTTAGACCACCTGGACAACACAAATACCTATGTCAGGATGCTGTTCATCGACTATAACTCAGCATTAATACCATACCATCATTCACACAATCCTGATTGAGAAGTTGCAGAACTTGGGCCTCTGTACCTCCCTCTGCAATTGGATCCTCGGCATCCTAAACAGAAGACCACAATCTATGCAGATTGGTAATAACATACCCTCCTCGCTGACGATCAACACTGGTGCACATCTGATGTGATGGAAATGAGAAAGATTCTTTGGGTCTCAAAGGCAAGAGCTCTGGACACACAGAGTTAATAAATAGTTTATTTACAAGGGGAGAAAAAGCTTGGGAGTAACACCAACGGCTACAATATTCACACAAACACGCTTAGAACAGACAAGCGTGGGAAAAGTCGGGTTGGCAGTACAATACATGGAAACACAGTGTGGGGACAGAGTACAGGTACACACACAAGCAAGGGAAAAGTAACTACAATATCTGCCACCCCTTGACTATGGGCAGACACGGCTCTTTGCAATAAACGCTCCCACAACCCTATTCAATGCACAGCTCACCACGTGTCTCCAGCGCTGTTCTGCAGTCTTTAGCCTGGAGTGAAACAGGGTGGTCCTTCAAGGATGGCAAAAAGAGAGTGAGCTAAGCACATGTAGCACACTTTTTAGGTTAGGGGGCTGGAGGGTCCAGCCTAGGTGATTCACTGGGGGGCCAACAGCTGGTGCTAGATGGGTTAATCCAATTAAGGTGGCCAATGGTTAAGTGTGCATTGATTAGTTGGGAGGGGCAAAATGTTGACTGGCAGGTTGTGTGCCTTACAACCAAGTGAGGGCAGTGCTGTCACGTGACAGGCACAGCTCTCTGGATACCACCCACTGCTCTACCCTCTATATACCCATGACTGTGTGGCTAGGCATAGCTGTAAATTTGATGAAGATACAACCATTGTTGGTAGAATCTCAGGTGGCGACGAGAAGGCATACAGGAGCAAGATATGCCAATCGTGGAGTGGTGTCACAGCAACAACCTGGCACTCAACATCAGTTAGCCGAAAAAACTGATTGTGGACTTCCAGAAGGGTAAGACAAAGGAACACATATCAATCCTCATAGAGGAATCAGAAGTGGAGAGAGTGAGCAGTTTCAAGTCCCTGGGTGTCAAGATCTCTGAGGACCTAATCAGGTCCCAACATATCGATGCAGTTATAAAAAAAAAGGAAGACAGTAGTTGGACTTCATTAGGAGTTTGAAGAGATTTGGTATGTCAACAAATACACTCAAAACCTTCTATAGATATACTGTGGAGAGCATTCTGACAGGCTGCATCACTGTCTGGTATGGGGGGGGGGGTGTGGGGGTGGCTACCGCACAGGACCAAAAGAAGCTGCAGAGGGTTGTAAATTTAGTTGGCTCCATCTTGGGTACTAGTCTACAAAGTACCCAGGACATCTTCAAGGAGTGGTGTCTCAGAAAGGCAGCATCCATTATTAAGGACCTCCAGCACCTAGGGCATGCCCTTTTCTCACTGTTGCCATCAATTAGGAAGTATAGAAACCTGATGGCACACACTCAGCGATTCAGGAACAGCTTCTTCCCTTCTGCTATCCGATTCCTAAATGGACATTGAACCCTTGGACGCTACTTCACTTTGTAAAATATATACTATATTATTTAATCAATTCAATATACATATACAGTAATTGATTTACTTATTATTATTTTGTTTTTTTCCCTATATTATGCATTGCATTGAACTGCTGCTGCTAAATTAACAGATTTCACAACACACACTGGTGATACCAAACTTGATTCTGAAATGTATGAAGGAATGTTTAAAATTCCTCCTTGCTATTGTGCAGGTCTGTTCAGCAGCTACAGGAAACATTTAGTGGAGGTTATTGCTACTAAAGGGGGTTCTGCCAGTTATTACAGTTGCAAGAAAAAGTCCGTAAACCCTTTGCAATTACCTGGTTTTCTACATTAATTATAACTGGATGTCCCTTTAGAAGAAATGAGGAAGTTTAGCCAGAGCATGAATCTGTGGAATTCATTGCTACAGAGGCCAATGGAGACTGTCATTGGGTACTTTTAAAGTGGAGGTTGACAGATTCTTGATTAGTAATGGCATCAAAGGTTACATGGAGAAAATAGCTCCTATGTCTTACGGTCCATGGTACCAGAGTTGGCTTCTTGAAAAAGCCCATAATCATTTCATCAGTGCTGAAAATTGCTCATTTATCCAGCTTCCTTTGTAAGTTCCCATTGGATCTTTTCCCACTGTCCTTCCAGGCAGCACATTCCCAAACACAATAATTCACCACATTAAATAAAATGTTTCCTGAACCATCTCCATGTCCAGTCACTGCTCACCCACTCTCCCACCTGGCTAGGGATATGGGAAATGTAGAGTCACCTAAGACTCTAGCAAATTAATACAGATGTACTGCACAGGATCAGAAAAAAGCTAGACTGTTGTAAACTCAGCCTCCATCATGGGCTTTAGTCTCCACACCATCAAGGACTTCTTCAAAAGATGTTGCTTCAAGAAGGTGGCATCTATCATTAAGGACCTCCACCATTCAGGACCTGCCCTCTTCTCATTACTACCATCAGGTACAGGAGCCCAACACTCAAATGTTTTAGGAATACCTTCTTCCCTTCTGAATGATCCATGAATCTATGAACACTACCTTATTATTTTGCTCTTTTTTCACTCGTTTTATTTTATATATAATATAAAAAATCTAATATTTTTTCCTATATTGCAAAAGAACAAATTTTGTGACACACTGTCCTATTCCAAGTTTGTGACCTCTGGTCCTAGACTCTCCCACTATAGGAAGCATTCTGACCACAGTCATTCTATCAAGGCCTTTCAACATTTGATAGGTTGCAACGAGATCCCCCCTCATTCTTCTAAACTCCAGCGAGTAAAGGCCCAGAGCTATCAAACACTCCTTGTACATTAACTCCTTCATTCCCAGAATCATTCTCATAAACGTCCTCCAGATCCTCTCCAATCCTTTCTCAGATAAGGGGCCCAAAACAACCCACAATTCCTCAAATATAAATTAGTCAAACAACTTTGCAATCATTCATACACATCACAGAAATTCCTAATGCATGTGCAGGTATATGGCAAATAAAAAGTTCCTTGAAATTCCACAATAGAAAATGTTTCAGTTTGGCATTCCGTAACTTGATGTTTCACAGGTCAATTTAGTTGTTTGTCTTCACGCAGTTGCTATGCACTGTGGTCACAGTGACTCACTAGCTGTTCCACCATAGCACCATCAGTCAATTCTCACCCAGCTGACAAGGACAAGTGTAGTCCTGGTTCAGTATTTCCCACATCACACATTTTCCATTCCCAGAGCATATCCAATGATTATCTGTCATTCCACCCCAGGCAATGCGGCTTGTTATTCAAAGGATGTGGCTTTCTTAAAGAAAGACAGTTAACATTTCAATGCAGTGGACCCAAAATGTGAAATTTATTTCTCTCTCCATGGATGCTGAGTGTTTCCAGCATTCTCCTTCTTCGTTTTGTGCTTTCAGCATCTCCAGTGTTTTATTTTAGCACCAAGAGGCTCTTTGGACCAAGTCTCTGAAGGAGATTCAGTGGGCAGGTGTACTAGAAAGAAAAGATGCTGGATGTTAGTAAGGCATTTGATAAGGTTCCCCATGGAAAGCTCATTCAGAAAGTCAGGATGCATCAGATCTTAGAACCTTGTCTAAATAGATACTGAATCAGCTACCCATGGAAGACAGAGTGTAGTTGTAGATGGAGTGTATTCTGCCTGGAGGTCAGTGACCATAGGCATGCCACAGGGATCTGTTCTGCTCTTTATGATTTTTATAAATAACTTGGATGAGGAAGTGGAAGAGTGGGTTAATGTTTGCAGGCATGGAGAGTACAGAAGATAGTCTTAGGCTATAATGGGATATTGACAGGATGCAGGGATGTGCTGAAAAGTTGCAGTTGCAGTTCAATCTGGGAAAATGTGAAGTGATTCACTTTGGAGGATCAAATCTGAAGGTACGACACAGGGTTGATGGCAGGATTCTTAGCAATGTGGATCTTGGGATCTATGTACATATGTACTATGTCAAAGTTATCATACAAATTGATGGGATGTTTAAGGTGCATGGTGTGTCAGGTGATTCAGTTCAAGAACTGAGAGGTAAGGTTGCAGCTCTATAAAGTCCACACTTGGCAATATTGTGCTAGGTAAAAAATGTGAAAGCTTTAGAGAAAATGCAGAGATGTAGCAGGATGCTGCCTGGATTAGAGAGCGCTTGGTAAATGCATTTCTTACATATTCACATTTACACAGACACAAACACTGCCTTGTTATCTGCTGTCCTGCTGAGTGCGTGCACTTCAGTATCTGCTCCCGGTATATTCTAATAATAGGTCCTAAAAAGTTGGTGTAACCCTCAGCCTTCGCCAGCACATGTTCGTCTAGGGCAGGGGTCGGCAACCTTTACCACTGAAAGAGCCATATGGACCCGTTTCCCACAGAAAAGAAAACACTGGGAGCCACAAAACCCTTTTTGACATTTAAAATGAAATAACACTGCATGCAAAGTTTTTTTTTGCCTTTATGCTATATATAAACAAACTATAATGTGTTGCATTTATGAAATCGATGAGCTCCTGTAGAGAAAACTAAATTACATTTCTGCATGCAACAAAAACATTTTGAACTCCGAAAAAAAGACGTTGGGTTGAAGGTTACTTTTAAGTAAAATACTCGATGTCTATTTGAGTCCTTCTTGTATTTATGAAAAATGCCGAAGTTAAATTGTCCGCCAGCAGCAAACCAAAAATAACGTCAGCCAGCTATCAACCTGAAAAATAAAAGGACTATTTCACTGAACCTTGAAAAAATATGAATATACGTAAAATAATAGGCAATTAAAATATTTATCATACTTGGCTAATGGGATTTCTGCTCCTGGACCTCAGCGCACAGCGTCTGCGCATCAGGGCTGTATGACGTCACCTTCATCTTTACACAGGATCGCAAGCTGTCATCTGTGAGGCATCCGCGATGTTTGTTTTTAATAAAGTTCATGTTGGAGAACACCTGCTCACATACATATGTGGATCCAAAGATCAACAGGACTCCAAGCGCATACTTTTTAATATTTACATAAATGTCGGGGATAGCATTCCATGGTTCGAACACAAGTTTGTCCGATTTGGAGAGGTTTTCAATATCACTCCATTTGTGATTCTGAGCAAGAACGGCCTTCTGACGGGCAACATCTTCAAGGTCTGCTGTCAAGCGCCTAAACCTGGACACCCATATGTCTTTGTCGGCTAGTTCCATCTCAAGATCAGGTTGACTCACACCTGCCAATGTAGTCGTATTCAGTAGGGATGGATCGATGCTTAGGGGAGTGACCGGGAAGGATAATGTGTTTTTTTTCCTCTCTGAACTCACAGAAGCGTTTCCCAAACGATGTTTGCAGTGCGATGATTGCAGAATGTAAATACTCCGAATTTATCATGTTGTGAGCTTGTTTGACCTGTCTCAAATTGTGCCTTTCTGTAAATCTCTGGCAAGCACTGTCAACTTGCGCTTGAATGCCAAAACATCCTCCAACATGTGCAGGGCTGTGCGTCCTTTCCCCTGAAGAGCTGTATTCAGCGTGTTCAGGTGCGCTATCATGTCTACCATGAAGTGTAGCTTTTCCAGCCACTCTGGCTGTTTCAGCTCAGGAAAGGTGAGCCCTTTGCTGCCCAGGAAAGTTTTCACTTCTTCCAGACACACGACAAAGCATTTCAGCTCCTCCCCTCTGGACAGCCACCGGACTTTGTTGTGCAGCAGATCAGAATATGCGCTTTCCAGCTTGTCCAGTAACAAACGGAATTGACGGTGATTTAAACTTTCTGCCATTATTTTATTGACAATCTGAATGACAACATCTATTACTTCTGTGCATTCCGGAGGAAATGTTTGAATGCACAGTGCCTCTTGGTGCAAGATGCAGTGAAAAGTCAGCAGCTTTCTGTCCAGCGATTTCTGCAGTAAAGCCACAAATCCCTTGTGCACTTCTGTCATACTTGGTGCCCCATCAGTAGCTACTGACACCAGGTGGGTCATCTTCATTCCTTTGGCTCTTAAGCAATTCAAGACAGCCTCACAGATGTCCTCCCCCGCCCGTGTTTGGCCTTTTAGAGGTATCAACTCAATCATTTCTTCCTGTGGCCCGGCAGAACAGCGCTATTTGTTCAATATCACCTTTGTCTTTAGACTCGTCACAGGAAATCGAATAGGCCACAGCTGAATTGATGTCTTTAATTTGCTGTCTTCTGCCATTTTTATGGTTCTGTCTTTGACAGTCTTTGCAGAGAGGGGCATATCCCTGATTTTCTACACAATTTCACTCCGTGAAAAGTCCGTGAATTGTAAAGTCCCTGTTTTATATATTCACCATCTGGTAAACTGCTTCCCGTGCCTGACTATTTCCTGAGCAGCAACAAAGCTAGCATATGTAGTTGATTTTCCAGACTTCATCCACTTTTTGAAATGATTTTTGCTCAGATCAACCTTCCGCATCAGTTCCGAAACGGCTTTTTTTCTCTCATCTCTATCCGGATATTTTTGAGCAAAGGCTGCGTGTTTATTCTGGAAATGTCTTGCGACTTTTGACTTTTTGTTGTTTGCTAGTTTCTCATTGCATATTAAGCATACCGGTAAACCAGTCTCGTCAGCAGTGAAAGCAAATGAATCTGCCCATGAATCATTAAACATTCTGTTTTCTTCAGTCACTTTTCTTTTTTTAGAATTCTCCATAGTTATTCTACCTTGGATCGAAAAATTAAAGAAATCGCGCACTGGCGGGTGTCAGGTATTGGCAGTGGTGACGTATATTAATAGCGACAAAAAACACGTTTTATTTAGATTTTACAACATCACCATAATCCTCAAATTTAGAATTGCATTTCAAAACCTAACAAACTAACGTAAAATACATTTTAATTAAATACTCATTATTTATTTTCCAAAACCACAGGGAGCCGCAGCACAGAGATGAAAGAGCTGCATGCGGCTCCGGAGCCTCGGGTTGCCAACCCCTGGTCTAGGGGAAGACAACTTCTGGTCCCACCAATATGAGAAATCTCGTTTGTATGGATGCTGTGTGATGTGTTGCCCAGTCAGAAACCCGCGGTGCAAAATATCACAGTACACCATATGCAATCAACTGATTGAACTTTATAAATCTTAATCTGAATATAGGGTTAGTTTAAAAAAATAAAAAGGGCCCATTTTAAGGAAAAAGTCAAAAGTGCACACTGGAGCTCACAAATATGGCCATTCATCAACCATTGACCTCCTCTGAGTGTCGCCGAAGCTATTGTTGTTTTCTAGTAGATATCTTTTTGTAAATATTGGCATTTTATTTTCACCATTTTGCTAATTTTTGTAAGTTTGTTTTTGGTGCACCTAATAAAACAGCCTTACACTAAAGTGCTAAGCGACTCCAGCACTTTTTCCCTTTGGTCATAACCCACAATTAACAATGTGTTATGAGGAAAAGGTTGAGCTCGGGCTTTTCTCTTTGGAACAAAGGAGGGTGAGACGTGACTGAATAGAGGAGTATAAGATGATAAAAGTGGTCAGCCAGTCTTTTTTTCCAGGTGGGTAATAGCTAATACAAGGGGGCATAATTTTAAGGTGATTGGAGGAAAGTATAGGGGGAATGTCAGATGTAGTATTTTGTATACAGATAGTAGCAGATCTGTAAAGGGTGATGATGGAGGTGGATAAATTAGAAACATTTAAGAACCTCTTAGAAAGGCATATCTAAAAATGGACTCAACATACTCAACAACAGCCTATTGTCTGGGGCTATGAATTCCACAAATTCACCATCCTCTGGCTAAAGAAATTCATCCTCATCTATTCTAAATGGATATCCTCCTATTCTGAGGTTGTGACCTCTGATTCTAACCTTCCCCCCCCCCCCCCACCCCCATAGGAAACATCTTCTGCACATCCTATCTAGGCCTTTCAATATTCGATAGGTTTCAATGAAAAACACCGGCCCTCGGGCTGCTATTGCAATAAGCTAATTTACATGAACTTTATATCTAGCTTGTGATGACAAACATGAACTGGAATGCTATTGTTTGATGCTGTTGCATTAAGCATCTGTGTACTGCTCCAGTCCCTGACCACATTCCACACAGATTATGTCACAAACATACAGTGAAATGAGTTGTTTTGCACCAACAATCAACAAAGTCCAAAGAAATGTTCAGGTGCAATCCGCAAACATCACCACACTTCTGGCGTCAAGCTAGCACATCTACAGTCTATGAACTCGAACTTGTACACCTTTGGAATGTGGGAGGAAACCAGAGTTCTACTGTTTAATAAAATGTATCTTTATTTCTTTTACATTCACCTTCAGGGTAAGGAGTAAAGTGGTGGCACAAAAACAAATTACTTAATACATCGCTCGTGAACTATGCTTAATCATCACATGGCCCTCAGAATCTTGTGTGAATAGTGGAGAGAATGTAGTATCATCCTCAGAGAGTGATTTACACAGAGCATGGTCCAAACGAGACACTCGAATATGTGGGGAACTACTGACCCCACTGTGACCCTCAGAAAGGATCCTGTTTTTCCTGTAACGGTGGGAGATTACCCGGTTCCCCTGTGAATCTTGGCTGAACAAATCTGACACCTCGCACTGGTCACCGAGCAGCTCTCGACACTTCATAAAAGCCACCGGTTTGTCATTCAGTGCACTTGGACATTGCAGGAGGGAGGTATTTCCGAAAGGCATCAGGGTCCTTTCCAGAAGTGGCTGATACAGGTCTTTCCTCTTTCCAGTGAAAGAAGACAACATAGGTTCAAAGATATTTTCCTTGTTGTTTAGAAATGAACTGTTGCCCCGGTCTGGTTTGGGTAAAAGCACTGCCTTCCTTTCCAATAGGCCCCGTGCTCTGCTTACAGAGCACTGTGTCGAGGTGAGACAGCCCGACATCTCAGATCCAAAGCTTTCTCTGCACAGTGTTTCAGAATCGGCACAAGGACAGACTCCCTGGTCCAGCCTGGAATTGACAGCAGCGGACGGTGCTGACCTCCTGTGCGAAATCACTCTTCTGCCTTGTGAATCCTGAGTAAACCCATGACAGATACTGTCAATAGGGCCTTTGACGGATGCTGTGTCTTCCCCTGGAGTACTGGACTGTGACTCACTTGTCACACCATCAGCTTTACAACAGGGCAGCTGGGTTCGATGCAACACCTGAGAAGCCTGCTCATCTGAGCCTAGTGCAGATTTGATGCACGTGGTGGTGGGAGGGGAAATGTTCCCCACTGTGCTATGGCAGACCTCTGTCAATGTGGTTGGCCTCATCTCCCTGCCATCTGTCTGAGTGTGAGAGTCGAGGCCACCTGCACACAGATCTGCATCAATGATCACCTCAGGTTGATCTTTAAGAGTTTTGTCTTCACTGGTGCTGGGGAATGGTAAGGCAGCAAGGGAATGGTCCACCGCTTGTAGGTTAGAGGTATGTGCGGTGCTCCTAGGGTTACCTACAATGCACAAATAAAAGAATCAGGTTCATTAGAAACACAAGTAGTACTGCAGATGCTGTAAATCCAGAGCAACACACACAAAAGTGCTGTGGAACTCAGCAGGTCAGGCAGCATCTATGGAGATGAATAAACAGTCATCATTTCAGACCAAGACTCAAAACATCAAAAGTTTATTGCTGCCTGACCTGCTAAGATCCTCCAGCATTTTGTGTGTGTTATAATCACTGCCTTACATGAGATGAAATTTGTTGTTCTGTGGCAGCAGTAGAGCAGAAATAAAATTATAAATTACAAAATAAACAAATAGTGCATAAAATGGGTAGTGTTCATTCGACTATTGAAAAGTCTGATGGTGGAAAGGAAGGAGCTGCTTGTGAGTCATTGAATGTGGGTCCTCAGACTCCCACACCTCTTCCATAACAGTAATAACAAGGAGAGGACATGCTTTGGATGGTGAGGGTTCTCAGTGATGGGTGCCACCTTCTCTCAATAATGTCCTTAGTGGTGGGAAGGGTTATGCTGGCTGAGCAGCCCCTTGCAATCCTCCAATAACCAATTTGAACACCATGTAGAGAATTGAGGGCTGTGACAGCACAGGAGAAGGTGTAGAATGCAGAGGTTTAGGAGATTGTTAACTCAAGAGACTTCAGACGCTGAAATGTGGGCCAACAAACAATCTGTTGGAAGAACTCAACGGGTTGAGCAGCATCTGTGGGAGGAAAGGAATTGTTGACATTTTGCATCAAATTCCCCACCCCACCAGAGATACTGCTCAACCTGCTGAGTTTTTCCAGCTGATGGTATGTTACCAGGTTACACTCCTGAGAAGTGGTTGCCTCGGTTGAGGGTGCATTCCTTTGAATGAACAAGAATAAACGCAAAATTACTGTTCCACCATTCCATCATGGCTGATTCATCATCCCTCTCACCCCCACTCTCCTGCCTTCTCTCCGTAACCTTTGACGTCCTGATTAATCAAGAATCTATCAATCTCCGTCTGAAATATACCCAATGACTTGCCTGCACAGCCATCTGCAGCAACGTATTCCAGATACACCATTCTGAATGAAGAAATTTTTCCTCATCTCTGTTCTAAATGGATGTCCCTCAATTCTGAGATGGTGCCCTCAGGTCCTAGATTCCCCCACTATTGGAAACATCCTCCTCACGTCTACTCTATCCAAACCTTTCAATATTTTATGTTTCAATGAGATCTTCCTTTATTCTTCTGAACACCAGCAAGTATAGGCACAGAGCCATCAAACACTCCTCATAAGTTAACCTATTAATTCCTGGGATCATTCTTGTGAACCTCTTCTGGACTCTCTCCAATATCAGCACATCCTTTCTTAGCCAAGTGGCCTAAATGTGGTCTGACCAGTACCTTATAAAACCTTGGCATTATATCCTTGCTTTTGTAATTTAGTCCTCTTGAAATAAATCTGACATTGCATTTGCCTTCCTTACCACCAATCCAATTTCAAGTTAACCTTTAGGGATTCCTGCACAAGGACTCCAAAGTTCCTCTGTACCTCTGATTTTTGAATTTTCTCCCCCTTTACAAAATAGTCCTCACGTTTATTCCTTCCACCAAAGTGCACAACCATGCACTTCCCTCTGCCAGTCTCCCAATCTGTCCAAGTCCTTCTATGGACACCCTGCTTCCTCAACACCACCTGCCCCTCCACTATCTTCATATTGTCTGCAGATGTGGCCACAAAGCCATCTATTCCTTCATCCAAATCACTGACATACAACGTGAAAAGAAGCACCCCATACATTACTAGTCAATGGCAGCTGTCCAGAGAAGGCTTCCTTTATTCCTACTCTTTGCTTCCTGCAAGGCAGTCAATCTTCTCTCCATTCTAATACCTTTCCTGTAATACCAGGGGCTCTTATTTTGTTTTGCAGCCTCATGTTCAGAGCCTTGTCAAAGACCTTCTGAAAATCCAAATAAACAACTTTCCATCCTGCCTCTTACTTCTTCAAAATTCCCTTAAGGAAACCATGCTGACTTTGGCCTATTTTGTCATGTGTCTCCAAGTACCCTGAAACCTCATCCTTAGTAATAGATTCCAACATCTTTCCAACCACTGAAGTCAGGCTAACTGGCCTATAATTTCCTTTCTTCTGTCTCCCTTGAAGTTAGGGATCCTCTTGGAAAGTGATTACTGTATGATTGAGTTTCTCATACAAATGGAGGGTGCAATAATCCGATCTAAGACCAGTGTATTATGCCTAAACAAGGGAGACTACAATGGGATGAGAGAGGAGTTGATTAGGGTGTACTGGGAACACGGGCTATATGGTTGTACGGTTGAGGGACTTTCAAAGAGATTTTTCACATTGCTCAACAAAAGTATATTCCAGTTAAAAGCAAGGACAGCAAGCACAGGGACTGCCAGCCATGGATAACTAAGTAAATAAAAGAAGGCATCAAACTAAAAGCTCGTGCTTACAAAGTCGCCAAGAGTAGTGGGAAACTGAAAGATCTGGAAAACTTTAAAAAGCAACAAAGAACCACTAAGCAAGCAATAAAGAAAGAGAAGATAGATTATGAAAATAAACTAGCACAAAATATAAAAACGGATAGAAAAAGTTTTTATAATTATATGAAGTGGAAAAGGGTGGCTAAAGTGAATGCAAATCCCCTGGAAGACAAGAAGGGGGAATTGATATTAAGTAATGAGGAAATGGCAGATGCTTTGAAAGACTATTTTGTGTTGGTCTTCACAGTGGAGGACACATCTAACATACCGAGAAAAGATGATATGGATGCAAATGGAGGTGAGGACCTCGATATAGTAGCTATCACTTAAGAGGTAGTGCTCATCAAACTTCTGGGCCTAAAGGTATACAAGTCCCCTGGTCCTGATAGAATGCATCCCAGGGTACTGAGATTATCGTAGAGGCTTTGGTGATAATTTACCAAAATTCTCTGGACAGGTCCCAGCGCATTGAAGAAGCTAATGACACGCCACTGTTCAAAAAAGGATGTAGGCAGATAACTATAGGCCAGTTAGTTTAACATCTGTAGTTGGGAAAATGCTTGAAGCTATCATTAAAGAAGAATTAGCAAGGCATCCGGAAATAAATAGATTCATTAGGCATATGCAGCATGGATTCAGCAAAGGCACCTGCACCTGCACAACAATGCACCTGGAGCATGTAGTTCCGGTCACCTTATGCTGGCTTTGGAGGTAGTGCAGAGGATGTTCACCAGGTTGATTCCAGAGATGACGGGGTTAGACTACAAGGAACGATTGAGTCGCTTGGGACTGTACTCACTGGAATTCAAAAGAATAAGACGAGATCTTATAGAAACATGTAGAATTATGAAAGGAATAGATAAGATAGAGGCAGGAAAGTTGTTTCCACTGGTAGGTAAGACCAAAGCTAAGGGGACATTGCCTTAAGATTCAGGGGAGTAAACTTAGGATGGAGATGAGGAGGAACTACTTTTTCCAAAGAGTGGTGAATCTGTGTTATTCTCTGCCCAATGAAGCAGTGGAGGCTACCTCAGTAGATATATTTAAGACAAAGTTGGATAGATTTTTGCATAGTAGGGGAATTAAGGGTTATGGGGAAAAGGTTGAGATGAATCCACGGGCAGATCAGCCATGATCTTATTGAATGGCAGAGCAGGCTCAATAGGCCAGATGGCCTTCTCCTGCTCCTATTTCTTATGTTCTTAAAGAGCGGAGTGACATTTGAAATTTTCCAGTCTAGTGATTCTAGAAAGATCATTACTAATGCCTCCAAAATCTCTACAGCAACCTCTTTCCGAACCTTAGAGTGTAATCCATTTGGTCCAGGTGGCATCCACCTTCGGAGTTTTCAGCTCCCCAAGCACCTTCTTCTTAGAAATAGCAACAACACTCACGTCTGACCCAACACTATCACATTTCTGGCATTCTCCTAGTAGTCTTCCACAGTGAAGACTCTTGCAAAATACTTATCAAATTCGCCCGCGAGAGGTTCCAGTGATGTCATCGTCCAGAATGGCAGCTTAAATCAAGAGCTCCTCTGGAAAAACGCATATTTTGCCCCATTAATCCATCAAATATAAGATCTTTCGAAAATATCTGAATTGATAAGGAGGGCAAGAATGGGGAAAAAGAATGGAGATTAAAAAAAAGCATCACTGCGGAGCCTATGGAAGAGAGAGGTACAACGCGCGGCTCTCCAACACGTGCGTGTGGTGGCGAAGCTGACGCTGGGCCTTGTTCAGGCGAAGCAGCAAATATGATAAGGATTTTGGAAGAGATAAGGAAAGTCCAAAAAGATATACAACAGCAACTCAATGATATAAAGTGAGAGCTCGCCAACGTCAATCAGAAAATAGCGATGGCAGAGACACGAATTGAGAAGGTGGAAAATCACGTGCAAAATGTGGAACAGATACTCAGTCAGACAATAAAAATATTAAATCAACAGGAAAGTAAACTGCTTGATCTGGAGGGAAGATCGCGACGGCAAAATATCAGGATTTATAATGTTCCCAAAGGAGCGGAGGGGTTATTGATGATGGAGTTTGCAGAAAAGTTGCTGCGGGAAGCGCTGGAGATTCCCCAGACTATGGAGATTGGAATTGAGAGGGCACATTGTACGTTCGTCCCGCGGCCTTCCGGAGACAGAGAAAATAAACCGCACTCAATAGTACTTAGAGTCCTTCGATTCAAAAGCAAGACGGAGATTCCATGAAGGGCCTGGGGAAAGAAGAGGGTGTATTGGAACGGGAAATTAATATACTTCAGTGGTCCTACAGAAAAGGAAGGAATATTCCAAAGTGAAACGAATATTAAAGCAAGAAAAGATTAAATTCCAAACCCTGTACCCTGCTAAACTGAGGGTGTTTTACGAAGAAGGTATACATCTATATCAGACGGTGGAAGAGGAGACTGCGGACATGAACAGCAGAGGATTGCCCGTTAGCATGGTCAGACCAAAAGCCTGGCTAAGCAATTATCTTGGGAAATAGTAAGAGAACCGAGAAAGCAAGGGATGGGAGGAAGATGAGAGAAGGATATTAGGAAGAGTCTGTGAGTTCTCCAATGACAACCCTCACCTCTTCCAGAAAAGCCATAAGGTTTGGCTAACTTTAAAAGTACTGATAAACTAAACAGAAGCAAAAATAGACGGTGATATACCTATCTCGAGAAATACGTATTATAATGTGGATTTTATATCACTAAATTTTCTCTTTTATTTATTCATTCACTCCTTTTTCCCCACCTAAATGAGAATATATACATGGGAGGAATACACAAGGAAATCATTTCTGTGTAATGGACATAAATTTTTTTACATACTTTTATAGGTACTGCAGCTCACAGATTGGAGGGGCTATCCCCCCACGGCTAGATGTTTCTTCCAGCTCAACCCAGGGTCATCTAGAGACCCCAACCTTGGAATCACACCTTTGTTACCTTTTTTTTTCATTATTTGCATTTCTTGGTTGTTATTTGTTCAGGGAGTAGATCAATTAAGTTATATTCTACAAATTTTAATAACACATGGCTAAAGACAAAGTAAAATTCATTTCTTTTAATGTCAATGGGTTGTTGAATCCAATCAAACACAGTAAAATTCTATCAAAAATGAAAAAAGAACAAGCCCATGTAGTATACTTAGAGGAAACTCAATTAAGTGATAATGAGCATGGAAAATTAAAGAGAATGGGCTTCACTAATTTGTTTTTTTCCTCATATAAATCAGGACATAGAAGAGGAGTTGCTATTCTCATATCAAGCAAGCTAAATTTTGAAAAAGTATTCAAAATGGGAGATAAGGAGGACAGATATATTATGGTAAGGGGGAACATAGACAGAAATCTAGTTACTTTATTAAACATATACGCACCCCCAGGAAGTGATATTAGTTTCTTCCAGAAAATTACTAATATTAATTTGGAGAAGGAAGGCTGAGAGTCGGAGTGGGAGTACAGTGAAAGCCATTTTGATTTTTTCTTCTTCTCATCTGAGTTGAGAGAGGCAGGACTGCGCAGCATGTGACGTCAGGCAGTGAAGCGCAGAAGATTTAAAAGGAACACAGCCTTGTACAGTGGGCAGCAGAGTGAGCCGGGAGCAGAAAACAAATGGGCTTAGGCAGAAATGGGTGAGGCAAGGTAGGTTTAGGTTTCAGTTTTTCCTGTTATTTGAGGAAAGGGGGAAGTATGAGTGTGAGGGCAGCTTGTTGTTCTCAGTGTCGGATGTGGGAGGTCCTGGAGTCTCCTAGCCTCCTGGACGTCCACATCTGTGCCAGGTGTGACGAGCTGCAGCTCCTAAGGAACCGTGTTAGGGAACTGGAGCTGCAACTCAATGACCTTCGTCTGGTCTGGGAGAGTGAGGAGTTGATAGAGAGGAGTTACAGGCAGGAGGTCAGGGCTACGGGAGGCAGACAGGTGGGCCACGGTTAGGAGAGGGAAGGGGAAGACAAGTACTGGAGAGTACCGCAGTGGCTATACTCCTTGACAATAAGTACTCCTGTTTGGGTACTGTTGGGGGGGGACAGCCTACCTAGGGCAAGCAACAGAAACCATGCCTCCGGCACAGAGTCCGGCCCTGTAGTTCAGAAGGGTGTGGAAAGGAAGAGGAAGGAAGAGGAGACTCGATAGTTAGGGTGTCAGATAAGCAATTCTGTGGACGCAGTCAAGAGACCCAGATGGTAGTTTGCCTCCCTGGTGCCAGGGTCTGGAATGTTTCTGATCACGTCCAAGATATCCTGAAGTGGGAGGGTGAGGAGCCAGAGGTACATATAGGTACCAATGCCATAGGTAGGAAAAAGGAAGAGGTCCTGAAAGGAGAATATAGGGAGTTGAGAAGAAGGACCGCAAAGGTAGTAATCTCGGGATTACTCCCCGTGCCACGCGACAGTGAGAGTAGGAATGGAATGAGGTGGAAGATAAATACGTGGCTGAGGGATTAGAGCAGGGGGCAGGGATTCAAGTTTCTGGATCATTGGGACCTCTTTTGGGACAGGTGTGACCTGTACAAAAAGGATGGGTTGCACTTGAATCCTAGGGGGACCAATATCCTGGCGGTGAGATTTGCGAAGGCTACTGGGGACAGTTTAAACTAGAATGGTTGGGGGTTGGGAATCAAATTGAAGAGACTAGGAGAGAGGAGGTTAGTTCACAAATAGAGAAAGCTAGTAGACAGTGTGTGAGGGAAGATAGGCAAGTGACAGAGAAGAGGAGCATTCAGACAGATGTAGGGGAGAAGGAAGAAAAAGATAATAAAGTTGTTTGCACCGTTAGAGATAAACAGAGAGTAAGAGGTGGAGAGTTTCTTAAAATGCATCTATTTTAATGCTAGGAGCACATTAAGAAAGGTGGCTGAGCTTAGAGCATGGATTGATACCTGGAAATATGATGTTGTAGCAGGAGGGGTGTGATTGGCAACTAAATATTCCTGGATTTCGTTGCTTCAGGTGTGATAGAATCGGAGGGGCAAGAGGGGTAGATGTTGCATTGTTTGTCAGAGAAAATATTACAGCGGTGCTTTGGCAAGATAGATTAGAGGGCTCATCTAGGGAGGCTTTTGGACGTCTCTGAACAAGAGTCTTTCATGATCATGACATCCGAACAGACACCAAAATGTTAGTGTACAAAGCAGTGGTAATCCCAACGCTCCTGTATTCATTAGAAACCTGGACAACATACCGACAACATCTGAAGGCACTTGAAAAGTTCCATCAATGCTGTCTTCGAAACATCTTAAATATCAGCTGGCAAGATAGAAGAACCAACGTCAGCGTGTTAAATGAAGCAAAAACAACAAGCATTGAAGCCTCCGTCATCAAGAACCAACCAAGATGGAGCAGTCATGTTGTTCGGATGAAAGACAAACGCCTGCCGAAACAAATCTTCTATTCCCAGCTTAAAGAAGGCAAACGTAAAAGAGGCAGACAGCAGAAGAGATTCAAAGACGTCTTAAAAGCCGACATGAAGAAATGTAACATTGACATCAACGATTAGGAAACCAATGCCAAGGACAGGAAACTCTGGCAAGCCATCATCCAAGAAGGAACAGCAATCTTCGAAACCAACAGATGTGCAGAATTAGAAGAAAAGAGAAGAAAATTTAAAGAGAGACGGCAACAACCAAAGCCCGATCTGCCATCTGGAACTACCTGTCCTGAATGCGGAAGAACTTTCAAAGCCAAGATTGGACTCATAAGCCACTTGAGAATCCATAAATAGATCAACAGAACAAAGACCATCATCCTCAACCACAAGAGATAGCCATGATGACGAGGATGCCCTGGGGTTTTCCTTAATCCTGCCCACCAAGGCCTTCTCATGGCCCCTTCTGTCTCTCCTAATTTCCTTCCTATTAGCCTTATAATCTTCTAGATCTCTAACATTACCTAGCTCTCTGAACCTTTTGTAAGCTTTGCTTTTCTTCTTGACTAGATTTATTACAGCCTTTGTATGCCACGGTTCCTATTACCTACCATAACTTCCCTGTCTCCGCATCTCAGTTCTAAAAGGACGTCCTTCAACCCCTCTTGTCCTAAAATCCCTTACCATGGGAAATAACTTTGCCACATCTAATCTGTTCAGACCTTTTAACATTCAGAATGTTTCTATGAAACGCCCCACATTCTCCTGAACTCCATGGAATATAGCCCAAGAGCTACCAGACATTCCTCATACAGTAACCCTTTCATTCTTCCCAGTTACAGGAAGCCTTTCATTCCTGGAACCATTCTTGTGAATCTTCTCTGAACCCTCTCCAATGTCAGTATATCCTTTCTAAAATAAGGAGACCAAAAACTACACACAATACTCCTAATAAAGTATGTAAAAGGGTTAACACTTTGTTATAGTAGCCTGTTTTTCTGAAAGAAACCGCTGATGATCAACAGATGTGCTAATTTTGTTATTCATTGCTGAGCAATATTTCTTCTTGAAGGTAGCCAGCTAGGGTTTCAAGATGCTTATCTCCTTGTGCAGTCATGCATAGAGATAGGACAGCTCCAGTCTATTTTGTGTATGTGAGGCCATTATGCCTATTCTGTAATTTGTCTTTTTGGACTGTCATGTAGTAGATAACTTTGGCTCCAGCCTGTCTTATGTGGGGGTATCTGAATGAATATATCCATTCGTAAGGGGAATTGTGAGTTAGTTGGTGGATTGATTAGGAACAGTCACAGACTGCTCCTGTTTGAGCAACTAACTGAGTAAGCCATAAGACCATAAGACAAAGGAGCAGAAGTCAGCCATTCGGCCCATTTCATCATGAGCTGATCCATTCTCCCCTTTAGTTCCATTCCCCCTGCCTTCTCACCATAACCTTTGATGCCCTGACTACTCAGATACCTATCAATCTCTGTCTTAAATACACCCAATGACTTGGCCCCCACTGCTGCCTGTGGCAACAAATTCCATAGATTCACCACCCTCTGGCTAAAAAATCTTTTCCACAGCTCTTTTCTGAATGGATGCCCTGCAATCCTCAAGTCATGTCCTCTCGTACTAGACTCCCCCACCATGGGAAACAACTTTGCCACATCCACTCTGTCCATGCCTTTCAACATTCAAAATGTTTCTATGAGGTCCCCCCTCATTCTTCTAAACTCCAAGGAGTACAGTCCAAGAGCAGTCAAACGTTCCTCAGTTGTTAACCCTCTCATTCCTGGAATCATTCTAGTGAATCTTCTCTGAACCCTCTCCAATGTCAGCACATCCTTTCCTAAATAAGGAGCCCAAAACTGCACACAGTATTCCAAGTGAGGTCTTACCAGGGCCTTATAGAGCCTCAACATCACATCCCTGCTCCTATACTCTATTCCTCTAAAAATGAATGCCAACATTGCATTTGCCTTCTTTGCAACCGACTCAACCTGGAGGTTAACCTTAAGGGTATCCTGCACGAGGACTCCCAAGTCCCGTTGTGTCTTAGAACTTTGAATTCTCTCCCTATTTAAATAACAGTCTGCCCGTTTATTTCTTATACCAAAGTGCATGACCGTACACTTTCCAACATTGTAATTCATTTGCCACTTCTTTGCCCATTCCCCCAATCTATCCAAGTCTCTCTGAGACTCTCTGTTTCCTCAGCACTACCGGCCCCTCCACCTATCTTTGTATCATCAGCAAAATTAGCCATAAAGCCATCTATTCCATAATCCAAATTGTTGATATACAACGTAAAAAGAAGTGGCCCCAACACAGACCCCTGTGGAACACCATTGGTAACCGGCAGCCAACGAGAATGGGATCCCTTTATTCCCACTCTGTTTCCTGCCAATCAACCAACGCTCTACCCACGTATGTAACTTTCCCATAATTCAATGGGTTCTTAACTTGTTTAGCAGCCTCATGTGCGGCACCTTGTCAAAGGCCTTCTGAAAATCCAAATACACAACATCCACTGCATCTCCCTTGTCTAGCCTACTTGTAATTTCCTCAAAAAATTGCACTAGGTTTGTCAGGCAGGATTTTCCATTAAGGAAACCATGCTGAGTTCTGCCTATCTTGTCATGTGCCTCCAGGTACTCCGTAACCTCATCCTTGACAATCGACTCCAACAACTTCCCAACCATTGACGTCAAGCTAACAGGTCTATAATTTCCTTTTTGCTTCCTTGCCCCCTTCTTAAATAGCAGAGTGACATTTGCAATCTTCCAGTCCTCCGGAACCAAGCCAGAATCTATCGACTTTTGAAAGATCATTGCTAATGCCTCCGCAATCTCCACTGCTACTTCCTTCAGAACACAAGGGTGCATTCCATCTGGTCCAGGAGATTTATCTACCTTTAGACTATTCAGCTTCCTGAGTACTTTCTTTGTCGTAATTGTGACTGTGCATATTTCTCTTCCCTGACACCCTTGAATGTCCGGTATATTGCTGATATCTTCCTCAGTGAAGACTGATGCAAAATACTTGTTCAATTCCTCTGCCATCTCCTTATCTCCCTATCTCCCATTACAATTTTTCCAGCATCATTTTCTTTCGGTCCTATATCTACTCTCACCTGTCTTTTACTCTTTATATACCTGAAAAAGCTTTTAGCATCCTCTTTGATATTATTTGCTAGTTTCCTTTCATAGTTCACCTTTTCCCTCTTAATGACCTTCATAGTTTCCTTTTGTAAGCTTTTAAAAACCTCCTAATCCTCTGTCTTCCCACTAATTTTTGCTTCCTTGTATGCCCTCTGCTTTGCTTTTAATTTGGCTCTGACTTCTCGTCAGCCACTGTTGCATCTTTTTTTCATTCGAAAATTTCTTCTTCTTTGGAATATATCTGTCTTGGACCTTCCTCACTTCTCACATAAACTATAGCCACTGTTGCTCTGCCATCCTTCCTGCTAGTGTCCCTTTCCAATCAACCTTGGCCAGTTCCTCTGTCATGCCACTGTAATTTCCTTTACTCCACTGAAATACCGACACATCGGATTTTGGCTTCTCTTTCTCAAATTTCACAGTGAACTCAATCATGTTATGATCACTGCTCCCTAAGGATTCCTTCACTCCCATCTCTCTAATCACCTCTGGTGCATTACACAATAACCAATCCAGTACAGCTGATTCCCTAGTGGGCTCAGCAACAAGCTGTTCTAAAAAGCCATCTTGTAGACATTCTACAAATTCTCTCTCTTGAGATCCAGTATCGACCTGATTTTCCCAATCCACTCGCATGTTAATATCTCCTACAATTATCATAACACTGCCCTTCTGGCAAGCCTTTTCAAAGCCCTGGATGCTTTGAATTAAGAGATTGTACTTATACGGTCTCTGAGTGACTTTATCCGGATTCGACTTCTACACTCCAAGTGTGGTATCACAAGTGCCTTATAGAGCCTCAACATAACATCCCTGCTTTTATATTCTATACCTCTAGAAATGAATGCCAACATTGCATTTGCCTTCTTTGCAACCGACTCAACCTGGAGGTTAACCTTTAGGGTATCTTGCACAAGGACTCCCAAGTCCCTTTGTATCTCTGCAATTTGAATTCTCTCCCCATCTAAATAATAGTCTGCCTGTTTATTTCTTCCACCATGCATGACCATGCACTTTCAAATATTTTATTTCATTTGCCACTTCTTTGCCCATTCCCCTAAACTATCTAAGTCTCTCTGCAGGCTCACTGTTTCCTCAACACTACCTGCTCCTCCACCTACCTTTGTATTATGGGCAAATTTAGCCACAAATCCATTAATACCATAGTCCAGATTATTGACATACATCGTAAAAAGCAGCAGTCCCAACACTGACCAGTGGAACTCCACTGACAACCGGCAGCCAGACAGAACAGGATCCCTTTATTCTCACTCTCTGTTTTCTGCTATCAGCCAATGCTCCACCCATGCTAGTAACTCACCTGTAATTCCATGGGCTCTCAGGTGCGGCACCTTGTCAAAAGCCTTCTGAAAATCCAAGTACATTACATCTACTGCATCTCCTTTGTCTACCCTATTTGTAATTTCCTCAAAGAATTGCAGTAGGTTTGTCAGGCAGGATTTTCCATTCAGGAAACCATGCTGGCTTTGGCCTATCTTGTCATGTGCCTCCAGGTACTCCGTAATCTCATCCCCAACCATCGATTCCATGTCAGGCTAACAGGTCTATAGTTTCCTTTCTACTGCCTCCCACCCTTCTCAAAAAGCAGAGTAACATTTGCAATTTTCCAGTCATCCAGTACAATGCCAGAATCTATCAATTCTTGAAAGATCATTGTTAGTGTCTCCGCAACCTCTCCAGCTACTTCCTTCAGAACCTGAGCACCTTCTCAGTCGTAATTTCCACTGCACAAACTTCACTTCCCTGACACTCTTTAATGCCCGGTATACCGCAGACGTTTTCCACTGTGAAGACTGGTGCAAAATACGCATTCAGTTCCTCTGCCATCTCTACATCTCTCATTATAATATCTCCAGCGTCATTTTGCATTGGTCCTATATCAACCCTTGACTCTCTTTTACCTTTTATATACTTAAAAAAGATTTTAGTATCTTCTTCAATATTAGTCGCCAGCTTCCTCTTATAATTCATCTTTTCCTTCCGAATGACCTTCTTAGTTTCCTTCTGCAAGTTTTTAAAAGCTCCCCAATCCTCTACCTTCCCACTAGCTTGTTTCCTTGTATGCCCTCTCTTTTGATTTTACTATGGCTCTGACTTCACCTGTCAGCCATGGTAGTGTCCTTCTTCCCTTTGAACATTTCTTCTTAATTGGAATATATTTTTCGCTGAAACTCCAGCCATTGATGCTTTGCTGTCCTTCCTGCAAATGTCCCTTTCCAGTCAACTTTGGCCAGTTCCCCTCTCATGCCACTGTAATTTTCTTCATTCCACTAAAATACCGACTTTTATATTTTTCCCCTCAAATTTTAATGCGGACTCGATCACATTGTGATCACTGTTTCCAAGGGTTCCTTAACCTTAAGCTCTCTTATCACCTCCGGATCATTGCACAACACCCAGTCCAGCACAGCCAATCCCCTTGTGGGCTCAACAATAAGCTATCCCTTAGACATTCTATAAATTCTCTCTTGAGGTCCAGTTCTGACCTGTTTTTCCCAATCCACTTTCATGTTAAAATCCCTAATGATTATCATGACATTACCTTTCTGACATGTCTTTTCTATCTCCTGCTGTAATTTGTAATCCACATCCCAGCTGCTGTTTGGAGGCCTGTATACAACTGTCATTAGGGTCCTTCTACCCTTACCATTTCTTAACTGAACCCATAGAGACCCTACCTCTACACCTTTCAATCCTATGTTATCTCTTTCCAATAATTTATTATTTCTTATACACAGAGCCACACCACCCCCTCTGCCTCCTAACATATTTTTCTGACATTTAATATCCTTGGACATTCAACTCCCAATGGCAGCCATCCTTTAGCTAAGTTTCAGAGATGGCCACAACATACTTGCCAATCTGTAGCTGAATTTCAAGATCGTCCATTTCAGTCCTTGTGCTGCGTGCACTTAAATACAACACTCTCAGTCCAGTATTTGTTGCTTTCTGTTTTAACTGCACCACACCTCTATTGCCCTGTAACAGATGTCACTGGCTTTGATTAAACCTAATCTCCTACCTGTTCTTTCTATAATCTCTGCTGCACGCTATCTTTGATTTATTTGTTTTCCCCCTTCTCAGCCCTATCACTCTGGTTCCCATCCCCCTGCCAAATTAGTTTAAACTCTCCCTAACAGCTCTATTAAATGTGCCCGCTAGGATATTGGATCCTTCTGGGTTCAGGTGTAACCCGTACTGTCCTGCCATTATCCCTGCTAGTGTCCCCTTCCAATCAACTTCGGCTAGCTTCTCACTCATGCATCTGTAATTTCCTTTATTCCACTGTAATATTTGTAACACCCTGGTACTTCATTTTAGCAGTTAAGAGCAATCTGTTCTGCTTTCAGCATGTTTAGGCTTGAGCTAACCTATAAGGGATTGTGATTTTCATGCTTAGGAACATAGTGTCATTTAATCAGGATGGTAGAATTGAGAGAAGGTTCTAGAGAATGCTGGGTGGAGAGGTATTTGTGATGGACACTGGTATAGGTTGAGTTCTTTTGGGAGAAGAAAGGAGGGAAGATGGCTGAGGATGCCGTCCCTGTTGCACAAGGTGCTTTGTGCAAATGAATGGCTTCAAGGAAGGAGGACCAATACTCCTATGGGGGGGGGGGGGGGGGGGGGGAGTCCATTTGTCTGAGATGGATTTCAAGCAACATTCGAAAGGTGGTGTGTGATTTCACGCAGACCAAGGGTCTAGTGCGTGAGTTAAAGACAGCTTTAAGATTTGCTCCAACTTATGTGCACATTTGGACTAGGTTAACCGTAATGGGCTCTTATTTATTTTTTTCCTAACTGTTCGTTAAAGCTGACATTTGTAAATATACTTCCTTTATAATTATATGCAGCGTATGATCTCTTATTTCTTGCCGACGGCTAATTGCATGGGGGCAGTATTTACACAGTATTCACGCAGATCGAAGTTCAAGAGGGTGAGACATCCTAACTTCCCAGTTTGGGGGGGGGGAAGGGAAGGGACTCAAGTCATACTGACCCTAAACATACAGGGTCTGAGAAAGGTGGTTTTCTCACTGAGCCCAGTGGCTGTTAGCGAGCTGTGTTTCTCAAAACACCTGATAAAAAGGGGTTTCATACTGATAGATCCGACTTTGGCTTCTCCCTCTCAAGTTGCAGGATAAATTCTATTATACTAAGATCATTGCCTCCTAAGGTTCCTTTACCTTAAGCGTCAGGTTGGAGGCTACCCAGACAGAATATAAGGTGTCTCTCCTCCACCCTGAGGGTGGCCTCATCATGGCACAAGAGGAGGCCATGGGCTGACATGTTGGAATGGGAATAAGAATTGGAATTAAAATGTTTGGCCACTGAGGAGTGGTCCCCCAATTTGTGATTGCTCTTAAAACTGTCCAGGAAGCTGTATCAAGAGTACTGGATACAATAGATGACTCCAGTAGATTCACAGATGAAGCATTGCTTCACCAAGGACTCAAAACATACTTCATCACCATTGTTGAGTACTGAAGGAAATCTGTGCTGTGGGAAGGACAGTGTCGATGGAGTGCCAACCATGGAGGAGAACTCTCTTGGTTACACTGCAGTCAGGGAGTCAGTACATCTCTTTTGAACTTACCCCTCTCACCTTAAATGCATGCCCTCTGTATTAGACATAGCAACCCTGGGACAAAGATACTGTCTTTCTACTCTATCTCTGCCTCTCATAATCTTATAAACTTCTGTCATATCTCCTCTCATCCTCTGCTGCTCCAGAGAAAACAACTCAAGTTTGACCAAACTTCAGAAGTATAGTCGGCCCTCCTTATTCGCAGGGGATTGGTTCCGGGACCCCTCACTGATACCAAAATTCGCGGATGTTCAAGTCCCTTATTCAACCTGTCTCAATGCGGTGGACCTTACGACCCAGCGGAACCCCAGACCTTATTTAACTTGTCTCAGTGCGGTGGACATTAGGACCCAGCGGTTAAGCACTGAATCCGCAGTGTTTCTGTTCGCAAAAATAATCACGAACACGATTGAAAATAAAGTGGAAATAATAAAGTGATCAGAAAGAGGTGAAATGCCATTGATCATTGGAAAAGCGTCAGTCAACGATCGGAACAATTTTAAAGGATAAAGTGAGAAAGGCTCTGCCCCGATGAAAGCTACAATTATTACTAAGCAACACAGTGGTTTAGTTATTGGGTTTTGGGTTTTTGATCCTCCGCATCAACCCGGCCCAGTGGAGAGCGCACTCGGGAGCAGTATGTCCCAAGTCCCGAGAACTTCCGCTCCCGAGCCTGGCTTTGAAACATACGTTCTTAAGTGTTTTCTATGCACAGAAAGGTAAAATATATACTATATACTAAGTCACAATGTTTGACTAACTGATGCTAAATATTGGATGTACCTGTTCTGACTTACTTAGTAAGACAACTTCCGATTTTTTTCGATCCCGATCCACGATAGCCCACACATATCCTCCCATATACTTTAAATCATCTCTAGATTACTTATACTACCTAATACAATGTAAATGCTATGCAAAATAGTTGTTATACTGCATTGTTTAGGGAATAATGACAAGAAAAAATGTCTGCACATGCTCAAACGACAAGTGCTGGACGAGCACTTCCGGGTTTTCGTGATTGGTTGTATTCGCGCATGTGGAATTCGCGGATAAGGAGTGCTGACTTCTGAGCCTAAACTTCCTCCTAAGCCTCTCTTGACTTATTGATCATTGAAATTTGTATCTAAAGATGGATGTGGCATGTTCATTGATAGAATTTACAAAAACACAGGAAAGGAGTCTAATCAGGTAAAACTAAAGAGTTGATACAGACAATCGGTGACATCCTTTGGAGATCAACCAAATGGTAACAGTAAACTAAACATCTCACCCCATCCCCCTACCACTTTGTGAATTATTTGGCAATCGGAGAGGATGCTTTAATGTTTGAGAAGGACTGAAGAACTTCCCCACCTGAAGAGTTTTGAACCCGCTCCAAATCTAATGAACATGAGGAAGGGAAGTAACAGTACCTTTGGACTTTGGGAAGAAGAAGGAAGAGACTGTCGTCTGTTTGACACACCGCTGGGGTGCCCTTGTCTGCGTGAAATTTAGAGAAATTTCGATGTTGTATCTGTTCTTGGACAGGGGGTTCAGAAGCTCTGAAATGGAATGGGCCTGTAAACAGAACAGTGTTGAGATTAGGAAAACAGATTGCTAGAAGCAGATAAGAAATTAACCCTTGCGAGTCTGTCGAGGTCATCTACTATATCTGGTGCTTTTGTTGTGGCCTCCGCTACATCACTGAGACTACAGAACCACCTTGTCAAGAACCTTCACTCTGTCTGCAACAGACAGTATCTCCTAATGGCCACCCATTTCAACAAGTCTGTCCAAATTCAGGTTGGAGGAGCAACAACATCGATTTCTCTAACTTCTGGTAATTTATTTCCTCTCCTCCTCCTCTCTTTTTTCCATTCCCCATTTTGGATTCTGTCTTACCCCTTCTCTTCTCACCTGCCTATCCTCCCTCTGCTGCCCTTCTTCCCTTTTTCCCCATGGTCCACTCTCCTCTCCTATCGGATTCCTCCTTCTTCAGCCCTTTACCTCTTCCACCTATCCCCTCCCAGCTTGTCACTCACCCACCTCCACCTGGTCTCACCTATCAACTGCAATTGCTACTTGAGGCCTTACAAGTCATTTGTCAGACCACTTTTTGGAGTATCGTGGGCCCCACATCTAAGAAAGGATCGGCTAAAAGGGTCCAGAGGATGTTCATGAAAATTATGTCGGGAATGAAAGGTTTAAGATATGAAGAGCGATTGATGGCTCTGGGCTTGTACTCACTTGAGATTAGAAAATTGAGGGGGATCTCATTGAAACTTATTCAATGTTGAAAGCCCTAGATAAGATTGGATGTGGAGAATACATTTCCTATTGTGGGGGAGTCTAGGACCAGAGGGCACAGCCTCAGAATAGAATGATGTCCCTTTAAAAAAGAAATGAGGAAGAATTTCTTTACCAGAGGGTTGTGAATCTGTGGAATTTGTTGCCACTAATGCCAGTGGACACCAAGTCATTTGGTATATTTAAGGTGAAGGTTGATAGTTACTTGATTAGTAAGGGCTTCAGAGGTTATGGGGAGAAAGCAGGAGAATGAGATTGAGAGGGATAATAAATCAGCCATGATTGAATGGTGCAGCAGACTTGATGGGCCAAATGCCCTAATTTGACTCCTATGTCTTGTGGTTTTATTATCAAACAAAAGTGCACACTGAGCTGTCTCACAGATGTCAAGTCAGGTGTCTGAATGCTAGGCAAGGAGAGGACAGTCCTAAAAGTGAGGACTAGAGAGCTTGGGTATTATGGAATGAAAGAGGCTGAGTGGCAATCTTAGATAAGGCTACAAAGAGAAGATAACAAAATAGAGGCCAGAGATCTCAGAGGGTTCTGCAGATAATGGAAAACTGAGCATGCAATAAGCACTATCACAAAGAAGATCCAATAGTGCCTCTACTTTCTTAGAAGTTTGCATAGATTTGGCATGTGACCACAAACTTTTGACAAGCTTCTATAAATACACAGTGAAGGGCATCCTGACTGATTGCATCATGACCTGGTAACAAAACACTAATGCCCTGAAAGAATAAAAGGCACATTTACATGGAGTGCTACCATAAGAAAGCAGCAGCTATTATCAAGAATCTGGGTCAGCCAGTGAACAGAGTTGACTGTGGGTACGAGGAACCAAAAGCTCCTTCCAGCAGTCCTCAGTGAGGGGTCAGCAGCTTCAAGTTCCCCGGTGTCAACATCTCTGAGGATCTATCCTGGCCCAACATATCGATGCAATTACAAAGAAAGCACAACAGTACCTATATTTCATTAAGAGTTTGAAGAGATTTTGATGTCGCCAAAGATTCTAGAAAGTTTCTACATATGTAACATGGAGCGTATTGGTTGCATCACCGTCTGCAACCAGGGCCACTGCAGAGGATTGAAAAAAGCTGCAGAGGGTTGTAAACTTAGCCTTGCTGCATCATGAGCACCAGCATCAAAAGGCAGCATCCATCATTAAAGAACCCTACCACCCTGGGATACCCTCTTCTCATTACTACCATCAGGAACCTGAAGACACAAAAGCTCGACATTTTAGGAACAGCTTCTTCCCTGGCATCATCAGATTTCTGAATGGTCCATGAATCCTCGTTATTTGCTCTCTTTTTGCACTATCATTTTTTATATTTTTCATTCTAACATTTGTAATTTTCAAATGTATTACAATGTATTGTTGCTACAAAACAGCTATTTCATGACCTATGTCAGTGATAATAAACCCAATTCTGATTCAGGATAAATTAGATTGTAGTCTGTAACCAGGCAAGTCTGAGCAAAGAGGACAAAATAAGATACCACAGTCCCAAGTTTACTAACCTTCGGTCTCTTTCTCTTCAGTTCCTCTGTGTCTAACCAAATCCCACACTCCTCCACCTTCTGGTTTTTACACTTCCTTTGGCGCTTCATCATCAGGAGTGTATTGGGCACCCTGACACGGGCAGCTGTGGAAAGAATTACAAGTGAGGTCATGCTGGATGGTGCCAGCGTAGACCTGCTTTGGCATTGCCCCATCATGGAGCACTGACTCTACAGGCTCCCAAACCTGTTAGCCCAGGGGCCATGAAACTAAGGCAGAATCAGCCTGGGGTCACAGTATCGTTAACAGCTCAGAGGGAGGTCTTCCAGCCCATCAATTCTATGCTAGCTTCTGGAAAATAATCCACTGGGCAGCAGGGTCTTAGGTGAGTTTGTGAATATGAAGGGTACAGACTGATCAGGAGCCACCAAAATGGTCTAAATCTCGACAAGTCATGGCAGGGCCAAATTAGAAAACAGATATCCACTTTTTCATTGAAACACATTAACAAAATGTTTCGTTTCTGTCATCGACTAACATATTCCAAGGATTGTACTGGGGGCAGCCCACACGTTGCCATGTTTCTGGTGCCAACATAGCATGCCCAGAACTCACCCACCCTAAAGCATGTCTTTAGAATGTGGGAAGAAAACAGGAAACCCAGTTATGGGAGAAAGCACAAACTCCTTACAGACAGGGCTGGGAATTGAAACCTGCTTGCTGGCTCTGTAATAGCGTTACACTAACTGCTATGTCCTTAGTCTCGAAGAAAATCTCACATCCTTCAGGTTTCCAAATTAATTAAGTGCAGAATAAATAAAGGAAGAATTTAGCAGTTATTAAGTTGCAGACAGGCAGAACTATAGAGGTGGGAGAGCAGTATGCAGCTCATTGCAGTCTCGGGGTATCAGGTCACAAACTGCTGGTGGTTTGGCACATCTCCTGATTTTGTATCCCCTTTGCTCTGCCCCTTTAAACCAAGGGGAAAGATCTTTCTCTCTCGCCACCCCGCACCACTACAACAAAGATTCTGGTGACCCTCACCTTACTGACAGAGCATTGCAGCCACCTGCACACCACCTACAACAGGTGTACATTCTAACACCCCTCAAGCATGCCCCGTCCCCTCACTCTGCACTCACTCCCCCGTCCCCTCACTCTGCACTCACTCCCCCGTCCACTCACTCTGCACTCACTCCCCCGTCCCCTCACTCTGCACTCACTCCCCCGTCCCCCCCACTCTGCACTCACTCCCCCGTCCCCCCACTCTGCACTCACTCCCCCGTCCCCCCCACTCTGCACTCACTCCCCCGTCCCCTCACTCTGCACTCACTCCCCCGTCCCCTCACTCTGCACTCACTCCCCCGTCCCCCCACTCTGCACTCACTCCCCGTCCCCCCCGTCCCCCCACTCTGCACTCACTCCCCCGTCCCCCCACTCTGCACTCACTCCCCCGTCCCCTCACTCTGCACTCACTCCCCCGTCCCCCCACTCTGCACTCACTCCCCCGTCCCCCCCACTCTGCACTCACTCCCCCGTCCCCCCACTCTGCACTCACTCCCCCGTCCCCCCCACTCTGCACTCACTCCCCCGTCCCCTCACTCTGCACTCACTCCCCCGTCCCCTCACTCTGCACTCACTCCCCCGTCCCCTCACTCTGCACTCACTCCCCCGTCCCCCCCACTCTGCACTCACTCCCCCGTCCCCCCACTCTGCACTCACTCCCCCGTCCCCCCCACTCTGCACTCACTCCCCCGTCCCCCCCACTC
Organism: Hypanus sabinus; assembly: GCF_030144855.1. Classification (NCBI taxonomy): domain Eukaryota; kingdom Metazoa; phylum Chordata; class Chondrichthyes; order Myliobatiformes; family Dasyatidae; genus Hypanus; species Hypanus sabinus. Next base: position 102,400,211 of record NC_082712.1, read on the forward strand.
TGCACTCACTCCCCGTCCCCCCCACTCTGCACTCACTCCCCGTCCCCCCACTCTGCACTCACTACCCCGTCCCCTCACTCTGCACTCACTCCCCCGTCCCCTCACTCTGCACTCACTCCCCCATCCCCTCACTCTGCACTCACTCCCCCGTGCCCTCACTCTGCACTCACTCCCCCGTCCCCCCACTCTGCACTCACTCCCCCGTCCCCCCCACTCTGCACTCACTCCCCCGTCCTCCCACTCTGTACTCACTCCCCCGTCCCCCCCACTCTGCACTCACTCCCCCGTCCCCCCCACTCTGCACTCACTCCCCGTCCCCCCACTCTGTACTCACTCCCCGTCCCCCCACTCTGCACTCACTCCCCTGTCCCCCCACTCTGCACTCACTCCCCGTCCCCCCACTCTGCACTCACTCCCCTGTCCCCCCACTCTGCACTCACTCCCCCGTCCCCCCACTCTGTACTCACTCCCCGTCCCCCCACTCTGCACTCACTCCCCTGTCCCCCCACTCTGCACTCACTCCCCCGTCCCCCCACTCTGCACTCACTCCCCGTCCCCCCACTCTGCACTCACTCCCCGTCCCCCCACTCTGCACTCACTCCCCCGTCCCCCCACTCTGTACTCACTCCCCGTCCCCCCCACTCTGCACTCACTCCCCCGTCCCCCCCCGTCCCCACCACTCTGCACTCACTCCCCCGTCCCCCCACTCTGCACTCACTCCCCCGTCCCCCCCACTCTGCACTCACTCCCCCGTCCCCACCACTCTGCACTCACTCCCCCGTCCCCCCACTCTGCACTCACTCCCCCGTCCCCACCACTCTGCACTCACTCCCCCGTCCCCCCACTCTGCACTCACTCCCCCGTCCCCCCACTCTGCACTCACTCCCCCGTCCCCTCACTCTGCACTCACTCCCCCGTCCCCCCACTCTGCACTCACTCCCCCGTCCCCTCACTCTGCACTCACTCCCCCGTCCCCACCACTCTGCACTCACTCCCCCGTCCCCCCACTCTGCACTCACTCCCCCGTCCCCACCACTCTGCACTCACTACCCCGTCCCCCCACTCTGCACTCACTCCCCCGTCCCCCCACTCTGCACTCACTCCCCCGTCCCATCACTCTGCACTCACTCCCCCGTCCCCCCACTCTGCACTCACTCCCCCGTCCCCCCACTCTGCACTCACTCCCCCGTCCCCCCACTCTGCACTCACTCCCCCGTCCCCCCACTCTGCACTCACTCCCCCGTCCCCCCACTCTGCACTCACTCCCCCGTCCCCCCACTCTGCACTCACTCCCCGTCCCCCCACTCTGCACTCACTCCCCCGTCCCCCCACTCTGCACTCACTCCCCCGTCCCCCCCACTCTGCACTCACTCCCCCGTCCCCCCCACTCTGCACTCACTCCCCCATCCCCCCCACTCTGCACTCACTCCCCCGTCCCCTCACTCTGTACTCACTCCCCCGTCCCCCCCGTCCCCTCACTCTGCACTCACTCCCCCGTCCCCTCACTCTGCACTCACTACCCCGTCCCCTCACTCTGCACTCACTCCCCCGTCCCCCCCCTCTGCACTCACTCCCCTGTCCCCTCACTCTGCACTCACTCCCCCGTGCCCTCACTCTGCACTCACTCCCCCGTCCCCCCACTCTGCACTCACTCCCCCGTCCCCCCCACTCTGCACTCACTCCCCCGTCCTCCCACTCTGTACTCACTCCCCCGTCCCCCCCACTCTGCACTCACTCCCCCGTCCCCCCCACTCTGCACTCACTCCCCGTCCCCCCACTCTGTACTCACTCCCCGTCCCCCCACTCTGCACTCACTCCCCTGTCCCCCCACTCTGCACTCACTCCCCGTCCCCCCACTCTGCACTCACTCCCCTGTCCCCCCACTCTGCACTCACTCCCCCGTCCCCCCACTCTGTACTCACTCCCCGTCCCCCCACTCTGCACTCACTCCCCTGTCCCCCCACTCTGCACTCACTCCCCCGTCCCCCCACTCTGCACTCACTCCCCGTCCCCCCACTCTGCACTCACTCCCCGTCCCCCCACTCTGCACTCACTCCCCCGTCCCCCCACTCTGTACTCACTCCCCGTCCCCCCCACTCTGCACTCACTCCCCCGTCCCCCCCCGTCCCCACCACTCTGCACTCACTCCCCCGTCCCCCCACTCTGCACTCACTCCCCCGTCCCCCCCACTCTGCACTCACTCCCCCGTCCCCACCACTCTGCACTCACTCCCCCGTCCCCCCACTCTGCACTCACTCCCCCGTCCCCACCACTCTGCACTCACTCCCCCGTCCCCCCACTCTGCACTCACTCCCCCGTCCCCCCACTCTGCACTCACTCCCCCGTCCCCTCACTCTGCACTCACTCCCCCGTCCCCCCACTCTGCACTCACTCCCCCGTCCCCTCACTCTGCACTCACTCCCCCGTCCCCACCACTCTGCACTCACTCCCCCGTCCCCCCACTCTGCACTCACTCCCCCGTCCCCACCACTCTGCACTCACTACCCCGTCCCCCCACTCTGCACTCACTCCCCCGTCCCCCCACTCTGCACTCACTCCCCCGTCCCATCACTCTGCACTCACTCCCCCGTCCCCCCACTCTGCACTCACTCCCCCGTCCCCCCACTCTGCACTCACTCCCCCGTCCCCCCACTCTGCACTCACTCCCCCGTCCCCCCACTCTGCACTCACTCCCCCGTCCCCCCACTCTGCACTCACTCCCCCGTCCCCCCACTCTGCACTCACTCCCCCGTCCCCCCACTCTGCACTCACTCCCCGTCCCCCCACTCTGCACTCACTCCCCCGTCCCCCCACTCTGCACTCACTCCCCCGTCCCCCCCACTCTGCACTCACTCCCCCGTCCCCCCCACTCTGCACTCACTCCCCCATCCCCCCCACTCTGCACTCACTCCCCCGTCCCCTCACTCTGTACTCACTCCCCCGTCCCCCCCGTCCCCTCACTCTGCACTCACTCCCCCGTCCCCTCACTCTGCACTCACTACCCCGTCCCCTCACTCTGCACTCACTCCCCCGTCCCCCCCCTCTGCACTCACTCCCCTGTCCCCTCACTCTGCACTCACTCCCCCGTCCCCTCACTCTGCACTCACTCCCCTGTCCCCTCACTCTGCACTCACTCCCCCGTCCCCTCACTCTGCACTCACTCCCCCGTCCCCCCACTCTGCACTCACTCCCCCGTCCCCCCCACTCTGCACTCACTCCCCCGTCCCCCCCACTCTGCACTCACTCCCCGTCCCCCCACTCTGCACTCACTACCCCGTCCCCTCACTCTGCACTCACTCCCCCGTCCCCTCACTCTGCACTCACTCCCCCGTCCCCCCACTCTGCACTCACTCCCCCGTCCCCCCCACTCTGCACTCACTCCCCCGTCCTCCCACTCTGTACTCACTCCCCCGTCCCCCCCACTCTGCACTCACTCCCCCGTCCCCCCCACTCTGCACTCACTCCCCGTCCCCCCACTCTGCACTCACTCCCCCGTCCCCCCACTCTGCACTCACTCCCCCGTCCCCCCACTCTGTACTCACTCCCCGTCCCCCCCACTCTGCACTCACTCCCCCGTCCCCCCCACTCTGCACTCACTCCCCGTCCCCCCCACTCTGCACTCACTCCCCGTCCCCCCACTCTGCACTCACTACCCCGTCCCCTCACTCTGCACTCACTCCCCCGTCCCCTCACTCTGCACTCACTCCCCCGTCCCCTCACTCTGCACTCACTCCCCCGTGCCCTCACTCTGCACTCACTCCCCCGTGCCCTCACTCTGCACTCACTCCCCCGTCCCCCCACTCTGCACTCACTCCCCCGTCCCCCCCACTCTGCACTCACTCCCCCGTCCTCCCACTCTGTACTCACTCCCCCGTCCCCCCCACTCTGCACTCACTCCCCCGTCCCCCCCACTCTGCACTCACTCCCCGTCCCCCCACTCTGCACTCACTCCCCCGTCCCCCCACTCTGCACTCACTCCCCCGTCCCCCCACTCTGCACTCACTCCCCCGTCCCCCCACTCTGTACTCACTCCCCGTCCCCCCACTCTGCACTCACTCCCCTGTCCCCCCACTCTGCACTCACTCCCCTGTCCCCCCACTCTGCACTCACTCCCCCGTCCCCCCACTCTGTACTCACTCCCCGTCCCCCCACTCTGCACTCACTCCCCTGTCCCCCCACTCTGCACTCACTCCCCGTCCCCCCACTCTGCACTCACTCCCCTGTCCCCCCACTCTGCACTCACTCCCCCGTTCCCCCCACTCTGCACTCACTCCCCCGTCCCCCCACTCTGTACTCACTCCCCGTCCCCCCACTCTGCACTCACTCCCCTGTCCCCCCACTCTGCACTCACTCCCCCGTCCCCCCACTCTGCACTCACTCCCCGTCCCCCCACTCTGCACTCACTCCCCGTCCCCCCACTCTGCACTCACTCCCCCGTCCCCCCACTCTGTACTCACTCCCCGTCCCCCCCACTCTGCACTCACTCCCCCGTCCCCCCACTCTGTACTCACTCCCCCGTCCCCCCACTCTGCACTCACTCCCCCGTCCCCCCCCGTCCCCTCACTCTGCACTCACTCCCCCGTCCCCCCCCGTCCCCACCACTCTGCACTCACTCCCCCGTCCCCCCACTCTGCACTCACTCCCCCGTCCCCCCCCGTCCCCACCACTCTGCACTCACTCCCCCGTCCCCCCCCGTCCCCACCACTCTGCACTCACTCCCCCGTCCCCCCACTCTGCACTCACTCCCCCGTCCCCACCACTCTGCACTCACTCCCCCGTCCCCCCACTCTGCACTCACTCCCCCGTCCCCCCACTCTGCACTCACTCCCCCGTCCCCTCACTCTGCACTCACTCCCCCGTCCCCCCCCGTCCCCCCACTCTGCACTCACTCCCCCGTCCCCTCACTCTGCACTCACTCCCCCGTCCCCACCACTCTGCACTCACTCCCCCGTCCCCACCACTCTGCACTCACTCCCCCGTCCCCACCACTCTGCACTCACTCCCCCGTCCCCCCACTCTGCACTCACTCCCCCGTCCCCCCACTCTGCACTCACTCCCCCGTCCCCCCACTCTGCACTCACTCCCCCGTCCCATCACTCTGCACTCACTCCCCCGTCCCCCCACTCTGCACTCACTCCCCCGTCCCCCCACTCTGCACTCACTCCCCCGTCCCCCCACTCTGCACTCACTCCCCCGTCCCCCCACTCTGCACTCACTCCCCCGTCCCCCCACTCTGCACTCACTCCCCCGTCCCCCCACTCTGCACTCACTCCCCGTCCCCCCACTCTGCACTCACTCCCCCGTCCCCCCACTCTGCACTCACTCCCCCGTCCCCCCCACTCTGCACTCACTCCCCCGTCCCCCCCACTCTGCACTCACTCCCCCATCCCCCCCACTCTGCACTCACTCCCCCGTCCCCTCACTCTGTACTCACTCCCCCGTCCCCCCCGTCCCCTCACTCTGCACTCACTCCCCCGTCCCCTCACTCTGCACTCACTACCCCGTCCCCTCACTCTGCACTCACTCCCCCGTCCCCCCCCTCTGCACTCACTCCCCCGTCCCCTCACTCTGCACTCACTCCCCCGTCCCCTCACTCTGCACTCACTCCCCTGTCCCCTCACTCTGCACTCACTCCCCCGTCCCCTCACTCTGCACTCACTCCCCGTCCCCCCACTCTGCACTCACTCCCCGTCCCCCCACTCTGCACTCACTCCCCCGTCCCCCCACTCTGTACTCACTCCCCGTCCCCCCCACTCTGCACTCACTCCCCCGTCCCCCCACTCTGTACTCACTCCCCCGTCCCCCCACTCTGCACTCACTCCCCCGTCCCCCCACTCTGCACTCACTCCCCCGTCCCCTCACTCTGCACTCACTCCCCCGTCCCCACCACTCTGCACTCACTCCCCCGTCCCCCCACTCTGCACTCACTCCCCCGTCCCCCCCCGTCCCCACCACTCTGCACTCACTCCCCCGTCCCCCCACTCTGCACTCACTCCCCCGTCCCCCCCCCGTCCCCACCACTCTGCACTCACTCCCCCGTCCCCCCACTCTGCACTCACTCCCCCGTCCCCCCACTCTGCACTCACTCCCCCGTCCCCTCACTCTGCACTCACTCCCCCGTCCCCCCCCCGTCCCCCCACTCTGCACTCACTCCCCCGTCCCCTCACTCTGCACTCACTCCCCCGTCCCCCCCCGTCCCCACCACTCTGCACTCACTCCCCCGTCCCCCCACTCTGCACTCACTCCCCCGTCCCCCCCCGTCCCCACCACTCTGCACTCACTACCCCGTCCCCCCACTCTGCACTCACTCCCCCGTCCCCCCACTCTGCACTCACTCCCCCGTCCCATCACTCTGCACTCACTCCCCCGTCCCCCCACTCTGCACTCACTCCCCCGTCCCCCCACTCTGCACTCACTCCCCCGTCCCCCCACTCTGCACTCACTCCCCCGTCCCCCCACTCTGCACTCACTCCCCCGTCCCCCCACTCTGCACTCACTCCCCCGTCCCCCCACTCTGCACTCACTCCCCGTCCCCCCACTCTGCACTCACTCCCCCGTCCCCCCACTCTGCACTCACTCCCCCGTCCCCCCCACTCTGCACTCACTCCCCCGTCCCCCCACTCTGCACTCACTCCCCCGTCCCCCCCACTCTGCACTCACTCCCCCGTCCCCCCACTCTGCACTCACTCCCCGTCCCCCCACTCTGCACTCACTCCCCCATCCCCCCCACTCTGCACTCACTCCCCCGTCCCCCCACTCTGTACTCACTCCCCGTCCCCCCACTCTGTACTCACTCCCCGTCCCCCCACTCTGCACTCACTCCCCGTCCCCCCACTCTGCACTCACTCCCCGTCCCCCCACTCACTCCCCCGTCCCCCCACTCTGCACTCACTCCCCCGTCCCCCCACTCTGTACTCACTCCCCCGTCCCCCCGCTCTGCACTCACTCCCCGTCCCCCCACTCACTCCCCCGTCCCCCCACTCTGCACTCACTCCCCGTCCCCCCACTCACTCCCCCGTCCCCCCCACTCTGCACTCACTCCCCCGTCCCCCCCACTCTGCACTCACTCCCCCATCCCCCCCACTCTGCACTCACTCCCCCGTCCCCCCACTCACTCCCCCGTCCCCTCACTCTGCACTCACTCCCCCGTCCCCTCACTCTGCACTCACTCCCCCGTCCCCCCACTCTGCACTCACTCCCCCGTCCCCTCACTCTGCACTCACTCCCCCGTCCCCTCACTCTGCACTCACTCCCCCGTCCCCCACTCTGCACTCACTCCCCCGTCCCCCCACTCTGCACTCACTCCCCGTCCCCCCACTCTGCACTCACTACCCCGTCCCCTCACTCTGCACTCACTCCCCCGTCCCCCCACTCTGCACTCACTCCCCCGTCCCCCCACTCTGCACTCACTCCCCCGTCCCCCCCACTCTGCACTCACTCCCCCGTCCCCCCACTCTGCACTCACTCCCCCGTCCCCTCACTCTGCACTCACTCCCCCGTCCCCCCACTCTGCACTCACTCCCCCGTCCCCCCACTCTGCACTCACTCCCCCGTCCCCCCACTCTGCACTCACTCCCCCGTCCCCCCACTCTGTACTCACTCCCCGTCCCCCCCCCGTCCCCACTCACTCTGCACTCACTCCCCGTCCCCCCACTCACTCCCCCGTCCCCCCACTCTGCACTCACTCCCCCGTCCCCCCACTCTGTACTCATTCCCCCGTCCCCACCACTCTGCACTCACTCCCCCGTCCCCCCACTCTGCACTCACTCCCCCGTCCCCCCACTCTGCACTCACTCCCCGTCCCCCCACTCTGCACTCACTCCCCCGTCCCCCCACTCTGTACTCATTCCCCCGTCCCCACCACTCTGCACTCACTCCCCCGTCCCCCCACTCTGCACTCACTCCCCGTCCCCCCACTCACTCCCCCGTCCCCCCACTCACTCCCCCGTCCCCCCACTCACTCCCCCGTCCCCCCACTCACTCCCCCGTCCCCCCACTCACTCCCCCGTCCCCCCACTCGGCACTCACTCCCCGTCCCCCCACTCACTCCCCCGTCCCCCCACTCACTCCCCCGTCCCCCCACTCACTCCCCCGTCCCCCCACTCACTCCCCCGTCCCCCCCACTCTGCACTCACTCCCCCGTCCCCTCACTCTGCACTCACTCCCCGTCCCCCCACTCACTCCCCCGTCCCCCCCACTCTGCACTCACTCCCCCGTCCCCCCACTCTGCACTCACTCCCCGTCCCCCCACTCTGCACTCACTACCCCGTCCCCTCACTCTGCACTCACTCCCCCGTCCCCCCACTCTGCACTCACTCCCCCGTCCCCCCACTCTGCACTCACTCCCCCGTCCCCCCCACTCTGCACTCACTCCCCCGTCCCCCCACTCTGCACTCACTCCCCCGTCCCCTCACTCTGCACTCACTCCCCCGTCCCCCCACTCTGCACTCACTCCCCCGTCCCCCCACTCTGCACTCACTCCCCCGTCCCCCCACTCTGCACTCACTCCCCCGTCCCCCCACTCTGTACTCACTCCCCGTCCCCCCCCCGTCCCCACTCACTCTGCACTCACTCCCCGTCCCCCCACTCACTCCCCCGTCCCCCCACTCTGCACTCACTCCCCCGTCCCCCCACTCTGTACTCATTCCCCCGTCCCCACCACTCTGCACTCACTCCCCCGTCCCCCCACTCTGCACTCACTCCCCCGTCCCCCCACTCTGCACTCACTCCCCGTCCCCCCACTCTGCACTCACTCCCCGTCCCCCCACTCTGCACTCACTCCCCCGTCCCCCCACTCTGTACTCATTCCCCCGTCCCCACCACTCTGCACTCACTCCCCCGTCCCCCCACTCTGCACTCACTCCCCGTCCCCCCACTCACTCCCCCGTCCCCCCACTCACTCCCCCGTCCCCCCACTCACTCCCCCGTCCCCCCACTCACTCCCCCGTCCCCCCACTCACTCCCCCGTCCCCCCACTCTGCACTCACTCCCCGTCCCCCCCACTCTGCACTCACTCCCCTGTCCCCCCACTCTGCACTCACTCCCCCGTCCCCCCACTCTGCACTCACTCCCCCGTCCCCTCACTCTGCACTCACTCCCCCGTCCCCTCACTCTGCACTCACTCCCCGTCCCCCCACTCACTCCCCCGTCCCCCCCACTCTGCACTCACTCCCCCGTCCCCTCACTCTGCACTCACTCCCCGGTCCCCCGACTCACTCCCCCGCATGCCTCCTGCCCCCCTCACTCTGCACTCAGTGAGGGTAGTGATGTGAACGCTGCCCGGGGCCCGACGGTGATTTTCGGCGCCTGGAGCTTCCCGCCCGAACTTCACATCAACCGCCGTGCGCGCGCCCGGGTTACGTCACCGAGCGCGCGCCCGGGTTACGTCACCGAGCGCGCGCCCCAGCTCAGCGCCGGCCGGGGCGGAGATGGAGGAGGGGAAGGGGAGTAGGGTTGAGGAGGAGGAGGAGGAGGAGAGGGGAGTGAAAGAGAAATGAAAGTGAGTGAGTTCGGAGAGGGAGAGATAGTGAGGAAAGAACCCCTTTTCCTCTCCCCCGCTATTTCCCTTCAACTCCCCTCCCGATTCCCCTTACGCTTCTCCATTCATATCCCCACTTCTCCTCCACATCCCACTCCTCTTCCCTATCCCCACTTCCCTTCCCCATCCCGAATTCCCTCCACAACCACCTTCCCCTCACAATCTCCACCCCGCCCCTCCCCCTCTCCCCTCCCGAACTCCCTCCCCTTCTCCATCCACATTCCCATCTCTAGCCCCGTCCTTCCCCATCCAGATCCCTCTCCAAACCCCCTCCACCCCCATCTCCCCTCCCCATCACCCCATTCCCATAACTCCTCCTCCTCCCCAGATGAGGAGTGGTTGGCAGGGGGTTCACATAGGGCTCAGTCCCAGAGGAATGGGGAAGCCAGCTGGGATACAGGAGGAGGAAGCGTCTCTCTCTCTCCTCTCTCCTCTCTCTCTCTCCCCCCCCTCCCCTCCCCAGCTTAATGGTGCATTACTGCCTCCTTCTGTGCCGGAGTGTGCGATGGACTCACATTCTAAATCCCTTCACCCAATCGCACACATACACATACCCTAACCTACACTTTATCCTCCCCATCCTAGTACCCTATTTCTGTTTATCCATCATATCCTATAAAAAACCCCGTACCCCTTAAGAAAGCTAAAAATACCCTGACCTGTGTTCTCTCACCCATGCCCAGCAACCCTTTTAATGTGAATTCCTGCACCCCCAATTCCCTTAGATTAATTCTCATCATCTCTCTCTGTATCCTATACTTCCTGCAACTCAGAACTACATGTTCTACTGACTCCTCTTCCTGACATTCCTCACTCAGTCCTGTCTGGTGTTTCCCTATCAATTTCAATGTTTGGTTTAGTGCACAGTGCCCCAGCCTTAACCTAGTCCACACAATTTCCTCTCTTCTGTATCTACTTTCTACCCTAGTACCTGCAAACCTTTTTTGTATTTGATATAAATGCCTCCCTTTCCCCTCCCTGTCCCATCTTTCTTGCCACATTTGGTTGATTTTTTCCCAGATTACACACCGAACCTCTGCTTTACTGATACTAATGTGTATTTCTATATTTTCTTTCTTTATTGCCCTCTTTGCCAACTCATCCACCCTTTCATTGCCCTTCACCCCTACGTGAGCTGGAACCCATAGAGATTTAACCTGACCTCCCCGATTTGCAACTCTTGTGACTGACTGAAGGACTTCATGAAGTACATCTTGCCGGCTGTTTGAGTGAGAAGACCTTAGACTTGCCAGTACTGAAGATGAATCTGAGCATATCAACACTTTGACTGGTTTAGTTTTCTCCACCCAACGCAACGCAACCAACACTGCCATCATCTCCACTGTATGCACCGCTAACTTATCAGATGTTCTTCTGCTGATTGCAATTGCTTTTGCTGGTATAGCCACCCCAAACCCTGTCACTCCTGTCTCAGGTTCCTTAGCACCATCTGTATAGACCTGAGTATAATCACTATACTTTTCCATCACATGACAGTTAAATGCACTTACCAAATCAGTTTTATACTTTCCTTTCCTTTTTACCTCTAACAAATGCCAGTCTACATCAGGCCATACCAGCTTCCATGGAGCTACAACCGGATAAACTACTGAAGGACTTATCCTTAGATCAACCACTCCACATGATCTAGCAATATCATTCCCTACCCGACTAAAGTTTTCCCTCTGAAACCTCCCATTTTCCCAGGACTCCTGCAACACTCCTTTAGCAGGGTGAGAATCATTGTGTCCCTGCATATTAACCCAGTAGTTCGCCATCAACTGCATCCTTCTTAATTCCAAAGGCATTATTCCCATTTCTACCTGCAGGGCTGATACTGGTGATGTTTTAAAAGCCCCCCTGCACACTCTCAAAACCTGAGCCTGAATCACATCCAGTTTCCTTATAAGAGACCTAACTGCTGATCCATATGCTACACTTCCATAGTCCAACACAGATCTTACTAAAGCCACATACATTCTCTTCAATGCTGAACAACTTGCTCCCCATTCCCTACCAAACATCTCATCACATTTATTACTTTTTTACATTTCTCCTCAACTTTCCTGATATGGTCTGTCCATGTTAATCATGAATCAAATATAACTCCCAGAAATTTATATGATCCAACCCTTTCTAATTCAATCCCATACATCCTTAACTTCTTCCCTACTTGATTTCTTTTCCTAGTGAAAAATACAGTTTGAATTTTTTCCACTGAAAATCTACATCCCCAATCATAACCCCACTCCACCACTTCATCAATTGCTCCTTGTTTCTTGATTATATGCTCCGTGTTCCTGCCTCTTTTCCACAAGGCCCCATCATCCACAAACAGTGACCTACCTATATCCACTGGTACCTTTGTGAAGACATCATTGATCATAATGATGAAAAGTAACGGGATAATCACACTACCCCGTGGTGTGCCATTTCCCACTATGTACTGTTTTGATCATTCTGATCCAATCTGAACTTGAATTTTTCTACCAAACAAAAAATCTTTAATCCAATTAAAAACTCTACTCCCAACCCCCATCTTGTGCAGTTTAATTAATAATCCTTCCTTCCACATCATATCATAGGCTTTTTCAATGTCAAAAAACACTGCAGCTACTGATTCTTTATTTGCCTGGGCCTTTCTTATTTCAGTCTCTAACCTTATCACTGAGTCGATGGAATTCCTTCCCTTCCTAAAGCCACTCTGATAACTTGCCAGCATTCCTCTCTTCTCAAGATCATACGATAACCTGTCTGTTATCATCCTTTCCATTACCTTACATATATTTGATGTTAGTGCTATTGGCCTGTAGCTAGAGGGTTTTGACAGATCCTTGCCAGGTTTCCTTATTGGAATTACTACTGCTTCTTTCCATGCACTTGGTAATCTTCCCTCCTCCCACACTGTTATAAAAATGCAGTAACTTCAAGAGCGCTCCTTCTCCTAGACTTTTTTAGCATAACATAGCATATTAGATCTTTCCCTGGGGAGGTTGGTCTCGATCTCTTTATTGCTCTCACCATTTCTGCCAAAGTAAATGGATCATCAGTTATATCATCTGTTTCTTTCCTCCTGTTTGACACACCTGGGTATTGACTCATTGTTCTTTCCCTTCTCCTTCTCCCTTCTTCAGACAAATTTTCTGAACTATGTATCTTTACAAATGACTTGGCCATGATCTCAGCCTTATCCCTGCTGGAGACTGCTGTTTCCTCCTTAGATATCATTACTGGATATTCCCAATCCCTTCTATCTCCTCCCCATCCTCTTAATCATTCCCCATACCTCTCCCACAGGCTTTGTTCTTCCTATTTTGTTGCAAAAGCTCCTCCAACTTGCCCTTTTAGCTTGACGTATAGTTCTTCTCACCACTGCCTGTGCCTTCTTATATTGAATCAAATGCTGCATATTATGGGTTCTTTTAACTAGCCTGAATGCTCTATTTCTGTTTTTTACAGCCTGACAACATTCCTCTGTCCACCATGGCACTAGTTTTCTATTCATCCTATTTTTACTCCTGGGTATAGATCCTTCTGCTGCCATAATAATTGCTGAAGTCACCTGACTGTTTAATTCATCTATGTCTCCAGAAATGTCAATCTTTGTCAATGCTTCTTCACTTAACTTCTGGAACTTACCCCAATCTGCTTTTCCAAACACCCACTTTGGGACCCCCCCACCTGGTCTTATTTCAACTCTTTCACCCACTGAACATAAAACCGGGTAGTGATCACTGCCCACTGTTGAAGCAGTCCAAACTCCCCAGTTACTTATGCCAGCCAAGACATTAGACACTAACGTAGTATCTAATACTGACTCAGTTCCTGTTGTTATGTTTATCCTTGTTCCTCTACCATCATTCATACACACCAAATCCCTTTCTTCCATCAAATCTTCAATTACCGTTCCATTTGAATCTGTAATCGGATCCCCCCCATATTGTGCTGTGAGCATTGAAATCTGCACACCACACTACTTTATGTCTGTTTTGTATCCTTAGTAGACTGTCCAAATCCAACCTTTTACATGGATTGTAGTAGTTAATTATAACCACTCCCTCCCCTCTCTCCCATATTTCCACCACTATGTATTCCTGATTGTCTCCTTTTTCCAGTACTCTATACGGTATACCTTGCTTGATTAATATAGCACAACCTCCTCCTCCCCCTAGATTTCTATCTTTCCTCATCATTGTATACCCATGTACCACAAAGTCTAAAGCTGGTTTCAACGAAGTTTCCTGAATATACACTACATCCGGTTTTACAACCATTTCCTTAATAAAGTCCTTAAATTCCTGGCCATTGGCCAGTAAACTCCTTGCATTCCATTGCAAAAGAATCACTATAATGAGTACTAATCAACCAATGACACTTCCTGGCTCGACTGATTAGTGAGGTTCTCCCTCACTTCTTCCCATGTCAGTCCTACTAACCCTAAATGGTTTACTGCTGCTTTGACCACCAGCTGAATTTTGTCACTTTTTGACTTTATCTCTGCCGTACTATTAATGACTCCTGCAATGAATGTTACTAGAGCCTTTTTTCCACATAAATCCTGTCATTTACTCTTCGCTGCATCTCTTGCATCCCTATTGCTCTCTGGTCATTAGGAGCATTATTCTGTTCTCTTGACATTCTTACAGCTTCTGCATAAGTGATCTTTCTTTTCATTCTTATTTCTTGAATTTTATTCTCCCGTCTCATAACCTCACACCCACTATACACCACATTATGAGCTCCTCCACAATTACAGCATTTTGGTTGCACTCCTGTTCCTCACTTTCCATATTCATGATCATCCCCACATCTAGCACATCTCCTCTGCCTTTTACAGTTTTTAGCTATGTGTCCAAACCTTTGACAATTATAGCACCTCAATGGCTTTGGCACATATACCCTTACTGGGTAACTCATGAAACCCAGGAACACTTTCCTTGGCACTCTTTCTTCTTCAAATTCAATCAATACTGTTTCACTTTCCTTTTTCATTTCCTCCTTTGTTGTTTTCAGTCTTAGAACATTAATTACTTTCCCCCCCCTTTGATATTCCTCTTCAACTCCTCCATGTTTATACTCATTGGTACACCCGTGATCACTCCTTTACAACCACCATTTCGTGCTCCCATCCTCCCTGTATATTCCACCTTGCATTTTCCTATCTCTTTTAGCTTGAGTGCTTTCTCAAGTTGTTCCTCATTTGCACATCTTACCAATAGATTGCCATCATTAAGGACTTTTGCAAATACTATTTCCCCTATCTTATTTGCCAAAGTTGTTGTTAGCACGAACGGGTTAATTTTCTTCATGCATCCTTGCGCCTTCTCATTAAACCTAATTATGACAACACTTCCCCTCTGAACTTGTTCATCTTCCTCGCTTTCAGAACTCTCTCCACTGTAATTTCTTATTCTTTTATTCCCTTTGTCTCGGTTTTCATTTATCCATCCCCTCAGTATCTCCTTATTCCCTTTATTTCTCCCTTCACAATAAATTTCTCCCCAGCTGCCTACCTCTGATCCCAAATCCCTATCCCACTCCTTCTCCACTCTCTTTCCCTCAGCCCCTCCTCTCACCTTTTCTGCCATTACCAGGCCCAGGCAACCCCCTCCCAGCAATTCCCACTCCTTCCCCACTCTCTTTCCCTCAACAAGTTCCAAACCACTTTCACACATGCACCAACTGAGTTCAGAGTCCAGTTCCAACTCCAGGCCAACCTCCCTGGCCCCAGCCAGCCACGAAGCACTTTACTGGTAGAACCATTGTCCTTTGTAGATTTCTTCCCTGGTGGGGGCCAAGTCTTTAAGAATATTCAAGGCTAACAGTTCAGGCCCTGAGAAGTATCGAGATGGGTGGGGGAAAATGGACAATGACCTCAGAGGATTTGGCTCAAGTTGCTTCTTTCCGGGCTGTGAATTCTGAGTTGTCTTGTTGGAGGTCTTTCCCTCCCTGGACTCTACCCAGAAAGGATTGGTTAGATGAAGGGCTTCAGGAAGTAGTTCACACAACCGAGGAAACGGATTAAAGGTTGTCTGGCTCATGGCTGATGTAACTGTGTGCATGGCCATTGGATGGCAGCAGGGTACAAGGCTGCAGAGGGAGCCAGTATGGTTAAACTCTAACAAATGTGTATTCCGAATCGGGTTTATTCTCACTGATGTATCATGAAGTTTATTGTTTTGTGGCAGCAGTACAGGGCAATTCATAAAAATTACTACATAAAGAATTACAAAAAGGAAAAGCATTTCAGGATGTATATTGTATACATTACTCTGACAAAAAAAACACATTTCATGACACGAGTGATGATCAATCTGATTCTGATATTGTGGACTGAGAGTGGGAAGGGGGCAGGAAGAAGGGAATTGGAGTTGGGAAAAGGGGAGGGAGCAGGGAGAGACATTCTGCAATGATCAGTAAACCAATTGTTTGGAATCAAATGACCTTGCCTACTGTCTCAAGGCTGGGTGTGTCTGGAACTGCATCACCCCACCCCCAGCCCTGGCATCCTTCTTGAAGAAGACAGCAAACATTCATGTTCATGAACCATTTAGAAAGCTGAGGATGGAGGGGAAGAAGCAGTTCCTAAGATGCTGAGTGTGTGTCTTTGGGCTCCTGTGCCTCCTTGAGAGCAATGAGAAGAGAACATGTCCTAGATGGTGAGGGTCCCTCGTGACAGATGCTGCCCTTTGAGCATACCTTTAATGGTGGGGAGGGTGATGGCTGAGTTTTCAGATTCATGCCACCTTCATTTTCTCCTTCAGCTGGGAGCTGGTAGGTGGAACATGTGTCCAGGGACAGGCTCTCTGCTAGCTGTAATCCGCTCAAGCTAAAATCAGCCTCTCATTAATTCCTTGCCCACTGTGTCGGGTCAAACCTCTCCATCTGCCATACATGTTCAGTCAAATGTTGTCCTGGCATTCTCCTGCCTTACCTGCATCTTCCTGGATGAAACCGGGTTATCCGAGGCTGGGGCAGGTTGTGGGGGCTTGCTTCGTCGTGCTTTTAGGACAACCCAGCTGCCCTTGGTAAAGCAACCTTAGGGCATGTGTCTACACATCCTCAAAGTGAAGACTGAAGTTTATTTATCACATGTACATCAAAATGTGGCAGGCATATCACAAATGAAAATTGAAACACACAGTGAAATGTGGCATTTGCATTAACAACCAATACATCCAACGACACGATGATCAATCAAACAGCAATGACAAAAGAAGCCCCATACACCCTCCCACAGTCCATCAAAACCAGGACAGGCCTCAAGCCTCCAGTGGACATACAGATTCACAGACATCAGGCTTCAACTTCCCCAGCGGACCCACTTCCAGACTTCCAATTGACTTTAGGGCTTCGATCTTCAGTATCAACTCCATGACTTGCTGATGAGGACTTCAAACTCAAAACTCTCCAATGACCAGAACCTCAAACTCCAGACTCTTGGATGACTGAGACCCCAACATACCTAGGTCTCTGGTCTCACCAATTCACCTATCTAGGGGGTCACTGTCATTTGAGTCTCCTACCTGCATGGGGCGCCGGTCCCAGACAACTATAACCTGTGAGGGGACCACTAGCCATCATCCTCTCTTGTCTGCCAGCTTGACATCTGACCATGGATGTCCTTTGTCCTATGTCCACATCTCTAGCCTTTTGTTCAAAATGACGCCAAGCTGTGGTGTCCATTGAGATCGTGATTCTGACTTAGTTGGCTTTGGGGACAGAGAAGGGAGTTAGGGGTCAGGTTAGGTTTTAGGGACAGAAATGTAGGGATGTCAGGCCAGAGTTTGGACCTCTGCTATGCGTTCTGTGTTCAAAGACTAGTAACGTGGACTTAGTAATGCTTGAAGAAAGTAGACGTCATCTTATTGACCAGGCGCAGAACATGAGAGCAAGAAAACTACTGGAACTGTGAGCACTTAGCTAGGCCACAGCTTGAGCACTGGTCACCAGAACACAGAAGGATGGGACTGGACTGTAGAGAATATTCCCCAGGATTTCACCAGTAAAGACTAGATTAAAGATTAGCTGTATTTGTCATGTGAAACATACTGATAAATCAAATCGTACAGTGCTGGTGTGGAGGTGAGCTATGGAGTGTATTAAGATAGTGTGGTTAGCACAACTCTCTACACTGCAAGCCACCCGGTTCACTTCCTGCTGCTGTCTGTAAGGAGTTTGTACTTTCTCCCTGCGACTGCGTCGGTTTCCTCCAGCAGGCCAAAGACATACCAGTTGGAATGTTAACTGGTCATTGTAAATTGTCCCATGATTAGGCTAGCGTTAAATTGAGGATTGTTGGGTGGTGTGGCTCAAAGGGCCTATTCCTTGTTGTACCTCAATAAATAAATAAAAGGATGGTTCTCCCAATCAGTGTGTTGAATCAACAGGAGTGAAGGTTACTTTATGACTGGTATTGTGCCCTGAGAAAGGGCTATTTGATGATTTGGTAGTCCCTTTAGAGGGAGAATGATCATAATATGATAGAGATTTATGTAAACATTGAAACTAATTTAGTTTAATCCAAAGAGGAGATTTACAAGGATGCTGCCTGGATTGGGGAGCATGCCTTATGAGAATAGTTTGAGTGAAGTCAGCCTTTTCTCTTTGGAGCGACAGAAGATGAGAGGTGACCTGATAGAGATGTATAAGATGATGAGAGGCATTGATCGTGTGGATAGTCAGAGGCTTTTTCCCAGGTCTGAAATGGTTGCCACAAGAGGACATAGGCTTAAGGTACTGGAGAGTAGGTACAGAGAAGATGTCAGGGTAAGTTTTTTTACTCAGAGAGTTGTGAGTGCGTGGGATGGGCTGCCGGCAACGGTGGTGGAGGCAG
This sequence comes from Hypanus sabinus, assembly GCF_030144855.1. Taxonomy (NCBI): domain Eukaryota; kingdom Metazoa; phylum Chordata; class Chondrichthyes; order Myliobatiformes; family Dasyatidae; genus Hypanus; species Hypanus sabinus. The sequence goes on from NC_082712.1 coordinate 102,418,585, forward strand.
ATACGATAGGGTCTTTTAAGAGACTTCTGGGTATTTACATGGAGCTTAGAAAAATAGAGGGCTATGGGTAAGCCTAGTAATTTCTAAGGTAGGGACATGTTCAGCACAACTTTGTGGGCCGAAGGACCTGTATTGTGCTGTAGGTTTTCTATGTTTCTATGTTCCAAAGTAAGATTTCTGAGTGTCTAAGATACAAGGGCACAGCCTCAGAGTGGAGGGTCATTCTTTTAGAACAGAGATGAGGAGGAAGTTCTTTAGCCTGGGGGTGGTGATCTGTGGAATTCATGGCCACGGAGAGCTATAGAGGCCGAGTCATTAGGTATATTTAAAGCAGAAGTTGATATGTTCTTGTTTTCCTAGTACTGAGGGACAATATCTATTTGTCAAGCAACTCCCCATTTCTCTAACAGCATAGTTTATGAATAAGTAACCATGACTGCAGATAGAAATGAAGAGGAATTTCTTCTCTCTGAGTTAGGTTTATAAACAGAGGATTCTATACCATTTTTGAACTCTTATCTAGTCAAGGATGATGTGGAGTGGATAAGGAAATGAGATAAAGGCAGGATTTGATCGGATATGCCCATATTTTAACCAAACTCTGGGGGGTCAGTTTTATTTTCTTTGGAGATACAGTATGGTAACAAGCCCAACGAGCCTGCGCCACCCAATTACACCCATTTAACCTGCTAACCCATACAACTTTAGAATGTGGGAGGAAACCAGGGACATGAGGAGAGCATACAAAACTCCTCACAAACAGTGGCGGGAATTGAAGCTGGCTCACTCATGCTGTAACAGCATTGAGCTAACTGCTCACCATTCTGCCCCACTCTTTTTGGGTATGGATTGACAAACACCGTCCCACCCCGCCCCTTTGTACAGTGCTGTGGGAGCACCCTCTTCAAGCAGTTCACGAGGGTGACTCACTCTCCCATCTGATCAAAGCTTCGCAGTAAATTCTGGCATCAAGGTGAACAAAATTAATTGTTCTTGGCTATAAATTGGAAGCTAATTCTTGTAAATTATAACCATGTCTGTGCTTGGAAACAAAATATGGTTATAAAAAATGTTATCTCAACCCAAATTAATATTCCTGATCCTGAGGCAAAGAAAAAAAAACATTTCACAAGATGAATCCCTCAGTCAGCAGGATGAGAATTTAATTTACAGAAAACACAGAGTCCAGAATGCTCAGGGTCTGTATCCCTCTGACTTCTTGGAAATATTTAGGCTTTGCTTATTTTTGTCAAACAATCCGACTTAACTTAATCCTGAAAGGATTTTCTCTGGCAGATGTTTGATTGGCAGCTGCCTGCTTACCTCCTGGGCTCTGAATATTAAAGCCAAAGCTTTGAGCTGTTCCTGGAAGGACTCTGCAATTACTTTTCAGAATTTCTCCTTCGCATTTTCATTTTCATTTAACCTGTTCGTGGGATGTGCCCACTTACTACCCCACTCTAGGCAAGTGAGGTGGGTGTTTCTCTTGCGTGTTTTAGATTTATTTACAAAACACAGCTGTCCCTGGAAGGGCCAGCATTTTTAAATGTTCATCCTAATAAACTTCACAGTTTCTTCCCCCAGGCAGCTAATCTGGGCAACCATTCTAGCTGTCACTACACTACAGTGTAAACATTTTAAACCACTTTTTATAAAGCTGTTTATGTTGTGATAACCTGCTGGTATTTATGTACATTTTATTCCATGTTGGTACTTCTAACTTTATTGTTATATAATTCTTTATTCTTTATAATTGTTGATATGTGCCTGTATATGCAAGAACTGGGCTTCTAAGTCATAGTTTTGCCTAGCGGGCGTTGGGGGCCGTGGGCTGGGAGGTCTGGACTACATACAAGCATATTCTGTGTCATTGTATTTTTACTCATATTCTATATGTGAGGACCGGCCTCAAAACCACTGTGTCACCTAGTGGGTTTTGTGGGGGGGGGGTAGTTGAGGCGGATCGACAGATGATCTTGGTGGGTTGGGTGGGGTCTGGAATGTAGACATTCATATTCTGTATTCTACTGATATTCTAAGTGGGTTTGTTGACCTGTATTTGTGAGGAAGCCACGGTGTCGGGGGGGGGGGGGGGGCGGGGGTGTGGTAGTGGACTCTTATTCCGTGAATGTGTTCTTGTGTGTGACTTGGTATTGTGATTTAGCATCGTGACCCTGTAGTGACACTGCCTTGTTGGCTGTATTCGTGAGTGTTCATGTGTGGTTGAATGATAATTAAACTTGAATTGCATGGAACTGAATTTTTTTTTGCATGAACAGCCAACACAGCCCAACAAATTCCTAATACATGTAAATGTATATGGTGAATAAAGTTGTCTCTGATTCACTCAACCTATTCTCACAAGGCATACTCCTCAATCCAGGCAACATCCTTGTAGATCTCCTCTGCACCCTTTCTATGGCTTCCACATCCTTCCTGTAGTGAGGTGACCAGAACTGAGCACAGTACTCCAAGTGGGGTTTGACTAGGGTCCTATATAACTGCAACATTACCTCTTGGCTCCTAAACTCAATCCCATGATTGATGAAGGCCAATGCACCATATGCCTTCTTAACCGCAGAGTCAACCTGCACAACAGCTTTGAGTGTCCTATGGACTCAAACCCAAAAATCCCTCTCATCCTCCACACTGCCAAGAGTCTTACCATTAATACTATATTCCATCATCATATTTGACTGACCAAAATGAACCACCTCACACTTATCTGGATTGAACTCCATCTGCCACTTCTCAGCCCAGTTTTGCATCCTACTGTGGAACGAGCTTCCAGTAGAAGTGGTAGAAGCAGGTTCAATTTTGTCATTTAAAAAAAAATTGGATAGTTATATGGACAGGAAAGGAATGGAGGGTTATGGGCTGAGTGCAGGTAGGTGGGACTAGGTGAGAGTAAGCATTCGGCATGGACTAAAAGGGCTGAGATGGCCTGTTTCTGTGCTGTAATTGTTATATGGTTGTATATTATATGGTATTGATGTCCTGCTGTAACCTCTGACAGCCCTCCATACTATCCACAACACCTCCAACCTTTGTGTCATCAGCAAATTTACTAACCCATCCCTCCACTTCCTCGTCCAGGTCATTTATAAAAATCACTCAGAACAGATCCCTGAGGCACTCCACTGGTCACCGACCTCCATGCAGAATATGACCCGTCTACAACCACTCTTTGCCTTCTGTGGGCAAGCCAGTTTTGGATCCACAAAGCAATGTCTCCTTGGATCCCATGCCTCCTTACTTTCTCAATAATTCTTGCATGGCGTACCCTATCAAATGTCTTGCTGAAATCCATATACACTACATCTACTGCTCTACCTTCATCAATGTGTTTAGTATATATATTAAAGTTATTTTGAATTCCATGGAGCATGTGGGTACCTTCTGATATCCAGACAATATTCCTTTTTTTTTCTTTTTTTTAGATAGGGATGTCAAGGGGGGAAGGGTTAAGGGGGGGGAGGGCTGATATTATACTCTATTATTCTATTCATTCTATGTAATTATCTAAAAAATTGAATTAAAATATATTTTAAAATATGTGTTTAACCACATCCTCAAAAAATCCAATCAGGCTCATAGGGCACGACCTGCCTTTCACAAAGCCATGCTGACTATTCCTAATCATATTATGCTTCTCCAAATGTACATAAATCCTTCCTCTCAAGATCTTCTCCATCAACTCACCAACCACTGAAGTAAGACTCACTGGTCTATAATTTCCTGGGCTAACACTGCTCTCTTGAATAATGGAACAACATCCGCCATCTCCAATCCACTGGAACCTCTCCCGTCCCCACTGATGATGCAAAGATCATCGCCAGGGGCTCAGCAATCTCCTTCCTCGCCTCCCACAATAGCCATATCATGCATCCCGGTGACTAATCCAACTTGATGCTTTTGAAAAGCTCTATCACAACTCCTTTCTTAATATTTACATGCTCAAGCTTTTCAGTCTGCTGTAAATCATCCCTGCAATCGCCAAGATCCTTTTCCGTAGTGAATACTGAAGCAAAGTACACATTAAGTACCTCTGCTATCTCCTCTGGTTCCATACACACTTTTTCCACTATCACACTTGATTGTTCCTATTCTCTCACATCTTATCCTCTTGCTCTTCACATATTTGTAAAATGCCTTGGGGTTTTCCTTAATCCTGTCCGTCAAGGCCTTCTCATGACCTCTTCTGGCTCTTCTAATTTCTTTCTTAAGTTCCTTCCTGGTAGCCTTATTTGTGAGCCAACTGTCTCTTCCTCCATCTCTTCAGTTTGGTTCCCACCCCCCCAATAATCCTCACTTAAACTCTCCCCAATAGCCTTAGCAAACCTCCCTGTCAAGATATTGGTCCCCCTGGGATTCAAGTGCAACCTGTCCTTTTTGTACCGGTCACTCCTGCCCCAAAAGAGGTCCCAATGATCCAGAAATCTGAATCCCTGCCCCCATTCCAATCCCTCAGCCATGCATTTATCCTCCGCCTCATTCCACTCCTACTCTCACTGTCGCGTGGCACAGGCAGTAATCCTGAGATGACTATCTTTGTGGTCCTGCTTCTTAACTTCCTTCCTAACTCCCTGTAGTCTGCTTTCAGGACCTCCTCCCTTTTCCTGCCTATGTCGTTGGTACCAATATGTGCCACGACCTCTGGCTGTTCTCCTTCCCACTTCAAGATATCATGGACGCGATCAGAAACTTCCCGGATCCTGGCACCTGGGAGATAAACTGCCATCCGAGTTTCTTTCCTGTGTCCACAGAATCACCTGTCTGCCCCCCTAACTATAGAGTCTCCTATCACTGCTGCCATCCTCTTCCTTTCCCTACCCTTCAGGGCCGGACTCTGTGCCAGAGGCTTCCCACAGGTATGGGTACAGCCACAGGGGTACTCTCTAGTGCCTGACTCCTGCCCTTCCCTAACCTGACTGTTACCACTTGTCTGTCTCCCCAGACCCTTGTGTGACCACCTGCCTGTAGCTCCTCTCTATCACCTCCTCGCTCTCCTAACCAGACGAAGGCCATCGAGCTACATCTCCACTTCTCTAACAGAGACCCTAAGAGCTGCAGTTTGATGTGCCTGCTGCAGGTGTGGCTGTCCAGGACTCCCGGACTTCGCACATCTGACACAGAGCACAGAACACTGGCCTCACACACATTCTTCCTGTCTGTATTTTACATAGGCAACCTACCTCTCAACCTGTTACTGCCGAAGCTCCATTGAGCCAAAGCCTTTCTACTCTGTCTCCCTCTACTCTGATGCCCGTTCTATAAGGTGTCTCCTTTTAAACTCTTCTCGCTGTTCTCACTGGCTGACGTCCACACGCACAGTCATGCCTCAATCAAATCACTGAAGAAATGCTAGTTTGCCAGACTCTCGTGCTACAGTTTTTAAAATTGTCCTTCCTCTCCCAGGGATGAAGTTTTTGGAGATTCTGTTGGCATTTCTGTAGTTTTTTTACAGTTAGGGTTGCTAGCCCCATGCCCGCCCCTCCTCCATTCACAAACAGGCTTGGGACTGTCCATGCTGGAGCTTTTCTCCTTGTGCACAATAAAATAAACTATGATGAAGGAATGTATGTGAGTACACCAGGGTCCAATTAATCAGGAAACAACCCTTAGCAGTGTTGATGTACAAAGGGATCTTGGGGTTCAAGTCCATCATTTCCTGAAGTCGCTATGCAGGTTGACAGAGTTATAAAGAAGCTGAATGGTATTTTGAGGAAATGAGTTCAAAAGTTGGGGGGGGGGTTATTTTGAAATTTTATAAAACTCTAGTCAGGTTACGTCTGGAGTATTGTATTTAGTTCTGGTCGCCCCATTATAAGAAGGATGTTGTGGCTTTGAGGAGGGTGTAGAAGAAGCAGCAGGGTAGTGCAGTGTTAACATAATGCTACTACAGCAGCAGTGACCCAGGTTCAATTCTCGTCACTCTTCTCCAGGTGCTGTGGTTCCAAAGACATAGGGGTTAGTTAATTGGTCACAGTAGTGTAAATGGACTTGGCTTGTTGAGTCAGAAGGATCTGTTACCATGATGTATTTCTGAACAAGTACACAAGCTTTACCAGGATATTACCTTGAATAGAGAGTATTTGTTTTGGTATTGTCACGTGTACCAAGATGCTTGTCTTGCATACTATGATGACAGGTAATGGTATGACCTACGAGGATACTCAAGGCTGCTATGCAGGGTGACTCCGGGGTTAAGAAGGCGTACAGTGCATTGGCCTTCATCAATAGTGGGATTGAGTTTAGGAGCTGAGAGGTAATGTTGCAGCTATATAGAACCCTGGTCAGACCCCACTTGGAGTACTGACGGAGCGATGGAGGATGAGAGGTGACCTGACAGAGGTGTATAAGATGATGAGAGGCATTGATCGTGTGGATAGTCAGAGGCTTTTTCCCAGAGCTGAAATGGCTAGCACAAGAGGGCAAAGTTTTAAGGTGCTTGGAAGTAGGTACAGAGGATATGTCAGGGGTAAGTTTTTTTACGCAGAGTGGTGAGTGTGTGGAATGGGCTGCTGGCGACGGTGGTGGAGGTGGATACAATAGGGTCTTTTAAGAGAATCCTGAATAGGTACATGGAGCTTAGAAAAATAGAGGGTCGTGGGTAACCCCAGGTAATTTTTCAGGTAAGATCATGTTCGGCACAACTTTGTGGGCCGAAGGGCCTGTATCGTGCTGTAGGCTTTCTACGTTTCTGTTTCTACAAGGAGCGATTGGACATACTTGAGATTTTTGCTCGGGAACAGCAGAGGCTGAGGGGTGACCTGTTAGAAATTTATAAGATTCTGAGAGTCATAGATAGAGAAAACAGCCAAAACCTTTGTCCCAGGGCTGAAATGTCTAAAGTTAGAGAGTACATAGTGTGTGAGGGCATAAGTTCAAATGATTTCTGCAGGGCAAGATTTTTGCAGAGAGTGGTGGGTGCCTGGAAGGTGCTGCCTGGGGTGGTGGTAGAAGCAAATACAATAGAGGTGTTTAAGAAGCTCTTAGATGGGCACACGAATACCCAGGAAATGGAAAGATATGGACATTGTGTAGCAGAAAGGATAAGTTTAGTTGGGTGTTTGATTACTAATTCAATTGTCCAGATAAACATGGGCATCCTTAGAAAGACCAACATTTTTGCCCTGTCCATAATCTGATTCCAAGGAGACCCGCATAACCCAGATTAAGTAAAGCCTATAGATATCCTTCCCTGAGGAATATTAATGGACTTAGTGGGTTTTCACAATCATCTACACATGCTAGAAATGCAGAGCAATACATACAAAATGCTAGAGGAATTCATCAGGTCAGGCAGTATCTATGGCGGGGAATAAACAGTTGATGTTTTGGTCTGGACTGCACAGGAAGGGGGCAGAAGTCAGAATAAAAAAGGTGGGGCTGAGGGGGGAGTGCAAGCTAGCAGGAGATAGATGAGTGGGGGAAGTGGATCAAATGAGAAGCTGGGAGGTGATAGGTAGAAAAGGTAAAGGGAAGAAAAGATCTGATAGGAAAGAATGGTGGACCATGGGAGAAAAGGAAGGAGGGGGAGAACTAGAGGGATGCAATGGGCGGGTGAGGAGAAGGGCTGAGAGGGAATCCAGAATGGGAAATCGAAGTAAAGAGAAATTACTGGAAGTTAGAGAAATTGGAATATGAGGTGATGCTGCTCCAACCTGAGTGTGGCCTCATTGTGGCAGAAGAGGAGGCCATGGGCATATGGGACTGGGAAATCAAATTGAAATAGGTGGCCCCTTGGAAAGCCCACCTTTTGTGGTGGACAGACGAAGGGATCTCCCCAGTCTGTGTTGGGTCTCATTGATATAGTGAAGGTCTGTGGGAAATGAGGTGTTTGAATTTGCTGATGACTATTGATGAGTGACCATGAGAGAACCCTGAGACAGGTGAAAAGAGCACAGTTTGTCAAGGCGCTGAGTGACATCTTATACCCATCTTGCTGATCATCTATCTCAGTAGAATGATCTCCTCCCAGCTGCAGATGCTAGAAATCCCAGCAGCACACACAAAATGCTGGAGGAACTCAGCAGGTCAGGCAGCATCCATGGAAAAGAGTACTCCAGCTTGTCCACTTCATCAACTTTGCCTCCAAATTCCACTGTATCCTTAAATTTACCTAGTCCATTTCCAACAACTTCTTCCCCTTTCTTGATCTTTCTGGCTCTATCTTGGGAGATAGTTTATCTGCTGATGTCTATTATAAATCTGCTGACTCTCACAGCTACCTGGACTATACCTCTTCCCACCCTGTTATTTGTAAAAATGCCACCCCCTTCTCTCAATTCCTCTGTCTCCACCACTTTATGCTCTCAGGATGAGACTTTTCATTCCAGAATGAAGGAGATGTCCTTCTTCTTCAAAGAAAGGGGATTCCACCATCTCGCTGCCCTCAACTGCACCTCTTCCATTTCACGCACAACCGCACACATCTTCCTGCCGAAGGGTCTTGGGCCGAAACATCAACTATACACATTTCCATAGATGCTGCCTGGCCTGTTGAGTTCCTCCAGCATTTTGTGTGTGTTGCTTAGAAAGATCTCCTCAATGTGATCATACCTCTCTGAAGGTCCCATGGTTCCTTACAGACTGCAGTTGAATCCATATTTCAGAGGAAACACATTGCTGCTGGCTGAGAACATTTCAAATCACAGTTAATAAAAATTGAATTTTTGTGTCTTGTCCAGGTAAATCTGGAAGTCGTCTTAAAAGTTTTTTTACATCTTTCTTTCTCTCTCTGCCTATCCCTTGCCTTTCAGTCTCTTCTCTCTCTCTCCCCATCCTCTCTCTCTCCTCCCCCTCCCTTTCTCCCTCCCCCTCTCTCGTTCTTCCTCTGTCTTTTTTTCTTTCTCTCTCTTTCTTCTCTATTCTCTCTCTTTTACTCTCTCTTTCTCCATCTCCCCCTCTCTACCCTCCTCCCTCTCACCCTCCATAAGACCATAAAACATTGGAGCAGAACTAGGCCGTTCAGCCCTTTGAGTCTGCTCCACCATTCCATTTTGGCTGATCCTGGATCCCACTCAATTCTGTACACCTGCCTCCTCGCCATTTCCTTTGATGTCCTGACAAATCAGGTAACTATCAACTACCACCTTAAATATACCCATGGACTTGGCCTCCACTGCAGTCTGTGGCAGAGCATTCCACAGATTTACTCCACCTTACCTCTGTTCTAAAAGGTCATCCCTCAATTTTGAGGCTGTGCCCTCTAGTTCTGGACATCCCCACTATAGGAAATATCCTCTCCACATCCAACTATCTAGTCTTTTCAACAATCAGTAGGTTTCAATGAAATCCCCACGCATTCTTCTAAATTCCAGTGAGTACAGCCCCAAAACTGCTAAATGCTCCTCCTATCCTCCTATTAATGCTCCCTTAATTCCCAGAATCATCCTTGTGATCCTCCTCTGGACTCTTCTAATGCCAACTCATCCTTTCTGAGATATAAGACACACGAACAGAATTAGGCCATCTGGCCCATTGAGTCTGTTCCACCATTCAATCATGGCTGATCCTTTTTTTCTATCTCTTCCTCAACCCCAGTTCCTGTTCTTTTCCCCATAACCTTTGATGCCATGACCAATCAAGAACCTATCAATCTCCGTCTTAAGTACACCCAATGACTTGGCCTCAAATTCCATAAATTCACCACCCTCAGGCTAAAGAAATTTCTCTGCATCTCTGTTTTGAAAGGGCGACCCTCTATCCTGAGGGTGTGCCTTCTTGTCCTAGACTCTCCCACCATGGGAAACATCCTTTCCACATCTACTCTGTCTAGGCCTTTCAACATTCTAAAGGTTTCAATGAGATTCCCCCTCATCCTTCTGAATTCCTGTGAGTACAGACCCAGAGACATCAAACATTCCTCGAATTATTATTGTGAACCTCCTCTGGACACTCTCCAATGCCAGCACATCTTTTCTAAGATGGGGGGGGGGGGGTGGTCCAAAACTGTTCACAATACTCAAGGTGAGGCTTCACCAGTGCCTTTTAAAGCCTAGGCAACACATCTTAGGGTCCAACACTGTTGACAATACTCCAAGTGCCGCCTGACCAGTGTCTTATAAAGGCTCAGCATTATCTCTTTGCTTGTAAATTAACTTCTGGGAGTCTTGCAGCAGGATTCCTAAGTCCCTCTGCATCACTGATGTTTGAACCTTCTCCCCATGTAGATGATAGTCTGCACTATTGTTTTAATATATGAAAACGTACTATTACCAGAATGCATTATCATACATTTCCCAACACTGTATTCCATCTGCCACTTTTTTGCCCATTCTTCCAATTTGTTTAAATCCTGCTGCAATCACATTGGTTCCTCAGCACTACCTACTCCTCCATCTATCTTCATATCATCAACAAACTTTGCCACAAAGCCATCAATTCCATTATCTAAATCATTGACAAACAATGTGAAGAATAGTGGTCCCAAAACTGACCCCTGTGGAACATCACCAGTTACTGGCAGCCAGCCAGAAAAGGCCCCCTTTACTACCCACTCTCTGCCTTCTGCCTGTCAGCCATTCTTCTATCTGGGCCAATATCTTTCCAGTAATGCCATGGGATTTTATCTTGTTAAGCAGCTTCATGTATGGCACCTTATCAAAGGCCTTCTGAAAATCCAAGTAAATGACATCCACTGCCTCTCCTTTGTCCACCCTGCTTGTTACTTCCTTGAAGAACTCTAACAGATTTGTCAGGCAAGATTTCCCTTCACAAAAACATTTTGACTTTGACTTATCTTTAGTCTCTTAATTACCCAAAAACCTCATCCTAATAATACACTCCAACACTTTCCCAACCACTGAAGTTAGGCTAACTGGCCTATAATTTCATTTCTTTTGCCTTTCTCCATTCTTAAGGAGTGGAGTTACATCTGAATTCTTCCAGTTCTCCGTGACCATGCCAGAATCAAGTATTCTTGAAAGATCGTGACCAATGCATCAGTTATCTCTTCAGCAAACTCTTTCAAGATTCTGGGATGTAGACCATCTAGCCCAGGTGAGTTATCCACCTTAAGGCCTTTGATGATGCCTAGCACCCTCCCTCCCTCTTCCTGCACAACTAAAGTTCTGTTACCACCCCCCACTGATATGGTGGTTTAACTGCTCCCTTTTGAGCCAAGAGTTTTCATGGTTCTGCAACCAGTTTTGTTTTTGTCCACATTGGCCTTTGGAAGGATGTCCCTGGTGAGGGAAGAGATGGAAGGGATAAATGCTGGGATAAATTTGATCAGGATTAACTTGTTACGCCTTGCTTCTATGTGGCAGCTGTAAACTACAGACAGATCTGTTACCAATGGTTACCGTCATTATTACTCAGTAAGTGGGGAGGAAGGTGAGAGGAGATCTGAAGAGTTCCCTCACTGGGAACTGTAGTATATCTGTGGAGCAAAAGTCGCTCCATCAGTCCCTGGCTCCCATAAGACCATAAAACATAAAAGCAGAATTTGGCCATTGGGTTGAGAGAGAAATTAAATTAGCCATGATAAGTCAGACTCAGCCCAACAAGTCACAACCCAATTTTCTCTCTCAATTCTCCTGCTTTCTCTCTGTAACCTTTGACACCTTTACTAATCAAAAACCTATCAAGCTCTGCTTTAAACATACTCAATTGCTTGGTCTCCACAGCCGTCTGTGGCAATGAATTTCACAGATTCACCACTGGCTGGATAAAGAAATTCCTCCTCACCTCTGTTCTAAATGGACATCCCTCTATTCTGAGGCTTTGCCCTTTGGTCTTGGACTCTTCCTTTATAGGAAACATCCTCTCCATGTTCACTAGACCTTTCAATATCTGAAAAATTTCAATGAGATCTCATTCAGTTCATCTAAACTCCAACAAGTACAGTGGAATATGAATAAGCAGGTGAGAGAGAAAGGGAAAGAAAGAACAATTAGCTTCATTTGTCACAATACATCCAAAAATCCACTGAAATGTTTCCTTTGCATCAACAGCCAATGTAGACTGAGGAAGTGCTGGGGGCAGCCCACAAGTGTAGCCATGTTACATGGCCTGCCTATAACTTATATCCCTAACCCATACATCCTTGGAATGAGGGAGGACATCAGAGCACTTGGAGGAAACCCGCACAGTCATGGGGAGAACATACAGCATCAGGAATAGAACCCTGATCTCTGGTGCTGTAAAGTGTCACGTTAGCCACTATGCTACCATGCCACCTGGTACCATACGGTGTTGGGTAAGTAGAAGCCAGAATGGGGCAGAAAGTCTGGCATAGAGCACAGGGCTATGATATGGAGCTAATCTTACCTGCATGATCAAATGTGAAATGATACTCAATACTCCAGAGACTAAGTAATTGGAGAGTTACTAGTGTCTACTTAAGATGCCAGTTGTTGCAACATGAGAGGACAGAGTAGTTAATATTGAAGCTCTTTGGCAAATTGGTTTTATTATTATCTCATGTAGTGAGGTCCAATGAAGAGCTTTTCTTGCATAACATCCATTCAGATCAATTCATTACAACAGTGCATTGAAGTAGTGCAAGGGAAAAGGAGATCAGTTTTATTTGTCACAAGTACACTGAAACATCAAAAGATACAGTGAAATGCATCATTTGTGTCAAATCAGATCAGCAAGCATTATGCTGAGCACCCCATGTTGCCAGTGTAGCATGCCCACAATTTACTAACCCTGACCTTTGGAATGTGCAGGCATCTGGAGGAAACCTGTGGGGCCATGGGGAGAACGTACAAGCGGCTGGAATTAAACACCAATCTTACAGCTGGTGCTGTAAAACGATTGTGTTAACCTCTACATGACTTTTCTGCCCTAAAACAATAACAGAACTGTTACAGTACAGAGAATGCGGAGTGGAGGTAGACAGGAAAGTGTCAGGTCACAACAAAGGTATATTGTAAGGGCCAGAGTCTAACTGGGGAAGAACAGTCCTTGAGCCTGGTGGGACGTGCTTTCAGGCTTTTGTATCTTCTGCCCGATGGGAGGGAGAGAACAGAGAATGTCCAGGGTGAGTGGGATCTTTGATTATGCTGGCTGCTTCACTGAAGCAGCGAGAAAGGTAGACAGAGATTGTGGAGGGATGCTGCTTTCCGTGATGTGTTTTTCAGTAATACTTAGTGAATGCTTCTCAGAATTCCCAAACCTCTAAGGACTGTTGCCCTCAGAATAGGTTCAGGGAAGGATTAATGGAGGTTTTAGGAGTCAGGGAGAGGTGGGATGGAGTGAATGAGGAGGAACTGTTCCCAGGGCAGAAGGGCGGGTGCCCAGAGGACACGGAGTGAAGGGGGTTGGCAGAAGAACCAGAGGGAAGAGGAGGAGGTTTCTCCTCAGTGAGGTGTTGTGGTCAGGAACACACAGCCTAGAAGGAAAGTAAGAATGGATTTAATAGGGACATACGGAGGGAACTGGAGAGAAAACACTGGAAGAGGGTATGTGTCAGGAGGAGGGGAGAGAGCGGAGAAAGGAGTTGGCCATTCAGAAAATTTGTACAGAGAGCTACCACAGACTTGATGGATTGATGGTTTTCTCTTGCTCTGGATCATTCATTGTGATGATCAGATCTGGCCTCCTTGTCTGGGCCTGAATAACACACACAAAATACTGGAGGAATTCCACAGCTCAGGCAGCATCTATGGAGAGAAATTAACAATCTTCTTAAGGGCTGAGACCCTTCATCAGGACTGGAAAGGAAGGTCTCAGCCCAAAACCAGAGACTCTAACACCAGAAGACATAAGCATAGAATTAGGCCATTCAGTCCATCGAGACTGCTCTGCCATTCTGTCAAGGCTGATTTAATACCCCTCTCAACCCCATTCTCCTGTCTTCTCCCTGTTACCTTTGATACCCTGACTAATGAAGAACCTATCAACTTTCACTTTAAATATACCCATTGGCTTGGACTTCACAGCTCTCTGTGGCAATGAATTCCACAGATTCACCATCCTCTGGCTGAAGAAATTCCTCCTCATCTCTGTTCTAAAGAGACATCCTTCTGCTCTGAGGCTGTGTCCTCTCACCCTAGAGTTCCCACACTATAGGAACTGTCTTCCCCATATTCACTATCTAGGCTTTTCAATATTCAGTAAGTTTCATTGAGATCCCCCTTCATTCTTTTAAACTCCAGCAAGTACAGGCCCAGAGCCATCAAATGCTCCTCATACCTTAACCCTTTCATTCCCTGGATAATTCTTGTGGACCTCTCCAATGCCAGCACATATTTTCCTGGATAAGGAGCACAAAACTGCTCACAATAGTCCAAGTATAATGTAACCAATGTCTTATAAAAACATCCTTGTTTTAATATACAAGTCATTTAGAAATAAATGCTAACGTTGTATTTGCATTCCTTACTATCAACCTGCAAGTTAACTCGTAGAGAACCCTTACAAGGACTCCCAACTCCCTTTGCACACCTGATTTTTAAATTTTCTTCCCATTTAGAAAATCGTCTATGCCTTTTTCCTTCTACCGAAGTATATGACCATACACTCCCCTTCGCCATATTCCATCTGCCACCTCTTTGCCCATTCTTGTAATCTGTCTAACACCTTCTATAGACTTCCTAATACCACATCACTACCTGCCCACCTACTTATCTTCATATCATTCACAAACTTGGCCACAATGCCTCAATTCCATCATCCAAATTATTGACATATAAAATGAAGAGAAGTAGTCCAAACACTTACCCCTGTGGAACATCTCTAGTCTTCGACAGCCAACCCCTGTATTCCCACTCTTTGCCTCCTCCCAGTCAGCCAGTCTTCTATCCATGCTAATATCTTTCCCCAATACCTTGGGCTCTTATCTTGTTAAGCACCCTCATGTGTTGCACCTTGTCAAAGGCCTTCTGAAAATCCACGTAAACAACATCCACTGACTCTCCTTTGTCTATCCTGCTTACTACTTCCTCAAAGTATTCCAACAGATTTGTCAGGCAAGATTTCCGCAAAGGCATGCTGACTTCGTCCTGTTTTATCATGCTCCTCCAGATACCCCGAACCTTCATCCTTAATAGTGGAATCCAACCACTGAATTTAGGCTAACTGCCTCCCTCCCTTCAGAAAGACATTTGCCATTCTCCAGAGGGTGGTGAATCAGTGGGATTTACTGATTTATTGAGATACAGCATGGAAGAGGCCCTTCTGGCCTCCCGTGAGAAGGCAGGAGAAGGGAGTTGAGGAGGGTAATAAGTCAGCCATTATCAAATAATGGAGCAGACTCGATAGGCCGAATGGCTCATGGTCTTATGGGACGCATTCCATCAGCTGCGAATGAGCTCCGAATGAGCTTATAGTTTCTCTTTGAGACTCTGCATGTTTCCACAATCCAGCGGTCACGGATGTGATCCATGCTTGAACCAGATTGCAAATCTATTTTTGGTCTTTAAGTATCTTAGCTTTAATACTGAGCTGAAATTGCTTCATAGCTCAGTGCATTGGCCTGTATAATATCCAGGGAATTGACCTGCCACCTAGGGTCATGGTCACTGCAATGTTCTACCTCGATGGGACCCCAGTGCTTAACCTTAGTTTTCTGTTTAGTCATTCCTCATCTCTCTGGTTCCTGATACCAGAACAAAACAACGTCCCTCTCACACACCATGTTACCCAGTCTGTCTCCTAGGGATGGACTGGGCACTGGGAGTGAGCTGATAGGTGTTCATATAACAGAGAGATCAGATCCAGGGCCCATCAGTATTGGACAATCTGACTGGGAACTCTTGGGAACCATCTGTTCCTGGAGAGCAGGAAATGTGGAACGCATGCTGTGTGAACAGCAGAACTGGGTTTAAGGGAGAGTAGGAGGGAGGAATGGAAGGACTTGGGGATGGAGAGGATGGGGTGAATAGGAGATGGGTGTGATGGAGAGATGGGGGAGATTGAGATGGCTAGGGGAGGAAGATGGAGAGGTGGAGGAGAGGGTGAGCTGGGGAAAATAGAGGAATGGGATAGATGGGGGGATGGAGAGTTGGAAGAGATGGAGAGGGGGAGATGAGAAGTGGGGATGCAGAGATGGGGTTGATGGAATGCTGGAAAAGATGGAAAGGTGGGGAGATAGAGATGAGGGGTAGATGGAGAGGTGGGAGATGGAGATGAGGGGTAGATGGAGAGGTGGGAGATGGAGATGAGGGGTAGATGGAGAGGTGGGGAGATATTATGGGAGTTGGAAAGCTGAGGAGATGGAGATGAGGGGTAGATGGAGAGATGGGAGATGGAGATGAGGGGTAGATGGAGAGGTGTGAGATGGAGATGAGGGGTAGATGGAGAGGTGGGAGATGGAGATGAGGGGTAGATGGAGAGGTGGGAGATGGAGATGAGGGGTAGATGGAGAGGTGGGAGATGGAGATGAGGGGTAGATGGAGAGGTGGGGTTGATAGAAAGGTGGAGAGCTGGGGGAGATGGAGGAGGTGATAAAGTGAGGAGTGATCTATAGCTGTGGAAAAGGGAAGATGGAGATTAATGGAGAAATGGGCAGGAGATGGAGATAGAGAGTGGGAGCTGATGGAGAGTTGGGGAGGTGGGAGAAAGGGTGAGATAGAGAGATGGGGGAGCTAGAGAGCTGGAGAAGATGGGGAGATGGGGTAATGGAGTGGGAGTGATGGATAGGTGGGTAGGTAGGATATACAGGTGGAGGTTATGTTAATCAGAGACCAGAGGGGATTGGTCAGACTGGTTCTGGGTTGGACAACCCATAGTCCATTAAAAGTCAGACAAAGTTGTTTCTCTGTCTGTTCCCTGGGATCCAGGACTGATTCCCATGGGACACTCACCCAAGGGAATTCTCCTTGCTCTGCTCCACAACAGAGGGTATCCTGCCTTGTGCATGCTCCCTTGGTGCTAGGGATGAGGGGTACTGGGCAGTGATAACCATCTATGACCCTACTGGACAACAGTTGTCAAGTGTGTGTGACCCTTCTCTCTCCTCTCCACAACTTAGAGAGAATCTGCTGAGTTTGGTATAAAATATTTTCCAAAGTCAAACTCTGTCTCTGCATTAAATGATTGAGTGTCGGTTCTGGAGACAATATGTGCACACACTCAAATCCATTCTCACACTTACACTTGTGTTCAAAACTATCTTGACCCACTCACGCACACAAACACATGCACACATGCACACACACACACACACACGCACGCACACACACACACACACACACACACACACACACACACACACACACACACATGGATGCACACTGAGATATATGTTATACAGGCAGCACCGTAGCATAGTGGTTAGCCTAATTTACAGAAGTGGTGATCAATTCCTGCCCGTGTCTGTAAGGAATTTATATGTTCTCCCTGTGACATGTGGATTCCCTCCAGGTGCTCAGTTTCCTCCCACATGGGCGTCTGGGTTAGGATTAGTGTGCATGCTGTGTTGCTGGCAGAAGCGTGATGGCACCTGTGGGCCAAGCCTCAGACTGTGCTGGTCGTTGACTTCATTGTGCGTTTCAAGTACATGTCACAAATAAAGCCCACCTTCTCTTTTTCTTTGTTTCAAGGGAGGTGGATAGGCTCTTGATTAGAAAAGGGGATCAAAAGTTATGGGCGAAGGCAGGAAAATGGGGTTGAGAGGGAAAATAAATCAGCCATGTTGAATGGTGGAGCAGACTCGATGAGCCAAATGGCCTAATTCTGCTCCTGCGTTGCCTCATCTTATCGTCAAAGTTAGAATTATCCACACATACTTACTCACATATGACAAATTCCCCCACCATAGGATTCACAGACACTATTCCACACACACATCTAGGATTCTGTCCATGTACACAAACTCACTGATATCCCCAAATATTTAAAGGGAGTGAGAGATGCTCATGAGGGGACACTCACACTCAGCCACGCCTACAACACAGGGACCTTCCCATACACAGCTGACTGAGTTAATGACTGCATTAATTTCAGAGACATTGGCCGTTATGTTCAATAATTCACAGCACAGCGACCTGATCCTCACCGGAACAAAGGAAGCAGAAGATTGTAATCACCTGGAGCGCATTCAAATGGCCCAAGAGATGAGCACGTGAAGAGGCTGCACTTGCAGTACGACTCCCCGAGTGTCCCTTCTGTTTTCCAACACTGCGGTTCTGGGCTACAGCGTTGAGCATGAATTGGTTTCAGAGATTGTGGCCCTCAGTGCTTTCTGTTTCATACCCCTTCCCCAGCTCCTACCACCACGGGTCCCCATGGGAGGGCAGTATGAGGGAACATCACACACTGGGAGAGATGCTATCAGTGGGGATAGATTTGTCACTGTATAACACTGGGGTATGGTACTGGTGGGGACGGGTCTGTCACTGTGTAACACTAGGGTACAGTACTGGTGGGGACAGGTCTGTCACTGTATAACACCGGGGTATGGTACCAGTGAGGACGGGTCTGTCACAGTGTAACACTGGGGTACAGTACCGGTGGGGACGGGTCTGTCACAGTGTAACACTGGGGTACAGTACCGGTGGGGACGGGTCTGTCACCATATAACACCGGGGTACGGTATGGGTGGGGACGGGTCTGTCACCATATAACACAGGGGTACGGTACCGGTGGGGACGGGTCTGTCAGTGTATAACACCGGGGTACTGTACTGGTGGGGACGGGTCTGTCACTGTGTAACATCAGGGTAGGGTACCGGTGGGAATGGGTCTGTCTCTGTGTAACACTGGTGTACAGTACCGGTGGGGATGGGTCTGTCACTGTGTAACATTGGGGTACGGTACCGGTGGGAACGGGTCTGTCACTGTGTAACACTGGGGTACGGTACTGGTGGGGATGGGTCTGTCACTGTATAACACCGGGGTACGGTACTGGTGGGGACGGGTCTGTTACTGTGTAACACCGTAGTACGGTACGGGTGGGGACGGGTCTGTCACTGTATAACACTGGGGAACGGTACCGGTAGGGACGGGTCTGTCACTGTATATCACCGGTGTACGGTACCGGTGGGGACGGGTCTTTCACTGTATAAAACCGTGGTATGGTACCAGTGAGGACGGGTCTGTCACAGTGTAACACTGGGGTACAGTACCGGTGGGGACGGGTCTGTCACTGTATAACACTGGGGTACGGTAACGGTAGGGACGGGTCTGTCAGTGTATAACACCGGGGTACTGTACTGGTGGGGACGGGTCTGTCACTGTGTAACACTGGGGTACAGTACCGGTGGGGATGGGTCTGTCACTGTGTAACACTGGGGAACAGTACTGGTGGGGATGGGTCTGTCACTGTGTAACACCGGAGTACGGTACCGGTAGGGTCGGGTCTATCACAGTGTAACATTAGGGTACGGTACCAAGGGACGGGTCTGTCACTGTATAACACCAGGGTACAGTACCGGTGGGGACAGGTCTTTCACTGTATAACACCGGGGTATGGTACCAGTGAGGACGGGTCTGTCACAGTGTACCACTGGGGTAGAGTACTGGTGGGGACGGGTCTGTCACTGTATAACACTGTGGTACGGTACCGGTGGGGACGGGACTGTCACTGTATAACACTGGGATACAGTAACGGTGGGGACGGGTCTGTCACTGTATAACACTGGGGGTACTGTACCGGTGGGGACGGGTCTGTCACTGTATAACACTGGGGTACGGTACCGGTGGGGACAGGTCTGTCAGTATGTAACGCCGGGGTACAGTATCGGTGGGGACGGGTCTGTCAGTGTATAACACCGGGGTACTGTACTGGTGGGGACGGGTCTGTCACTGTGTAACATCGGGGTACGGTACCAGTCGGTCTGTCACTGTGTAACACTGGGGTACAGTACTGGTGGGGATGGGTCTGTCACTGTGTAACTCCTGTGTACGGTACCGGTGGGGTCGGGTCTATCACAGTGTAACACTAGGGTACGGTACCAGGGGACGGGTCTGTCACTGTATAACACCAGGGTACAGTACCGGTGGGGACGGGACTGTCACTGTATAACACCGGGGTACGGTACCGATGGGGGATGGGTCTGTCACTGTATAACACCGGGGTACGGTACTGTTGGGGACGGGTCTGTCACTGTATAACACCGGGGTACGGTACCGGAGGGGTCGGGTCTGTCACAGTGTAACACTAGGGTACGGTACCAGGGGACGGGTCTTTCACTGTGTAACACCAGGGTACAGTACCGGTGGGGACGGGTCTGTCACTGTATAACACCGGGGTACGGTACCGGTGGGGACGGGCCTGTCACTGTACATCACCGGTGTACGGTACCGGTGGGGACGGGTCTGTCACTGTATAACACCGGGGTACGGTACCGGTGGGGACGGGTCTTTCACTGTATAACACCGGGGTATGGTACCAGTGAGGACGGGTCTGTCACTGTATAGCACTGCAACACTGGGGTACAGTACTGGTGGGGATGGGTCTGTCACTGTGTAACATCGGGGTACTGTACCGGTGGGGACGGGTCTGTCACTGTGTAACACTGGGGTACAGTACTGGTGGGGATGGGTCTGTCACTGTGTAACACCGGAGTACGGTACCGGTAGGGTCGGGTCTATCACAGTGTAACACTAGGGTAGGGTACCAGGGGACGGGTCTGTCACTGTATAGCACCGGGGTACGGTACCGGTGAGGACGGGTCTGTCACAGTGTACCACTGGGGTAGAGTACCGGTGGGGACGGGTCTGTCACTGTATAACACTGTGGTACGGTTCCGGTGTGGACGGGACTGTCACTGTATAACACTGCGGTACAGTAACGGTGGGGACCGGTCTGTCACTGTGTAACACCTGGGTACGGTACCGGTGGGGTCGGGTCTATCACAGTGTAACACAGGGGTACAGTACTGTTGGGGACGGGTCTGTCACTGTATAACACCGGGGTACGGTACCGGTGGGGTCGGGTCTGTCACAGTGTAACACTAGGGTACGGTACCAGGGGACGGGTCTATCACTGTGTAACACCAGGGTACAGTACCGGTGGGGACAGGTCTGTCACTGTATAACACCGTGGTACGGTACCAGGGGACGGATCTGTCACTGTATAACACTGGGGTACAGTAACGGTGGGGACGGGTCTGTCACTGTATAACACCGGGGTATGGTACCGGTGGCGACGGGCCTGTCACTGTATATCACTGGTGTACGGTACCGGTGGGGACGGGTCATTCACCGTATAACACCGGGGTATGGTACCAGTGAGGACGGGTCTGTCACAGTGTAACACTGGGGTACAGTACCGGTGGGGACGGGTCTGTCACTGTATAACACTGGGGTACGGTAACGGTAGGGACGGGTCTGTCAGTGTATAACACCGGGGTACTGTACTGGTGGGGACGGGTCTGTCACTGTGTAACACTGGGGTACAGTACCGGTGGGGATGGGTCTGTCACTGTGTAACACTGGGGAACAGTACTGGTGGGGATGGGTCTGTCACTGTGTAACACCGGAGTACGGTACACGTAGGGTCGGGTCTATCACAGTGTAACATTAGGGTACGGTACCAAGGGACGGGTCTGTCACTGTATAACACAAGGGTACAGTACCGGTGGGGACAGGTCTTTCACTGTATAACACCGGGGTATGGTACCAGTGAGGACGGGTCTGTCACAGTGTACCACTGGGGTAGAGTACTGGTGGGGACGGGTCTGTCACTGTATAACACTGGGGTACGGTACTGGTGGGGATGGGTCTGTCACTGTATAACACCGGGGTACGGTACTGGTGGGGACGGGTCTGTTACTGTGTAACACCGTAGTACGGTACTGGTGGGGACGGGTCTGTCACTGTATAACACTGGGGTACGCTACCGGTAGGGACGGGTCTGTCACTGTATATCACCGGTGTACGGTACCGGTGGGGACGGGTCTTTCACTGTATAAAACCGTGGTATGGTACCAGTGAGGACGGGTCTGTCACAGTGTAACACTGGGGTACAGTACCGGTGGGGACGGGTCTGTCACTGTATAACACTGGGGTACGGTAACGGTAGGGACGGGTCTGTCAGTGTATAACACCGGGGTACTGTACTGGTGGGGACGGGTCTGTCACTGTGTAACACTGGGGTACAGTACCGTTGGGGATGGGTCTGTCACTGTGTAAAACTGGGGAACAGTACTGGTGGGGATGGGTCTGTCACTGTGTAACATCGTGGTACTGTACCGGTGGGGACGGGTCTGTCACTGTGTAACACTGGGGTACAGTACTGGTGGGGATGGGTCTGTCACTGTGTAACACCGGAGTACGGTACCGGTAGGGTCGGGTCTATCACAGTGTAACACTAGGGTACGGTACCAGGGGACGGGTCTGTCACTGTATAACACCGGGGTACGGTACCGATGGGGGATGGGTCTGTCACTGTATAACACCGGGGTACGGTACTGTTGGGGACGGGTCTGTCACTGTATAACATCGGGGTACGGTACCGGTGGGGTCGGGTCTGTCACAGTGTAACACTAGGGTACGGTACCAGGGGACGGGTCTATCACTGTGTAACACCAGGGTACAGTACCGGTGGGGACGGGTCTGTCACTGTATAACACCGGGGTACGGTACCGGTGGGGACGGGCCTCTCACTGTATAACACCGGTGTACGGTACTGGTGGGGACGGGACTTTCAGTGTATAACACTGGGGTACGGTACCGGTGGGGATGGGTCTGTCAGTGTATAACACCGGGGTATTGTACTGGTGGGGACTGGTCTGTCACTGTGTAACATCAGGGTACGGTACCAGTGGGAATGGGTCTGTCTCTGTGTAACACTGGGGTACAGTACCGGTGGGGATGGGTCTGTCACTGTGTAACATTGGGGTACGGTACCGGTGGGAACGGGTCTGTCACTGTGTAACACTGGGGTACAGTACTGGTGGGGATGGGTCGGTCACTGTGTAACACCGGGGTACGGTACCGGTGGGGTTGGGTCTCTCACTGTGTAACACTAGGGTACGGTACCAGGGAACGGGTCTGTCTCTGTGTAACACCAGGGTATAGTACCGGTGGGGACGGGTCTGTCACTTTATAACACCGTGGTACGGTACTGGTGGGGATGGGTCTGTCACTGTATAACACTAGGGTACGGTACTGGTGGGGATTGGTCTGTCACTGTATAACACTGGGGTACAGTACCGGTAGGGACGGGTCTGTCAGTGTATAACACCGGGGTACTGTACTGGTGGGGACGGGTCTGTCACTGTGTAATACTGGGGTACAGTACCGGTGGGGATGGGTCTGTCACTGTGTAACATCGGGGTACTGTACCGGTGGGAACGGGTCTGTCACTGTGTAACACTGGGGTACAGTACTGGTGGGGATGGGTCTGTCACTGTATAACACCGGGGCACGGTACTGGTAGGGACTGGGCTGTCACTGTGTAGCACTGGGGTATGGTACCAGTGGGGATGGGTCTGTCACTGTGTAACAGGGTGTACAGTACCAGTGGGGACGGGTCTGTCACTGTATAACACCAGGGTACAGTACCTGTGGGGACAGGTCTTTCACTGTATAACACCGGGGTATGGTACCAGTGAGGACGGGTCTGTCACAGTGTACCACTGGGGTACAGTACCGGTGGGGACGGGTCTGTCACTGAATAACACTGTGGTACGGTACCGGTGGGGATGGGACTGTCACTGTATAACACTGGGGTACGGTACCGGTGGGGACGGGTCTGTCACTGTATAACACTGGGGTACGGTGCCGGTGGGGACAGGTCTGTCACTATGTAACACCGGGGTACAGTACCAGTGGGGACGGGTCTGTCAGTGTGTAACATCGGGGTACGGTACCGGTGGGTCTGTCACTGTGTAACACCGGGGTACGGTACCGGTGGGGACGGGTCTGTCAGTGTATAACACCGGGGTGCTGTACTGGTGGGGACGGGTCTGTGATTGTGTAACATCAGGGTACGGTACCGGTGGGAATGTGTCTGTCACTGTGTAACACCGGGGTACGGTACCGGAAGGGTCGGTTCTATCACAGTGTAACACTAGGGTACGGTACCAGGGGACGGGTCTGTCACTGTATAACACCGGGGCACGGTACTGGTAGGGACGGGACTGTCACTGTGTAGAACTGGGGTATGGTACCGGTGGGGATGGGTCTGTCACTGTGTAACAGGGAGTACAGTACCAGTGGGGACGGGTCTGTCACTGTATAACACCAGGGTACAGTACCGGTGGGGACAGGTCTTTCACTGTATAACACCGGTGTATGGTACCAGTGAGGACGGGTTTGTCACAGTGTACCACTGGGGTACAGTACTGGTGGGGACAGGTCTGTCACTGTATAACACTGGGGTACAGTAGCGGTGGGGACGGGTCTGTCACTGTATAACACTTGGGGTACTGTACCGGTGGGGATGGGTTTGTCACTGTATAACACTGGGGTACGGTACCTGTGGGAACAGGTCTGTCACTATGTAACACCGGGGTACAGTACCGGTGGGGACGGGTCTGTCACTGTATAACACCGGGGTACTGTACAGGTGGGGACGGGTCTGTCACTGTGTAACATCGGGGTACGGTACCGGTGGGTCTGTCACTATGTAACACAGGGGTACAGTACCGGTGGGGACGGGTCTGTCAGTGTATAACACTGGGGTACTGTACTGGTGGGGACGGGTCTGTCACTGTGTTACACCTGGGTACGGTACCGGTGGGGTCGGGTCTATCACAGTGTAACACTAGGGTACGGTACCTAGGGACGGGTCTGTCACTGTATAACACCAGGGTACAGTACCAGTTGGACGGGTCTGTCACTGTATAACACCGGAGTACGGTACCGGTGGGGTCGGGTCTGTCACAGTGTAACACTAGGGTACAGTACCGGTGGGGACGGGCCTGTCACTGTATATCACCGTTGTACGGTACCGGAGGGGACAGGTCTTTCACTGTATAACACCGGGTTATGGTACCAGTGAGGATGGGTCTGTCACAGTGTAACACTGGGGTACAGTACCGGTGGGGACGGGACTGTCACTGTATAACACTGTGGTACGGTACCGGTGGGGACGGTACTGTCACTGTATAACAATGGGGTACGGTACCGGTGTGGACGTGTCAGTCACTGTATAACACTGGGGTACGGTACAGGTGGGGACAGGTCTGTCACTGTATAACACTGGGGGTACTGTACCGGTGGGGATGGGTCTGTCACTGTATAACACTGGGGTACGGTACCGGTGGGAACGGGTCTGTCACTGTGTAACATCGGGGTACGGTACCGGTGGGTCTGTCACTGTATAACACTGGGGTACGGTAACAGTAGGGACGGGTCTGTCAGTGTATAACACCGGGGTACTGTACTGGTGGGGCCGGGTCTGTCACTGTGTAACACTGGGGTACAGTGCCGGTGGGGATGGGTCTGTCACTGTATAACATCGGGGTACTGTACCGGTGGGAATGGGTCTGTCACTGTGTAACACTGGGGTACAGTACTGGTGGGGATGGGTCTGTCACTGTATAATATCGGGGTACTGTACCGGTGGGGACGGGTCTGTCACTGTGTAACACTGGGGTACAGTACTGGTGGGGATGGGTCTGTCACTGTGTAACACTGGAGTACGGTACCGGTAGGGTCGGGTCTATCACAGTGTAACACTAGGGTAGGGTACCAGGGGACGGGTCTGTC
The DNA here is from genome assembly GCF_030144855.1 of Hypanus sabinus. Classification (NCBI taxonomy): domain Eukaryota; kingdom Metazoa; phylum Chordata; class Chondrichthyes; order Myliobatiformes; family Dasyatidae; genus Hypanus; species Hypanus sabinus. The sequence goes on from NC_082712.1 coordinate 102,444,144, forward strand.
ACTGTATAACACCAGGGTACAGTACCGGTGGGGACAGGTCTTTCACTGTATAGCACCGGGGTACGGTACCGGTGAGGACGGGTCTGTCACCGTGTACCACTGGGGTAGAGTACCGGTGGGGACGGGTCTGTCACTGTATAACACTGTGGTACGGTACCGGTGGGGACGGGACTGTCACTGTATAACACTGGGGTATAGTAACGGTGGGGACAGGTCTGTCACTGTATAACACTGGGGCTACTGTACCGGTGGGGACGGGTCTGTCACTGTATAACACTGGGGTATGGTACCGGTGGGGACAGGTCTGTCAGTATGTAACACCGGGGTACAGTACCGGTGGGGACGGGTCTGTCAGTGTATAACACCGGGGTACTGTACTGGTGGGGACCGGTCTGTCACTGTGTAACACCTGGGTACGGTACCGGTGGGGTCGGGTCTATCACAGTGTAACACCGGGGTACAGTACTGTTGGGGACGGGTCTGTCACTGTATAACACCGGGGTACGGTACCGGTGGGGTCGGGTCTGTCACAGTGTAACACCGGGGTATGGTACCAGTGAGGACGGGTCTGTCACAGTGTAACACTGGGGTACAGTACCGGTGGGGATGGGTCTGTCACTGTATAACACCGGGGTACGGTACCGGTGGGGACGGGTCTGTCACTGTATAACACTGGGGTACGGTACCGGTGGGGACGGGTCTGTCACTGTGTAACACTGGGGTACAGTACCGGTGGGGATGGGTCTGTCACTGTGTAACATCGGGGTACTGTACTGGTGGGAACGGGTCTGTCACTGTGTAACACTGGGGTATAGTACTGGTGGGGATGGGTCTGTCACTGTGTAACACCGGGGTACGGTACCGGTAGGGTCGGGTCTATCACAGTGTAACACTAGGGTACGGTACCAGGGGACAGGTCTGTCACTGTATAACACCAGTGTACAGTACTGGTGGGGACGGGTCTGTCACTGTATAACACCGGGGTACGGTACTGGTGGGGATGGGTCTGTCACAGTATAACACCGTGGTACTGTACTGTTGGGGACGGGTCTGTCACTGTATAACACCGGGGTACGGTACCGGTGGGGTTGGGTCTCTCACAGTGTAACAGTAGGGTACGGTACCAGGGGACGGGTCTGTCTCTGTGTAACATCAGGGTATAGTACCGGTGGGGACGGTGTCTGTCAATGTATAACACCGGGGTACGGTACCGGTGGGGACGTGCCTGTCACTGTATATCACCGGCGTACGGTACCGATGGGGGTTGTGTCTGTCACTGTATAACACCGTGGTACGGTACTGGTGGGGACGGGTCTGTCACTGTATAACACTGGGGTACGGTACTGGTGGGGATGGGTCTGTCACTGTATAACACCGGGGTACGGTACTGGTGGGGACGGGTCTGTTACTGTGTAACACCGTAGTACGGTACTGGTGGGGACGGGTCTGACACTGTATAACACTGGGGTACGGTACCGGTAGGGACGGGTCTGTCACTGTATATCACCGGTGTACGGTACCGGTGGGGACGGGTCTTTCACTGTATAAAACCGTGGTATGGTACCAGTGAGGACGGGTCTGTCACAGTGTAACACTGGGGTACAGTACCGGTGGGGACGGGTCTGTCACTGTATAACACTGGGGTACGGTAACGGTAGGGACGGGTCTGTCAGTGTATAACACCGGGGTACTGTACTGGTGGGGACGGGTCTGTCACTGTGTAACACTGGGGTACAGTACCGGTGGGGATGGGTCTGTCACTGTGTAACACTGGGGAACAGTACTGGTGGGGATGGGTCTGTCACTGTGTAACATCGTGGTACTGTACCGGTGGGGACGGGTCTGTCACTGTGTAACACTGGGGTACAGTACTGGTGGGGATGGGTCTGTCACTGTGTAACACCGGAGTACGGTACCGGTAGGGTCGGGTCTATCACAGTGTAACACTAGGGTACGGTACCAGGGGACGGGTCTGTCACTGTATAACACCGGGGTACGGTACCGATGGGGGATGGGTCTGTCACTGTATAACACCGGGGTATGGTACTGTTGGGGACGGGTCTGTCACTGTATAACATCGGGGTACGGTACCGGTGGGGTCGGGTCTGTCACAGTGTAACACTAGGGTACGGTACCAGGGGACGGGTCTATCACTGTGTAACACCAGGGTACAGTACCGGTGGGGACGGGTCTGTCACTGTATAACACCGGGGTACGGTACCGGTGGGGACGGGCCTCTCACTGTATAACACCGGTGTACGGTACTGGTGGGGACGGGACTTTCAGTGTATAACACTGGGGTACGGTACCGGTGGGGATGGGTCTGTCAGTGTATAACACCGGGGTATTGTACTGGTGGGGACTGGTCTGTCACTGTGTAACATCAGGGTACGGTACCGGTGGGAATGGGTCTGTCTCTGTGTAACACTGGGGTACAGTACCGGTGGGGATGGGTCTGTCACTGTGTAACATTGGGGTACGGTACCGGTGGGAACGGGTCTGTCACTGTGTAACACTGGGGTACAGTACTGGTGGGGATGGGTCGGTCACTGTGTAACACCGGGGTACGGTACCGGTGGGGTTGGGTCTCTCACTGTGTAACACTAGGGTACGGTACCAGGGAACGGGTCTGTCTCTGTGTAACACCAGGGTATAGTACCGGTGGGGACGGGTCTGTCACTTTATAACACCGTGGTACGGTACTGGTGGGGATGGGTCTGTCACTGTATAACACTAGGGTACGGTACTGGTGGGGATTGGTCTGTCACTGTATAACACTGGGGTACAGTACCGGTAGGGACGGGTCTGTCAGTGTATAACACCGGGGTACTGTACTGGTGGGGACGGGTCTGTCACTGTGTAATACTGGGGTACAGTACCGGTGGGGATGGGTCTGTCACTGTGTAACATCGGGGTACTGTACCGGTGGGAACGGGTCTGTCACTGTGTAACACTGGGGTACAGTACTGGTGGGGATGGGTCTGTCACTGTATAACACCGGGGCACGGTACTGGTAGGGACTGGGCTGTCACTGTGTAGCACTGGGGTATGGTACCAGTGGGGATGGGTCTGTCACTGTGTAACAGGGAGTACAGTACCAGTGGGGACGGGTCTGTCACTGTATAACACCAGGGTACAGTACCTGTGGGGACAGGTCTTTCACTGTATAACACCGGGGTATGGTACCAGTGAGGACGGGTCTGTCACAGTGTACCACTGGGGTACAGTACCGGTGGGGACGGCTCTGTCACTGTATAACACTGTGGTACGGTACCGGTGGGGATGGGACTGTCACTGTATAACACTGGGGTACGGTACCGGTGGGGACGGGTCTGTCACTGTATAACACTGGGGTACGGTGCCGGTGGGGACAGGTCTGTCACGATGTAACACCGGGGTACAGTACCAGTGGGGACGGGTCTGTCAGTGTGTAACATCGGGGTACGGTACCGGTGGGTCTGTCACTGTGTAACACCGGGGTACAGTACCAATGGGGACGGGTCTGTCAGTGTATAATACCGGGGTACGGTACCGGTGGGGACGGGTCTGTCAGTGTATAACACCGGGGTGCTGTACTGGTGGGGACGGGTCTGTGATTGTGTAACATCAGGGTACTGTACCGGTGGGAATGTGTCTGTCACTGTGTAACACCGGGGTACGGTACCGGAAGGGTCGGTTCTATCACAGTGTAACACTAGGGTACGGTACCAGGGGACGGGTCTGTCACTGTATAACACCGGGGCACGGTACTGGTAGGGACGGGACTGTCACTGTGTAGAACTGGGGTATGGTACTGGTGGGGATGGGTCTGTCACTGTGTAACAGGGAGTACAGTACCAGTGGGGACAGGTCTTTCACTGTATAACACCGGTGTATGGTACCAGTGAGGACGGGTTTGTCACAGTGTACCACTGGGGTACAGTACCGGTGGGGACAGGTCTGTCACTGTATAACACTGGGGTACAGTAGCGGTGGGGACGGGTCTGTCACTGTATAACACTTGGGGTACTGTACCGGTGGGGATGGGTTTGTCACTGTATAACACTGGGGTACGGTACCTGTGGGAACAGGTCTGTCACTATGTAACACCGGGGTACAGTACCGGTGGGGACGGGTCTGTCACTGTATAACACCGGGGTACTGTACAGGTGGGGACGGGTCTGTCACTGTGTAACATCGGGGTACGGTACCGGTGGGTCTGTCACTATGTAACACAGGGGTACAGTACCGGTGGGGACGGGTCTGTCAGTGTATAACACTGGGGTACTGTACTGGTGGGGACGGGTCTGTCACTCTGTTACACCTGGGTACGGTACCGGTGGGGTCGGGTCTATCACAGTGTAACACTAGGGTACGGTACCTAGGGACGGGTCTGTCACTGTATAACACCAGGGTACAGTACCAGTTGGACGGGTCTGTCACTGTATAACACCGGAGTACGGTACCGGTGGGGTCGGGTCTGTCACAGTGTAACACTAGGGTACAGTACCGGTGGGGACGGGCCTGTCACTGTATATCACCGTTGTACGGTACCGGAGGGGACAGGTCTTTCACTGTATAACACCGGGTTATGGTACCAGTGAGGATGGGTCTGTCACAGTGTAACACTGGGGTACAGTACCGGTGGGGACGGGTCTGTCACTGTATAACACTGTGGTACGGTACCGGTGGGGACGGTACTGTCACTGTATAACACTGGGGTACGGTACCGGTGTGGACGTGTCAGTCACTGTATAACACTGGGGTACGGTACCGGTGGGGACCGGTCTGTCACTATATAACACTGGGGGTACTGTACCGGTGGGGATGGGTCTGTCACTGTATAACACTGGGGTACGGTACCGGTGGGAACGGGTCTGTCACAGTGTACCACTGGGGTACAGTACCGGTGGGGACGGGTCTGTCAGTGTATAACACCGGGGTTCTGTACTGGTGGGGACGGGTCTGTCATTGTGTAACACTGGGGTACAGTACTGGTGCGGATGGGTATGTCACTGTGTAACACCTGGGTACGGTACCGGTGGGGTTTGGTCTGTCACAGTGTAACACCAGGGTATAGTACCGGTGGGGACGGGTCTGTCACTGTATAACACCGGGGTACAGTACCGGTGGGGACGGGTCTGTCACTGTATAACACCGGGGTACAGTACTGGTGGGGATGGGTCTGTCACTGTGTAACACCTGGGTATGGTACCGGTGGGTTTGGGTCTGTCACAGTGTAACACCAGGGTATAGTACCGGTGGGGACGGGTCTGTCACTGTATAACACCGGGGTACGGTACCGATGGGGGATGGGTCTGTCACTGTATAACACCGGGGTACGTTACTGTTGGGGACGGGTCAGTCACTGTATAACACCGGGGTACGGTACCGGTGGGGTCGGGTCTGTCACAGTGTAACACTAGGGTACAGTACCGGTGGGGACGGGTCTGTCACTGTATAACACCGGGGTACGGTACCGGTGGGGACTGGCCTGTCACTGTTTATCACCGGTGTACGGTACCGGTGGGGACGGGTCTGTCACTGTATAACACCGGGGTACGGTACCGGTGGGGACGGGTCTTTCACTGTATAACACCGGGGTACTGTACTGGTGGGGACGGGTCTGTCACTGTATAGCACTGGGGTATGGTACCGGTGGGGACGGGTCTGTCACTGTATAACACCGGGGTATGGTACCAGTGAGGACGGGTCTGTCACAGTGTAACACTGGGTACAGTACCGGTGGGGACGGGTCTGTCACTGTATAGCACTGGGGTACGGTACCGGTGGGGACGGGTCTGTCACTGTATAACACTGGGGTATGGTACCGGTGGGGACGGGTCTGTCACTGTCTAACATCGGGGTACTGTACCGGTGGGAACTGGTCTGTCACTGTATAACACCAGGGTACAGTACTGGTGGGGAGGGGTCTGTCACTGTATAACACCGGGGTACGGTACTGGTGGGGATGGGTCTGTCACAGTATAACACCGTGGTACGGTACTGGTGGGGACGGGTCTGTCACTGTATAACACCGGGGTACGGAACCGGTGGGGTTAGGTCTCTCACAGTGTAAACATAGGGTACGGTACCGGTGGGGACGGGTCTGTCACTGTATATCACCGGTGTACGGTACCGGTGGGGACGGGTCTTTCACTGTATAAAACCGTGGTATGGTACCAGTGAGGACGGGTCTGTCACAGTGTAACACTGGGGTACAGTACCGGTGGGGACGGGTCTGTCACTGTATAACACTGGGGTACGGTAACGGTAGGGACGGGTCTGTCAGTGTATAACACCGGGGTACTGTACTGGTGGGGACGGGTCTGTCACTGTGTAACACTGGGGTACAGTACCGGTGGGGATGGGTCTGTCACTGTGTAACACTGGGGAACAGTACTGGTGGGGATGGGTCTGTCACTGTGTAACACCGGAGTACGGTACCGGTAGGGTCGGGTCTATCACAGTGTAACATTAGGGTACGGTACCAAGGGACGGGTCTGTCACTGTATAACACCAGGGTACAGTACCGGTGGGGACAGGTCTTTCACTGTATAACACCGGGGTATGGTACCAGTGAGGACGGGTCTGTCACAGTGTACCACTGGGGTAGAGTACTGGTGGGGACGGGTCTGTCACTGTATAACACTGTGGTACGGTACCGGTGGGGACGGGACTGTCACTGTATAACACTGGGATACAGTAACGGTGGGGACGGGTCTGTCACTGTATAACACTGGGGGTACTGTACCGGTGGGGACGGGTCTGTCACTGTATAACACTGGGGTACGGTACCGGTGGGGACAGGTCTGTCAGTATGTAACGCCGGGGTACAGTATCGGTGGGGACGGGTCTGTCAGTGTATAACACCGGGGTACTGTACTGGTGGGGACGGGTCTGTCACTGTGTAACATCGGGGTACGGTACCAGTCGGTCTGTCACTGTGTAACACTGGGGTACAGTACTGGTGGGGATGGGTCTGTCACTGTGTAACTCCTGTGTACGGTACCGGTGGGGTCGGGTCTATCACAGTGTAACACTAGGGTACGGTACCAGGGGACGGGTCTGTCACTGTATAACACCAGGGTACAGTACCGGTGGGGACGGGACTGTCACTGTATAACACCGGGGTACGGTACCGATGGGGGATGGGTCTGTCACTGTATAACACCGGGGTACGGTACTGTTGGGGACGGGTCTGTCACTGTATAACACCGGGGTACGGTACCGGAGGGGTCGGGTCTGTCACAGTGTAACACTAGGGTACGGTACCAGGGGACGGGTCTTTCACTGTGTAACACCAGGGTACAGTACCGGTGGGGACGGGTCTGTCACTGTATAACACCGGGGTACGGTACCGGTGGGGACGGGCCTGTCACTGTACATCACCGGTGTACGGTACCGGTGGGGACGGGTCTGTCACTGTATAACACCGGGGTACGGTACCGGTGGGGACGGGTCTTTCACTGTATAACACCGGGGTATGGTACCAGTGAGGACGGGTCTGTCACTGTATAGCACTGCAACACTGGGGTACAGTACTGGTGGGGATGGGTCTGTCACTGTGTAACATCGGGGTACTGTACCGGTGGGGACGGGTCTGTCACTGTGTAACACTGGGGTACAGTACTGGTGGGGATGGGTCTGTCACTGTGTAACACCGGAGTACGGTACCGGTAGGGTCGGGTCTATCACAGTGTAACACTAGGGTAGGGTACCAGGGGACGGGTCTGTCACTGTATAGCACCGGGGTACGGTACCGGTGAGGACGGGTCTGTCACAGTGTACCACTGGGGTAGAGTACCGGTGGGGACGGGTCTGTCACTGTATAACACTGTGGTACGGTTCCGGTGTGGACGGGACTGTCACTGTATAACACTGCGGTACAGTAACGGTGGGGACCGGTCTGTCACTGTGTAACACCTGGGTACGGTACCGGTGGGGTCGGGTCTATCACAGTGTAACACAGGGATACAGTACTGTTGGGGACGGGTCTGTCACTGTATAACACCGGGGTACGGTACCGGTGGGGTCGGGTCTGTCACAGTGTAACACTAGGGTACGGTACCAGGGGACGGGTCTATCACTGTGTAACACCAGGGTACAGTACCGGTGGGGACAGGTCTGTCACTGTATAACACCGTGGTACGGTACCAGGGGACGGATCTGTCACTGTATAACACTGGGGTACAGTAACGGTGGGGACGGGTCTGTCACTGTATAACACCGGGGTATGGTACCGGTGGCGACGGGCCTGTCACTGTATATCACTGGTGTACGGTACCGGTGGGGACGGGTCATTCACCGTATAACACCGGGGTATGGTACCAGTGAGGACGGGTCTGTCACAGTGTAACACTGGGGTACAGTACCGGTGGGGACGGGTCTGTCACTGTATAACACTGGGGTACGGTAACGGTAGGGACGGGTCTGTCAGTGTATAACACCGGGGTACTGTACTGGTGGGGACGGGTCTGTCACTGTGTAACACTGGGGTACAGTACCGGTGGGGATGGGTCTGTCACTGTGTAACACTGGGGAACAGTACTGGTGGGGATGGGTCTGTCACTGTGTAACACCGGAGTACGGTACACGTAGGGTCGGGTCTATCACAGTGTAACATTAGGGTACGGTACCAAGGGACGGGTCTGTCACTGTATAACACAAGGGTACAGTACCGGTGGGGACAGGTCTTTCACTGTATAACACCGGGGTATGGTACCAGTGAGGACGGGTCTGTCACAGTGTACCACTGGGTTAGAGTACTGGTGGGGACGGGTCTGTCACTGTATAACACTGGGGTACGGTACTGGTGGGGATGGGTCTGTCACTGTATAACACCGGGGTACGGTACTGGTGGGGACGGGTCTGTTACTGTGTAACACCGTAGTACGGTACTGGTGGGGACGGGTCTGTCACTGTATAACACTGGGGTACGCTACCGGTAGGGACGGGTCTGTCACTGTATATCACCGGTGTACGGTACCGGTGGGGACGGGTCTTTCACTGTATAAAACCGTGGTATGGTACCAGTGAGGACGGGTCTGTCACAGTGTAACACTGGGGTACAGTACCGGTGGGGACGGGTCTGTCACTGTATAACACTGGGGTACGGTAACGGTAGGGACGGGTCTGTCAGTGTATAACACCGGGGTACTGTACTGGTGGGGACGGGTCTGTCACTGTGTAACACTGGGGTACAGTACCGTTGGGGATGGGTCTGTCACTGTGTAAAACTGGGGAACAGTACTGGTGGGGATGGGTCTGTCACTGTGTAACATCGTGGTACTGTACCGGTGGGGACGGGTCTGTCACTGTGTAACACTGGGGTACAGTACTGGTGGGGATGGGTCTGTCACTGTGTAACACCGGAGTACGGTACCGGTAGGGTCGGGTCTATCACAGTGTAACACTAGGGTACGGTACCAGGGGACGGGTCTGTCACTGTATAACACCGGGGTACGGTACCGATGGGGGATGGGTCTGTCACTGTATAACACCGGGGTACGGTACTGTTGGGGACGGGTCTGTCACTGTATAACATCGGGGTACGGTACCGGTGGGGTCGGGTCTGTCACAGTGTAACACTAGGGTACGGTACCAGGGGACGGGTCTATCACTGTGTAACACCAGGGTACAGTACCGGTGGGGACGGGTCTGTCACTGTATAACACCGGGGTACGGTACCGGTGGGGACGGGCCTCTCACTGTATAACACCGGTGTACGGTACTGGTGGGGACGGGACTTTCAGTGTATAACACTGGGGTACGGTACCGGTGGGGATGGGTCTGTCAGTGTATAACACCGGGGTATTGTACTGGTGGGGACTGGTCTGTCACTGTGTAACATCAGGGTACGGTACCAGTGGGAATGGGTCTGTCTCTGTGTAACACTGGGGTACAGTACCGGTGGGGATGGGTCTGTCACTGTGTAACATTGGGGTACGGTACCGGTGGGAACGGGTCTGTCACTGTGTAACACTGGGGTACAGTACTGGTGGGGATGGGTCGGTCACTGTGTAACACCGGGGTACGGTACCGGTGGGGTTGGGTCTCTCACTGTGTAACACTAGGGTACGGTACCAGGGAACGGGTCTGTCTCTGTGTAACACCAGGGTATAGTACCGGTGGGGACGGGTCTGTCACTTTATAACACCGTGGTACGGTACTGGTGGGGATGGGTCTGTCACTGTATAACACTAGGGTACGGTACTGGTGGGGATTGGTCTGTCACTGTATAACACTGGGGTACAGTACCGGTAGGGACGGGTCTGTCAGTGTATAACACCGGGGTACTGTACTGGTGGGGACGGGTCTGTCACTGTGTAATACTGGGGTACAGTACCGGTGGGGATGGGTCTGTCACTGTGTAACATCGGGGTACTGTACCGGTGGGAACGGGTCTGTCACTGTGTAACACTGGGGTACAGTACTGGTGGGGATGGGTCTGTCACTGTATAACACCGGGGCACGGTACTGGTAGGGACTGGGCTGTCACTGTGTAGCACTGGGGTATGGTACCAGTGGGGATGGGTCTGTCACTGTGTAACAGGGTGTACAGTACCAGTGGGGACGGGTCTGTCACTGTATAACACCAGGGTACAGTACCTGTGGGGACAGGTCTTTCACTGTATAACACCGGGGTATGTTACCAGTGAGGACGGGTCTGTCACAGTGTACCACTGGGGTACAGTACCGGTGGGGACGGGTCTGTCACTGAATAACACTGTGGTACGGTACCGGTGGGGATGGGACTGTCACTGTATAACACTGGGGTACGGTACCGGTGGGGACGGGTCTGTCACTGTATAACACTGGGGTACGGTGCCGGTGGGGACAGGTCTGTCACTATGTAACACCGGGGTACAGTACCAGTGGGGACGGGTCTGTCAGTGTGTAACATCGGGGTACGGTACCGGTGGGTCTGTCACTGTGTAACACCGGGGTACGGTACCGGTGGGGACGGGTCTGTCAGTGTATAACACCGGGGTGCTGTACTGGTGGGGACGGGTCTGTGATTGTGTAACATCAGGGTACGGTACCGGTGGGAATGTGTCTGTCACTGTGTAACACCGGGGTACGGTACCGGAAGGGTCGGTTCTATCACAGTGTAACACTAGGGTACGGTACCAGGGGACGGGTCTGTCACTGTATAACACCGGGGCACGGTACTGGTAGGGACGGGACTGTCACTGTGTAGAACTGGGGTATGGTACCGGTGGGGATGGGTCTGTCACTGTGTAACAGGGAGTACAGTACCAGTGGGGACGGGTCTGTCACTGTATAACACCAGGGTACAGTACCGGTGGGGACAGGTCTTTCACTGTATAACACCGGTGTATGGTACCAGTGAGGACGGGTTTGTCACAGTGTACCACTGGGGTACAGTACTGGTGGGGACAGGTCTGTCACTGTATAACACTGGGGTACAGTAGCGGTGGGGACGGGTCTGTCACTGTATAACACTTGGGGTACTGTACCGGTGGGGATGGGTTTGTCACTGTATAACACTGGGGTACGGTACCTGTGGGAACAGGTCTGTCACTATGTAACACCGGGGTACAGTACCGGTGGGGACGGGTCTGTCACTGTATAACACCGGGGTACTGTACAGGTGGGGACGGGTCTGTCACTGTGTAACATCGGGGTACGGTACCGGTGGGTCTGTCACTATGTAACACAGGGGTACAGTACCGGTGGGGACGGGTCTGTCAGTGTATAACACTGGGGTACTGTACTGGTGGGGACGGGTCTGTCACTGTGTTACACCTGGGTACGGTACCGGTGGGGTCGGGTCTATCACAGTGTAACACTAGGGTACGGTACCTAGGGACGGGTCTGTCACTGTATAACACCAGGGTACAGTACCAGTTGGACGGGTCTGTCACTGTATAACACCGGAGTACGGTACCGGTGGGGTCGGGTCTGTCACAGTGTAACACTAGGGTACAGTACCGGTGGGGACGGGCCTGTCACTGTAACACTAGGGTACAGTACCGGTGGGGACGGGCCTGTCACTGTATATCACCGTTGTACGGTACCGGAGGGGACAGGTCTTTCACTGTATAACACCGGGTTATGGTACCAGTGAGGATGGGTCTGTCACAGTGTAACACTGGGGTACAGTACCGGTGGGGACGGGACTGTCACTGTATAACACTGTGGTACGGTACCGGTGGGGACGGTACTGTCACTGTATAACAATGGGGTACGGTACCGGTGTGGACGTGTCAGTCACTGTATAACACTGGGGTACGGTACAGGTGGGGACAGGTCTGTCACTGTATAACACTGGGGGTACTGTACCGGTGGGGATGGGTCTGTCACTGTATAACACTGGGGTACGGTACCGGTGGGAACGGGTCTGTCACTGTGTAACATCGGGGTACGGTACCGGTGGGTCTGTCACTGTATAACACTGGGGTACGGTAACAGTAGGGACGGGTCTGTCAGTGTATAACACCGGGGTACTGTACTGGTGGGGCCGGGTCTGTCACTGTGTAACACTGGGGTACAGTGCCGGTGGGGATGGGTCTGTCACTGTATAACATCGGGGTACTGTACCGGTGGGAATGGGTCTGTCACTGTGTAACACTGGGGTACAGTACTGGTGGGGATGGGTCTGTCACTGTATAATATCGGGGTACTGTACCGGTGGGGACGGGTCTGTCACTGTGTAACACTGGGGTACAGTACTGGTGGGGATGGGTCTGTCACTGTGTAACACTGGAGTACGGTACCGGTAGGGTCGGGTCTATCACAGTGTAACACTAGGGTAGGGTACCAGGGGACGGGTCTGTCACTGTATAACACCAGGGTACAGTACCGGTGGGGACAGGTCTTTCACTGTATAGCACCGGGGTACGGTACCGGTGAGGACGGGTCTGTCACCGTGTACCACTGGGGTAGAGTACCGGTGGGGACGGGTCTGTCACTGTATAACACTGTGGTACGGTACCGGTGGGGACGGGACTGTCACTGTATAACACTGGGGTATAGTAACGGTGGGGACAGGTCTGTCACTGTATAACACTGGGGCTACTGTACCGGTGGGGACGGGTCTGTCACTGTATAACACTGGGGTATGGTACCGGTGGGGACAGGTCTGTCAGTATGTAACACCGGGGTACAGTACCGGTGGGGACGGGTCTGTCAGTGTATAACACCGGGGTACTGTACTGGTGGGGACCGGTCTGTCACTGTGTAACACCTGGGTACGGTACCGGTGGGGTCGGGTCTATCACAGTGTAACACCGGGGTACAGTACTGTTGGGGACGGGTCTGTCACTGTATAACACCGGGGTACGGTACCGGTGGGGTCGGGTCTGTCACAGTGTAACACCGGGGTATGGTACCAGTGAGGACGGGTCTGTCACAGTGTAACACTGGGGTACAGTACCGGTGGGGATGGGTCTGTCACTGTATAACACCGGGGTACGGTACCGGTGGGGACGGGTCTGTCACTGTATAACACTGGGGTACGGTACCGGTGGGGACGGGTCTGTCACTGTGTAACACTGGGGTACAGTACCGGTGGGGATGGGTCTGTCACTGTGTAACATCGGGGTACTGTACTGGTGGGAACGGGTCTGTCACTGTGTAACACTGGGGTATAGTACTGGTGGGGATGGGTCTGTCACTGTGTAACACCGGGGTACGGTACCGGTAGGGTCGGGTCTATCACAGTGTAACACTAGGGTACGGTACCAGGGGACAGGTCTGTCACTGTATAACACCAGTGTACAGTACTGGTGGGGACGGGTCTGTCACTGTATAACACCGGGGTACGGTACTGGTGGGGATGGGTCTGTCACAGTATAACACCGTGGTACTGTACTGTTGGGGACGGGTCTGTCACTGTATAACACCGGGGTACGGTACCGGTGGGGTTGGGTCTCTCACAGTGTAACAGTAGGGTACGGTACCAGGGGACGGGTCTGTCTCTGTGTAACATCAGGGTATAGTACCGGTGGGGACGGTGTCTGTCAATGTATAACACCGGGGTACGGTACCGGTGGGGACGTGCCTGTCACTGTATATCACCGGCGTACGGTACCGATGGGGGTTGTGTCTGTCACTGTATAACACCGTGGTACGGTACTGGTGGGGACGGGTCTGTCACTGTATAACACTGGGGTACGGTACTGGTGGGGATGGGTCTGTCACTGTATAACACCGGGGTACGGTACTGGTGGGGACGGGTCTGTTACTGTGTAACACCGTAGTACGGTACTGGTGGGGACGGGTCTGACACTGTATAACACTGGGGTACGGTACCGGTAGGGACGGGTCTGTCACTGTATATCACCGGTGTACGGTACCGGTGGGGACGGGTCTTTCACTGTATAAAACCGTGGTATGGTACCAGTGAGGACGGGTCTGTCACAGTGTAACACTGGGGTACAGTACCGGTGGGGACGGGTCTGTCACTGTATAACACTGGGGTACGGTAACGGTAGGGACGGGTCTGTCAGTGTATAACACCGGGGTACTGTACTGGTGGGGACGGGTCTGTCACTGTGTAACACTGGGGTACAGTACCGGTGGGGATGGGTCTGTCACTGTGTAACACTGGGGAACAGTACTGGTGGGGATGGGTCTGTCACTGTGTAACATCGTGGTACTGTACCGGTGGGGACGGGTCTGTCACTGTGTAACACTGGGGTACAGTACTGGTGGGGATGGGTCTGTCACTGTGTAACACCGGAGTACGGTACCGGTAGGGTCGGGTCTATCACAGTGTAACACTAGGGTACGGTACCAGGGGACGGGTCTGTCACTGTATAACACCGGGGTACGGTACCGATGGGGGATGGGTCTGTCACTGTATAACACCGGGGTATGGTACTGTTGGGGACGGGTCTGTCACTGTATAACATCGGGGTACGGTACCGGTGGGGTCGGGTCTGTCACAGTGTAACACTAGGGTACGGTACCAGGGGACGGGTCTATCACTGTGTAACACCAGGGTACAGTACCGGTGGGGACGGGTCTGTCACTGTATAACACCGGGGTACGGTACCGGTGGGGACGGGCCTCTCACTGTATAACACCGGTGTACGGTACTGGTGGGGACGGGACTTTCAGTGTATAACACTGGGGTACGGTACCGGTGGGGATGGGTCTGTCAGTGTATAACACCGGGGTATTGTACTGGTGGGGACTGGTCTGTCACTGTGTAACATCAGGGTACGGTACCGGTGGGAATGGGTCTGTCTCTGTGTAACACTGGGGTACAGTACCGGTGGGGATGGGTCTGTCACTGTGTAACATTGGGGTACGGTACCGGTGGGAACGGGTCTGTCACTGTGTAACACTGGGGTACAGTACTGGTGGGGATGGGTCGGTCACTGTGTAACACCGGGGTACGGTACCGGTGGGGTTGGGTCTCTCACTGTGTAACACTAGGGTACGGTACCAGGGAACGGGTCTGTCTCTGTGTAACACCAGGGTATAGTACCGGTGGGGACGGGTCTGTCACTTTATAACACCGTGGTACGGTACTGGTGGGGATGGGTCTGTCACTGTATAACACTAGGGTACGGTACTGGTGGGGATTGGTCTGTCACTGTATAACACTGGGGTACAGTACCGGTAGGGACGGGTCTGTCAGTGTATAACACCGGGGTACTGTACTGGTGGGGACGGGTCTGTCACTGTGTAATACTGGGGTACAGTACCGGTGGGGATGGGTCTGTCACTGTGTAACATCGGGGTACTGTACCGGTGGGAACGGGTCTGTCACTGTGTAACACTGGGGTACAGTACTGGTGGGGATGGGTCTGTCACTGTATAACACCGGGGCACGGTACTGGTAGGGACTGGGCTGTCACTGTGTAGCACTGGGGTATGGTACCAGTGGGGATGGGTCTGTCACTGTGTAACAGGGAGTACAGTACCAGTGGGGACGGGTCTGTCACTGTATAACACCAGGGTACAGTACCTGTGGGGACAGGTCTTTCACTGTATAACACCGGGGTATGGTACCAGTGAGGACGGGTCTGTCACAGTGTACCACTGGGGTACAGTACCGGTGGGGACGGCTCTGTCACTGTATAACACTGTGGTACGGTACCGGTGGGGATGGGACTGTCACTGTATAACACTGGGGTACGGTACCGGTGGGGACGGGTCTGTCACTGTATAACACTGGGGTACGGTGCCGGTGGGGACAGGTCTGTCACGATGTAACACCGGGGTACAGTACCAGTGGGGACGGGTCTGTCAGTGTGTAACATCGGGGTACGGTACCGGTGGGTCTGTCACTGTGTAACACCGGGGTACAGTACCAATGGGGACGGGTCTGTCAGTGTATAATACCGGGGTACGGTACCGGTGGGGACGGGTCTGTCAGTGTATAACACCGGGGTGCTGTACTGGTGGGGACGGGTCTGTGATTGTGTAACATCAGGGTACTGTACCGGTGGGAATGTGTCTGTCACTGTGTAACACCGGGGTACGGTACCGGAAGGGTCGGTTCTATCACAGTGTAACACTAGGGTACGGTACCAGGGGACGGGTCTGTCACTGTATAACACCGGGGCACGGTACTGGTAGGGACGGGACTGTCACTGTGTAGAACTGGGGTATGGTACTGGTGGGGATGGGTCTGTCACTGTGTAACAGGGAGTACAGTACCAGTGGGGACAGGTCTTTCACTGTATAACACCGGTGTATGGTACCAGTGAGGACGGGTTTGTCACAGTGTACCACTGGGGTACAGTACCGGTGGGGACAGGTCTGTCACTGTATAACACTGGGGTACAGTAGCGGTGGGGACGGGTCTGTCACTGTATAACACTTGGGGTACTGTACCGGTGGGGATGGGTTTGTCACTGTATAACACTGGGGTACGGTACCTGTGGGAACAGGTCTGTCACTATGTAACACCGGGGTACAGTACCGGTGGGGACGGGTCTGTCACTGTATAACACCGGGGTACTGTACAGGTGGGGACGGGTCTGTCACTGTGTAACATCGGGGTACGGTACCGGTGGGTCTGTCACTATGTAACACAGGGGTACAGTACCGGTGGGGACGGGTCTGTCAGTGTATAACACTGGGGTACTGTACTGGTGGGGACGGGTCTGTCACTGTGTTACACCTGGGTACGGTACCGGTGGGGTCGGGTCTATCACAGTGTAACACTAGGGTACGGTACCTAGGGACGGGTCTGTCACTGTATAACACCAGGGTACAGTACCAGTTGGACGGGTCTGTCACTGTATAACACCGGAGTACGGTACTGGTGGGGTCGGGTCTGTCACAGTGTAACACTAGGGTACAGTACCGGTGGGGACGGGCCTGTCACTGTATATCACCGTTGTACGGTACCGGAGGGGACAGGTCTTTCACTGTATAACACCGGGTTATGGTACCAGTGAGGATGGGTCTGTCACAGTGTAACACTGGGGTACAGTACCGGTGGGGACGGGTCTGTCACTGTATAACACTGTGGTACGGTACCGGTGGGGACGGTACTGTCACTGTATAACACTGGGGTACGGTACCGGTGTGGACGTGTCAGTCACTGTATAACACTGGGGTACGGTACCGGTGGGGACCGGTCTGTCACTATATAACACTGGGGGTACTGTACCGGTGGGGATGGGTCTGTCACTGTATAACACTGGGGTACGGTACCGGTGGGAACGGGTCTGTCACAGTGTACCACTGGGGTACAGTACCGGTGGGGACGGGTCTGTCAGTGTATAACACCGGGGTTCTGTACTGGTGGGGACGGGTCTGTCATTGTGTAACACTGGGGTACAGTACTGGTGCGGATGGGTATGTCACTGTGTAACACCTGGGTACGGTACCGGTGGGGTTTGGTCTGTCACAGTGTAACACCAGGGTATAGTACCGGTGGGGACGGGTCTGTCACTGTATAACACCGGGGTACAGTACCGGTGGGGACGGGTCTGTCACTGTATAACACCGGGGTACAGTACTGGTGGGGATGGGTCTGTCACTGTGTAACACCTGGGTATGGTACCGGTGGGTTTGGGTCTGTCACAGTGTAACACCAGGGTATAGTACCGGTGGGGACGGGTCTGTCACTGTATAACACCGGGGTACGGTACCGATGGGGGATGGGTCTGTCACTGTATAACACCGGGGTACGTTACTGTTGGGGACGGGTCAGTCACTGTATAACACCGGGGTACGGTACCGGTGGGGTCGGGTCTGTCACAGTGTAACACTAGGGTACAGTACCGGTGGGGACGGGTCTGTCACTGTATAACACCGGGGTACGGTACCGGTGGGGACTGGCCTGTCACTGTTTATCACCGGTGTACGGTACCGGTGGGGACGGGTCTGTCACTGTATAACACCGGGGTACGGTACCGGTGGGGACGGGTCTTTCACTGTATAACACCGGGGTACTGTACTGGTGGGGACGGGTCTGTCACTGTATAGCACTGGGGTATGGTACCGGTGGGGACGGGTCTGTCACTGTATAACACCGGGGTATGGTACCAGTGAGGACGGGTCTGTCACAGTGTAACACTGGGTACAGTACCGGTGGGGACGGGTCTGTCACTGTATAGCACTGGGGTACGGTACCGGTGGGGACGGGTCTGTCACTGTATAACACTGGGGTATGGTACCGGTGGGGACGGGTCTGTCACTGTCTAACATCGGGGTACTGTACCGGTGGGAACTGGTCTGTCACTGTATAACACCAGGGTACAGTACTGGTGGGGAGGGGTCTGTCACTGTATAACACCGGGGTACGGTACTGGTGGGGATGGGTCTGTCACAGTATAACACCGTGGTACGGTACTGGTGGGGACGGGTCTGTCACTGTATAACACCGGGGTACGGAACCGGTGGGGTTAGGTCTCTCACAGTGTAAACATAGGGTACGGTACCGGTGGGGACGGGCCTGTCACTGTATATCACCGGTGTATGGTACCGATGTGGGTTGGGTCTGTCACTGTATTACACCGTGGTACGGTACTGGTGGGGACGGGTCTGTCACTGTATAACACTGGGGTACGGTACTGGTGGGGATGGGTCTGTCACTGTGTAACATCGGGGTACTGTACTGGTGGGGATGGGTCTGTCACAGTATAACACTGTGGTACGGTACTGGTGGGGACGGGTCTGTCACTGTATAACACCGGGGTACGGTACCGGTGGGGACGTGCCTGTCACTGTATATCACCGTTGTACGGTACCAATGGGGGTTGGGTCTGTCACTGTATAACACCGTGGTACGGTTCTGGTGGGGACGGGTCTGTCACTGTATAACACTGGGGTACGGTACTGGTGGGGATGGGTCTGTCACTGTATAACACCGGTGTACGGTACTGGTGTGGATGGTTCTGTTACTGTGTAACACCGTAGTACGGTACTGGTGGGGACGGGTCTGTCACTGTATAAAACCGGGGTATTGTACCAGTGAGGACGGGTCTGTCACAGTGTAACACTGGGGTAAAGTACCGGTGGGGACGGGTCTGTCACTGTATAACACTGGGGTACGGTAACGGTAGGGACGGGTCTGTCAGTGTATAATACCGGGGTACTGTACTGGTGGGGACGGGTCTGTCACTGTGTAACACTGGGGTACTGTACCGGTGGGGATGGGTCTGTCACTGTGTAACATCGGGGTACTGTACCGGTGGGAATGGGTCTGTCACTGTGTAACACTGGGGTACAGTACTGGTGGGGATGGGTGTGTCACTGTGTAACATCGGGGTACTGTACCGATGGGGACGGGTCTGTCACTGTGTAACACTGGGGTACAGTACTGGTGGGGATGGGTCTGTCACTGTGTAACACCGGAGTACGGTACCGGTAGGGTCGGGTCTATCACAGTGTAACACTAGGGTAGGGTACCAGGGGACGGGTCGGTCACTGTATAACACCAGGGTACAGTACCGGTGGGGACAGGTCTTTCACTCTATAGCACCGGGGTACGGTACCGGTGAGGACGGGTCTGTCACAGTGTACCACTGGGGTCGAGTACCGGTGGGGACGGGTCTGTCACTGTATAACACTGTGGTACGGTACCGGTGGGGACGGATCTGTCACTGTATAACACTGGGGTACAGTAACGGTGGGGACGGGTCTGTCACTGTATAACACCGGGGTACGGTACTGTTTGGGACGGGTCTGTCACTGTATAACACCGGGGTACGGTACCGGTGGCGACGGGCCTGTCACTGTATATTACTGGTGTACGGTACCGGTGGGGACGGGTCTTTCACTGTATAACACCGGGGTATGGTACCAGTGAGGACGGGTCTGTCACAGTGTAACACTGGGGTACAGTACCGGTGGGGATGGGTCTGTCACTGTATAACACCGGGCTACGGTACTGGTGTGGATGGTTCTGTTACTGTGTAACACCGTAGTACGGCACTGGTGGGGACGGGTCTGTCACTGTATAAAACCGGGGTACGGTAACAGTAGGGTGGGGTCTGTCAGTGTATAACACCGGGGTACAGTACCGGTGGGGATGGGTCTGTCACTGTGTAACACCGGGGTACAGTACCGGTGGGGATGGGTATGTTACTGTGTAACATCGGGGTACTGTACCGGTGGGAACTGGTCTGTCACTGTGTAACACTGGGGTACAGTACTGGTGGGGATGGGTCTGTCACTGTGAAACATCGGGGTACTGTACCGGTGGGAACTGGTCTGTCACTGTGTAACACTGGGGTACATTACCGGTGGGGATGGGTCTGTCACTGTGTAACATCGGGGTACTGTACCGGTGGGAACGGGTCTGTCACTGTATAAGACCGGGGTATGGTACTGGTGGGGACGGGTCTGTCACTGTATAACACCGGGGTACGGTACCGGTGAGGACGGGTCTGTCACAGTGTACCACTGGGGTCGAGTACCGGTGGGGACGGGTCTGTCACTGTATAACACTGTGGTACGGTACCGGTGGGGACGGATCTGTCACTGTATAACACTGGGGTACAGTAACGGTGGGGACGGGTCTGTCACTGTATAACACCGGGGTACGGTACTGTTTGGGACGGGTCTGTCACTGTATAACACCGGGGTACGGTACCGGTGGCGACGGGCCTGTCACTGTATATTACTGGTGTACGGTACCGGTGGGGACGGGTCTTTCACTGTATAACACCGGGGTATGGTACCAGTGAGGACGGGTCTGTCACAGTGTAACACTGGGGTACAGTACCGGTGGGGATGGGTCTGTCACTGTATAACACCGGGCTACGGTACTGGTGTGGATGGTTCTGTTACTGTGTAACACCGTAGTACGGCACTGGTGGGGACGGGTCTGTCACTGTATAAAACCGGGGTACGGTAACAGTAGGGTGGGGTCTGTCAGTGTATAACACCGGGGTACAGTACCGGTGGGGATGGGTCTGTCACTGTGTAACACCGGGGTACAGTACCGGTGGGGATGGGTATGTTACTGTGTAACATCGGGGTACTGTACCGGTGGGAATGGGTCTGTCACTGTGTAACACTGGGGTACAGTACTGGTGGGGAGGGGTCTGTCACTGTATAACACCGGGGTACGGTACTGGTGGGGATGGGTCTGTCACAGTATAACACCGTGGTACGGTACTGGTGGGGACGGGTCTGTCACTGTATAACACCGGAGGGTACGGTACCGGTGGGGACGGGCCTGTCACTGTATATCACCGGTGTATGGTACCGATGTGGGTTGGGTCTGTCACTGTATTACACCGTGGTACGGTACTGGTGGGGACGGGTCTGTCACTGTATAACACTGGGGTACGGTACTGGTGGGGATGGGTCTGTCACTGTGTAACATCGGGGTACTGTACTGGTGGGGATGGGTCTGTCACAGTATAACACTGTGGTACGGTACTGGTGGGGACGGGTCTGTCACTGTATAACACCGGGGTACGGTACCGGTGGGGACGTGCCTGTCACTGTATATCACCGTTGTACGGTACCAATGGGGGTTGGGTCTGTCACTGTATAACACCGTGGTACGGTTCTGGTGGGGACGGGTCTGTCACTGTATAACACTGGGGTACGGTACTGGTGGGGATGGGTCTGTCACTGTATAACACCGGTGTACGGTACTGGTGTGGATGGTTCTGTTACTGTGTAACACCGTAGTACGGTACTGGTGGGGACGGGTCTGTCACTGTATAAAACCGGGGTATTGTACCAGTGAGGACGGGTCTGTCACAGTGTAACACTGGGGTAAAGTACCGGTGGGGACGGGTCTGTCACTGTATAACACTGGGGTACGGTAACGGTAGGGACGGGTCTGTCAGTGTATAATACCGGGGTACTGTACTGGTGGGGACGGGTCTGTCACTGTGTAACACTGGGGTACTGTACCGGTGGGGATGGGTCTGTCACTGTGTAACATCGGGGTACTGTACCGGTGGGAATGGGTCTGTCACTGTGTAACACTGGGGTACAGTACTGGTGGGGATGGGTGTGTCACTGTGTAACATCGGGGTACTGTACCGATGGGGACGGGTCTGTCACTGTGTAACACTGGGGTACAGTACTGGTGGGGATGGGTCTGTCACTGTGTAACACCGGAGTACGGTACCGGTAGGGTCGGGTCTATCACAGTGTAACACTAGGGTAGGGTACCAGGGGACGGGTCGGTCACTGTATAACACCAGGGTACAGTACCGGTGGGGACAGGTCTTTCACTCTATAGCACCGGGGTACGGTACCGGTGAGGACGGGTCTGTCACAGTGTACCACTGGGGTCGAGTACCGGTGGGGACGGGTCTGTCACTGTATAACACTGTGGTACGGTACCGGTGGGGACGGATCTGTCACTGTATAACACTGGGGTACAGTAACGGTGGGGACGGGTCTGTCACTGTATAACACCGGGGTACGGTACTGTTTGGGACGGGTCTGTCACTGTATAACACCGGGGTACGGTACCGGTGGCGACGGGCCTGTCACTGTATATTACTGGTGTACGGTACCGGTGGGGACGGGTCTTTCACTGTATAACACCGGGGTATGGTACCAGTGAGGACGGGTCTGTCACAGTGTAACACTGGGGTACAGTACCGGTGGGGATGGGTCTGTCACTGTATAACACCGGGCTACGGTACTGGTGTGGATGGTTCTGTTACTGTGTAACACCGTAGTACGGCACTGGTGGGGACGGGTCTGTCACTGTATAAAACCGGGGTACGGTAACAGTAGGGTGGGGTCTGTCAGTGTATAACACCGGGGTACAGTACCGGTGGGGATGGGTCTGTCACTGTGTAACACCGGGGTACAGTACCGGTGGGGATGGGTATGTTACTGTGTAACATCGGGGTACTGTACCGGTGGGAACTGGTCTGTCACTGTGTAACACTGGGGTACAGTACTGGTGGGGATGGGTCTGTCACTGTGAAACATCGGGGTACTGTACCGGTGGGAACTGGTCTGTCACTGTGTAACACTGGGGTACATTACCGGTGGGGATGGGTCTGTCACTGTGTAACATCGGGGTACTGTACCGGTGGGAACGGGTCTGTCACTGTATAAGACCGGGGTATGGTACTGGTGGGGACGGGTCTGTCACTGTATAACACCGGGGTACGGTACCGGTGAGGACGGGTCTGTCACAGTGTACCACTGGGGTCGAGTACCGGTGGGGACGGGTCTGTCACTGTATAACACTGTGGTACGGTACCGGTGGGGACGGATCTGTCACTGTATAACACTGGGGTACAGTAACGGTGGGGACGGGTCTGTCACTGTATAACACCGGGGTACGGTACTGTTTGGGACGGGTCTGTCACTGTATAACACCGGGGTACGGTACCGGTGGCGACGGGCCTGTCACTGTATATTACTGGTGTACGGTACCGGTGGGGACGGGTCTTTCACTGTATAACACCGGGGTATGGTACCAGTGAGGACGGGTCTGTCACAGTGTAACACTGGGGTACAGTACCGGTGGGGATGGGTCTGTCACTGTATAACACCGGGCTACGGTACTGGTGTGGATGGTTCTGTTACTGTGTAACACCGTAGTACGGCACTGGTGGGGACGGGTCTGTCACTGTATAAAACCGGGGTACGGTAACAGTAGGGTGGGGTCTGTCAGTGTATAACACCGGGGTACAGTACCGGTGGGGATGGGTCTGTCACTGTGTAACACCGGGGTACAGTACCGGTGGGGATGGGTATGTTACTGTGTAACATCGGGGTACTGTACCGGTGGGAACTGGTCTGTCACTGTGTAACACTGGGGTACAGTACTGGTGGGGATGGGTCTGTCACTGTGAAACATCGGGGTACTGTACCGGTGGGAACTGGTCTGTCACTGTGTAACACTGGGGTACATTACCGGTGGGGATGGGTCTGTCACTGTGTAACATCGGGGTACTGTACCGGTGGGAACGGGTCTGTCACTGTATAAGACCGGGGTATGGTACTGGTGGGGACGGGTCTGTCACTGTATAACACCGGGGTACGGAACCGGTGGGGTTGGGTCTCTCACAGTGTAACAGTAGGGTACGGTACCAGGGGACTGGTCTGTCTCTGTGTAACACCAGTGTATAGTACTGGTGGGGACGGGTCTGTCACTGTATAACACCGGGGTACGGTACCGGTGGGGACGGGCCTGTCACTGTATATCACCGGTGTACGGTACCGATGTGGGTTGGGTCTGTCACTGTATTACACCGTGGTACGGTACTGGTGGGGAAGGGTCTGTCACTGTATAACACTGGGGTACGGTACTGGTGGGGACGGGTCTGTCACTGTGAAACATCAAGGTACTGTACCGGTGGGAACTGGTCTGTCACTGTGTAACACTGGGTTACAGTACCGGTGGGGATGGGTCTGTCACTGTGTAACATCGGGGTACTGTACCGGTGGGAACGGGTCTGTCACTGTATAACAGCTGGGTACAGTACTGGTGGGGACGGGTCTGTCACTGTATAACACCGGGGTACGGTACTGGTGTGGATGGGTCTGTCACAGTATAACACTGTGGTACGGTACTGGTGGGGATGGGTCTGTCACTGTATAACACCGGGGTACGGAACCGGTGGGGTTGGGTCTCTCACAGTGTAACAGTAGGGTACGGTACCAGGGGACTGGTCTGTCTCTGTGTAACACCAGTGTATAGTACTGGTGGGGACGGGTCTGTCACTGTATAACACCGGGGTACGGTACCGGTGGGGATGGGCCTGTCACTGTATATCACCGGTGTACGGTACCGATGTGGGTTGGGTCTGTCACTGTATTACACCGTGGTACGGTACTGGTGGGGACGGGTCTGTCACTGTATAACACTGGGGTACGGTACTGGTGGGGACGGGTCTGTCACTGTGAAACATCGGGGTACTGTACCGGTGGGAACTGGTCTGTCACTGTGTAACACTGGGGTACAGTACCGGTGGGGATGGGTCTGTCACTGTGTAACATCGGGGTACTGTACCGGTGGGAACGGGTTTGTCACTGTATAACACCTGGGTACAGTACTGGTGGGGACGGGTCTGTCACTGTATAACACCGGGGTACGGTACTGGTGTGGATGGGTCTGTCACAGTATAACACTGTGGTACGGTACTGGTGGGGACGGGTCTGTCACTGTATAACACCGGGGTACGGTACCGGTGGGGACGTGCCTGTCACTGTATATCACCGGTGTACGGTACCGATGGGGATTGGGTCTGTCACTGTATAACACCGTGGTACGGTTCTGGTGGGGACGGGTCTGTCACTGTATAACACTGGGGTACGGTACTGGTGGGGATGGGTCTGTCACTGTGTAACACCGAGTACGGTACTGGTGGGGACGAGTCTGTCACTGTATAAAACCGGGGTATTGTACCAGTGAGGACGGGTCTGTCACAGTGTAACACTGGGGTACAGTACCGGTGGGGACGGGTCTGTCACTGTATAACTCTGGGGTACGGTAACGGTAGGGAGGGGTCTGTCAGTGTATAACACCGGGGTACTGTACTGGTGGGGACGGGTCTGTCACTTTGTAACACTGGGGTACTGTACCGGTGGGGATGGGTCTGTCACTGTGTAACATCGGGGTACTGTACCGGTGGGAATGGGTCTGTCACTGTGTAACACTGGGGTACAGTACTGGTGGGGATGGGTGTGTCACTGTGTAACATCGGGGTACTGTACCGGTGGGGACGGGTCTGTCACTGTGTAACACTGGGGTACAGTACTGGTGGGGATGGGTCAGTCACTGTGTAACACCGGAGTACGGTACCGGTAGGGTCGGGTCTATCACAGTGTAACACTAGGGTAGGGTACCAGGGGACGGGTCTGTCACTGTATAACACCAGGGTACAGTACCGGTGGGGACAGGTCTTTCACTCTATAGCACCGGGGTACTGTACCGGTGGGGACGGGTCTGTCACTGTGTAACACTGGGGTACAGTACTGGTGGGGATGGGTCTGTCACTGTGTAACACCGGAGTACGGTACCGGTAGGGTCGGGTCTATCACAGTGTAACACTAGGGTAGGGTACCAGGGGACGGGTCTGTCACTGTATAACACCAGGGTACAGTACCGGTGGGGACAGGTCTTTCACTCTATAGCACCGGGGTACCGTACCGGTGAGGACGGGTCTGTCACAGTGTACAACTGGGGTAGAGTACCGGTGGGGACGGGTCTGTCACTGTATAGCACTGTGGTACGGTACCGGTGGGGACGGATCTGTCACTGTATAACACTGGGGTACAGTACCGGTGGGGACGGGACTGTCACTTTATAGCACTGTGGTACGGTACCGGTGGGGACGGATCTGTCACTGTATAACACTGGGGTACAGTAACGGTGGGGACGGGTCTGTCACTGTATAACACCGGTGTACAGTACCGGTGGGGACGGGTCTGTCACTGTATAACACCGGGGTATGGTACCGGTGGCGACGGGCCTGTCACTGTATATCACTGGTGTACGGTACCGGTGGGGACGGGTCTTTCACTGTATAACACCGGGGTATGGTACCAGTGAGGACGGGTCTGTCACAGTGTAACACAGGGGTACAGTACCGGTGGGGATGGGTCTGTCACTGTATAACACCGGGCTACGGTACTGGTGTGGATGGTTCTGTCACTGTGTAACACTGGGGTACAGTAGTGGTGGGGATGGGTCTGTCACTGTGTAACATGGGGGTACTGTACCGGTGGGAACGGGTCTGTCACTGTATAATACCAGGGTACAGTACTGGTGGGGACGGGTCTGTCACTGTATAACACCGGGGTACGGTACTGGTGGGGACGGGTCTGTCACAGTATAACACCATGGTACGGTACTGGTGGGGACGGGTCTGTCACTGTATAACACCGGGGTACGGAACCGGTGGGGTTGGGTCTCTCACAGTGTAACAGTAGGGTACGGTACCAGGGGACGGGTCTGTCTCTGTGTAACACCAGTGTAAAGTACTGGTGGGGACGGGTCTGTCACTGTATAACACCGGGGTACGGTACTGTTGGGGACGGGCCTGTCACTGTATATATCACCGGTGTACGGTACCGATGTGGGTTGGGTCTGTCACTGTATTACACCGTGGTACGGTACTGGTGGGGACGGGTCTGTCACTGTATAACACTGGGGTACGGTACTAGTGGGGATGGGTCTGTCACTGTGTAGCATCGGGGTACTGTACCGGTGGGAACGGGTCTGTCACTGTATAACACCTGGGTACAGTACTGGTGGGGACGGGTCTGTCACTGTATAACACCGGGGTACGGTATGGGTGGGGACGGGTCTGTCACTGTATAACACCGGGGTACGGTACCGGTGGGGACGTGCCTGTCACTGTATATCACCGGTGTACGGTACCGATGGGGTTGGGTCTGTCACTGTATAACACCGTGGTACGGTTCTGGTGGGGACGGGTCTGTCACTGTATAAAACTGGGGTACGGTACTGGTGGGGATGGGTCTGTCACTGTATAACACCGTGGTACGGGACTGGTGTGGATGGTTCTGTTACTGTGTAACACCGTAGTACGGTACTGGTGGGGACGGGTCTGTCACTGTATAACACTGGGGTACGGTACTGGTGGGGATGGGTCTGTCACTGTGTAACATCGGGGTACTGTACTGGTGGGGATGGGTCTGTCACAGTATAACACTGTGGTACGGTACTGGTGGGGACGGGTCTGTCACTGTATAACACTGTGGTACGGTACCGGTGGGGACGTGCCTGTCACTGTATATCACCGGTGTACGGTACCAATGGGGGTTGGGTCTGTCACTGTATAACACCGTGGTACGGTTCTGGTGGGGACGGGTCTGTCACTGTATAACACTGGGGTACGGTACTGGTGGGGATGGGTCTGTCACTGTATAACACCGGGGTACGGTACTGGTGTGGATGGTTCTGTTACTGTGTAACACCGTAGTACGGTACTGGTGGGGACGGGTCTGTCACTGTATAAAACCGGGGTATTGTACCAGTGAGGACGGGTCTGTCACAGTGTAACACTGGGGTACAGTACCGGTGGGGACGGGTCTGTCACTGTATAACACTGGGGTACGGTAACGGTAGGGACGGGTCTGTCAGTGTATAACACCGGGGTACTGTACTGGTGGGGACGGGTCTGTCACTGTGTAACACTGGGGTACTGTACCGTTGGGGATGGGTCTGTCACTGTGTAACATCGGGGTACTGTACCGGTGGGAATGGGTCTGTCACTGTGTAACACTGGGGTACAGTACTGGTGGGGATGGGTGTGTCACTGTTTAACATCGGGGTACTGTACCGATGGGGACGGGTCTGTCACTGTGTAACACTGGGGTACAGTACTGGTGGGGATGGGTCTGTCACTGTGTAACACCGGAGTACGGTACCGGTAGGGTCGGGTCTATCACAGTGTAACACTAGGGTAGGGTACCAGGGGACGGGTCGGTCACTGTATAACACCAGGGTACAGTACCGGTGGGGACAGGTCTTTCACTCTATAGCACCGGGGTACGGTACCGGTGAGGACGGGTCTGTCACAGTGTACCACTGGGGTAGAGTACCGGTGGGGACGGGTCTGTCACTGTATAACACTGTGGTACGGTACCGGTGGGGCGGATCTGTCACTGTATAACACTGGGGTACAGTAACGGTGGGGACGGGTCTGTCACTGTATAACACCGGGGTACGGTACTGTTTGGGACGGGTCTGTCACTGTATAACACCGGGGTACGGTACCGGTGGCGACGGGCCTGTCACTGTATATCACTGGTGTACGGTACCGGTGGGGACGGGTCTTTCACTGTATAACACCGGGGTATGGTACCAGTGAGGACGGGTCTGTCACAGTGTAACACTAGGGTACAGTACCGGTGGGGATGGGTCTGTCACTGTATAACACCGGGCTACGGTACTGGTGTGGATGGTTCTGTTACTGTGTAACACCGTAGTACGGCACTGGTGGGGACGGGTCTGTCACTGTATAACACTGGGGTACGGTAACGGTAGGGACGGGTCTGTCAGTGTATAACACCGGGGTACTGTACTGGTGGGGACGGGTCTGTCACTGTGTAACACTGGGGTACTGTACCGTTGGGGATGGGTCTGTCACTGTGTAACATCGGGGTACTGTACCGGTGGGAATGGGTCTGTCACTGTGTAACACTGGGGTACAGTACTGGTGGGGATGGGTGTGTCACTGTGTAACATCGGGGTACTGTACCGATGGGGACGGGTCTGTCACTGTGTAACACTGGGGTACAGTACTGGTGGGGATGGGTCTGTCACTGTGTAACACCGGAGTACGGTACCGGTAGGGTCGGGTCTATCACAGTGTAACACTAGGGTAGGGTACCAGGGGACGGGTCGGTCACTGTATAACACCAGGGTACAGTACCGGTGGGGACAGGTCTTTCACTCTATAGCACCGGGGTACGGTACCGGTGAGGACGGGTCTGTCACAGTGTACCACTGGGGTAGAGTACCGGTGGGGACGGGGCTGTCACTGTATAACACTGTGGTACGGTACCGGTGGGGAGGATCTGTCACTGTATAACACTGGGGTACAGTAACGGTGGGGACGGGTCTGTCACTGTATAACACCGGGGTACGGTACTGTTTGGGACGGGTCTGTCACTGTATAACACCGGGGTACGGTACCGGTGGCGACGGGCCTGTCACTGTATATCACTGGTGTACGGTACCGGTGGGGACGGGTCTTTCACTGTATAACACCGGGGTATGGTACCAGTGAGGACGGGTCTGTCACAGTGTAACACTAGGGTACAGTACCGGTGGGGATGGGTCTGTCACTGTATAACACCGGGCTACGGTACTGGTGTGGATGGTTCTGTTACTGTGTAACACCGTAGTACGGCACTGGTGGGGAGGGGTCTGTCACTGTATAAAACCGGGGTATTGTACGAGTGAGGACGGGTCTGTCACAGTGTAACTCTGGGGTACAGTACCGGTGGGGACGGGTCTGTCACTGTATAACACTGGGGTACGGTAACAGTAGGGTCGGGTCTGTCAGTGTATAACACCGGGGTACTGTACTGGTGGGGACGGGTCTGTCACTGTGTAACACTGGGGTACAGTACCGGTGGGGATGGGTCTGTCACTGTGTAACACTGGGGTACAGTACCGGTGGGGATGGGTATGTCACTGTGTAACATCGGGGTACTGTACCGGTGGGAACTGGTCTGTCACTGTGTAACACTGGGGTACAGTACTGGTGGGGATGGGTCTGTCACTGTGTAACATCGGGGTACTGTACCGGTGGGAACGGGTCTGTCACTGTATAACACCAGGGTACAGTACTGGTGGGGACGGGTCTGTCACTGTATAAGACCGGGGTACGGTACTGGTGGGGATGGGTCTGTCACAGTATAACACCGTGGTACGGTACTGGTGGGGACGGGTCTGTCACTGTATAACACCGGGGTACGGAACCGGTGGTGTTGGGTCTCTCACAGTGTAACAGTAGGGTACGGTACCAGGGGACTGGTCTGTCTCTGTGTAACACTGGGGTACAGTACCGGTGGGGATGGGTCTGTCACTGTGTAACATCGGGGTACTGTACCGGTGGGAACGGGTCTGTCACTGTATAACACCTGGGTACAGTACTGGTGGGGACGGGTCTGTCACTGTATAACACCGGGGTACGGTACTGGTGTGGATGGGTCTGTCACAGTATAACACTGTGGTACGGTACTGGTGGGGACGGGTCTGTCACTGTATAACACCGGGGTACGGTACCGGTGGGGACGTGCCTGTCACTGTATATCACCGGTGTACGGTACCGATGGGGATTGGGTCTGTCACTGTATAACACCGTGGTACGGTTCTGGTGGGGACGGGTCTGTCACTGTATAACACTGGGGTACGGTACTGGTGGGGATGGGTCTGTCACTGTGTAACACCGTAGTACGGTACTGGTGGGGACGAGTCTGTCACTGTATAAAACCGGGGTATTGTACCAG
This sequence comes from Hypanus sabinus, assembly GCF_030144855.1. Lineage (NCBI taxonomy): Eukaryota > Metazoa > Chordata > Chondrichthyes > Myliobatiformes > Dasyatidae > Hypanus > Hypanus sabinus. The sequence goes on from NC_082712.1 coordinate 102,475,491, forward strand.
TGAGGACGGGTCTGTCACAATGTAACACTGGGGTACAGTACCGGTGGGGACGGGTCTGTCACTGTATAACTCTGGGGTACGGTAACGGTAGGGAGGGGTCTGTCAGTGTATAACACCGGGGTACTGTACTGGTGGGGACGGGTCTGTCACTTTGTAACACTGGGGTACTGTACCGGTGGGGATGGGTCTGTCACTGTGTAACATCGGGGTACTGTACCGGTGGGAATGGGTCTGTCACTGTGTAACACTGGGGTACAGTACTGGTGGGGATGGGTGTGTCACTGTGTAACATCGGGGTACTGTACCGGTGGGGACGGGTCTGTCACTGTGTAACACTGGGGTACAGTACTGGTGGGGATGGGTCAGTCACTGTGTAACACCGGAGTACGGTACCGGTAGGGTCGGGTCTATCACAGTGTAACACTAGGGTAGGGTACCAGGGGACGGGTCTGTCACTGTATAACACCAGGGTACAGTACCGGTGGGGACAGGTCTTTCACTCTATAGCACCGGGGTACTGTACCGGTGGGGACGGGTCTGTCACTGTGTAACACTGGGGTACAGTACTGGTGGGGATGGGTCTGTCACTGTGTAACACCGGAGTACGGTACCGGTAGGGTCGGGTCTATCAGTGTATAACACCGGGGTACTGTACTGGTGGGGACGGGTCTGTCACTGTGTAACACTGGGGTACTGTACCGTTGGGGATGGGTCTGTCACTGTGTAACATCGGGGTACTGTACCGGTGGGGACAGGTATTTCACTCTATAGCACCGGGGTACGGTACCGGTGAGGACGGGTCTGTCACAGTGTACAACTGGGGTAGAGTACCGGTGGGGACGGGTCTGTCACTGTATAGCACTGTGGTACGGTACCGGTGGGGACGGGTCTGTCACTGTATAACACCGGGGTACGGTACCCGTGGGGATGGGTCTGTCACTGTATAACACCGGGGTACGGTACCGGTGGCGACGGGCCTGTCACTGTATATCACTGGTGTACGGTACCGGTGGGGACGGGTCTTTCACTGTATAACACCGGGGTATGGTACCAGTGAGGACGGGTCTGTCACAGTGTAACACCAGGGTACAGTACCGGTGGGGACAGGTATTTCACTCTATAGCACCGGGGTACGGTACCGGTGAGGACGGGTCTGTCACAGTGTACAACTGGGGTAGAGTACCGGTGGGGACGGGTCTGTCACTGTATAGCACTGTGGTACGGTACCGGTGGGGACGGATCTGTCACTGTATAACACTGGGGTACAGTAACGGTGGGGACGGGTCTGTCACTGTATAACACCGGGGTACGGTACCCGTGGGGATGGGTCTGTCACTGTATAACACCGGGGTACGGTACCGGTGGCGACGGGCCTGTCACTGTATATCACTGGTGTACGGTACCGGTGGGGACGGGTCTTTCACTGTATAACACCGGGGTATGGTACCAGTGAGGACGGGTCTGTCACAGTGTAACACTGGGGTACAGTACCGGTGGGGATGGGTCTGTCACTGTATAACACCGGGCTACGGTACTGGTGTGGATGGTTCTGTCACTGTGTAACACTGGGGTACAGTAGTGGTGGGGATGGGTCTGTCACAGTGTAACATAGGGGTACTGTACCGGTGGGAACGGGTCTGTCACTGTATAATACCAGGGTACAGTACTGGTGGGGATGGGTCTGTCACTGTATAACACCGGGGTACGGTACTGGTGGGGACGGGTCTGTCACAGTATAACACCATGGTACGGTACTGGTGGGGACGGGTCTGTCACTGTATAACACCGAGGTACGGAACCGGTGGGGTTGGGTCTCTCACAGTGTAACAGTAGGGTACGGTACCAGGGGACGGGTCTGTCTCTGTGTAACACCAGTGTATAGTACTGGTGGGGACGGGTCTGTCACTGTATAACACCGGGGTACGGTACTGGTGGGGACGGGCCTGTCACTGTATATATCAGCGGTGTATGGTACCGATGTGGGTTGGGTCTGCCACTGAATTACACCGTGGTACGGTACTGGTGGGGACGGGTCTGTCACTGTATAACACTGGGGTACGGTACTGGTGGGGATGGGTCTGTCACTGTGTAGCATCGGGGTACTGTACCGGTGGGAACGGGTCTGTCAGTGTATAACACCTGGGTACAGTACTGGTGGGGACGGGACTGTCACTGTATAACACCGGGGTACCGTATGGGTGGGGACGGGTCTGTCACTGTATAACACCGGGGTACGGTACCGGTGGGGACGTGCCTGTCACTGTATATCACCGGTGTACTGTACCGATGGGGGTTGGGTCTGTCACTGTATAACACCGTGGTACGGTTCTGGTTTGGACGGGTCTGTCACTGTATAAAACTGGGGTACGGTACTGGTGGGGATGGGTCTGTCACTGTATAACACCGTGGTACTGGACTGGTGTGGATGGTTCTGTTACTGTGTAACACCGTAGTACGGTACTGGTGGGGACGGGTCTGTCACTGTATAACACTGGGGTACGGTACTGGTGGGGATGGGTCTGTCACTGTGTAACATCGGGGTACTGTACTGGTGGGGATGGGTCTGTCACAGTATAACACTGTGGTACGGTACTGGTGGGGACGGGTCTGTCACTGTATAACACTGTGGTACGGTACCGGTGGGGACGTGCCTGTCACTGTATATCACCGGTGTACGGTACCAATGGGGGTTGGGTCTGTCACTGTATAACACCGTGGTACGGTTCTGGTGGGGACGGGTCTGTCACTGTATAAAACCGGGGTATTGTACCAGTGAGGACGGGTCTGTCACAGTGTAACACTGGGGTACAGTACCGGTGGGGACGGGTCTGTCACTGTATAACACTGGGGTACGGTAACGGTAGGGACGGGTCTGTCAGTGTATAACACCGGGGTAATGTACTGGTGGGGACGGGTCTGTCACTGTGTAACACTGGGGTACTGTACCGTTGGGGATGGGTCTGTCACTGTGTAACATCGGGGTACTGTACCGGTGGGAATGGGTCTGTCACTGTGTAACACTGGGGTACAGTACTGGTGGGGATGGGTGTGTCACTGTGTAACATCGGGGTACTGTACCGATGGGGACGGGTCTGTCACTGTGTAACACTGGGGTACAATACTGGTGGGGATGGGTCTGTCACTGTGTAACACCTGAGTACGGTACCGGTAGGGTCGGGTCTATCACAGTGTAACACTAGGGTAGGGTACCAGGGGACGGGTCGGTCACTGTATAACACCAGGGTACAGTACCGGTGGGGACAGGTCTTTCACTCTATAGCACCGGGGTACGGTACCGGTGAGGACGGGTCTGTCACAGTGTACCACTGGGGTACAGTACTGGTGGGGATGGGTCTGTCACTGTGTAACACCGGAGTACGGTACCGGTAGGGTCGGGTCTATCACAGTGTAACACTAGGGTAGGGTACCAGGGGACGGGTCGGTCACTGTATAACACCAGGGTACAGTACCGGTGGGGACAGGTCTTTCACTCTATAGCACCGGGGTACGGTACCGGTGAGGACGGGTCTGTCACAGTGTACCACTGGGGTAGAGTACCGGTGGGGACGGGTCTGTCACTGTATAACACTGTGGTACGGTACCGGTGGGGACGGATCTGTCACTGTATAACACTGGGGTACAGTAACGGTGGGGACGGGTCTGTCACTGTATAACACCGGGGTACGGTACTGTTTGGGACGGGTCTGTCACTGTATAACACCAGGGTACGGTACTGGTGGGGACGGGTCTGTCACTGTATAACACCGGGGTACGGTACCGGTGAGGACGGGTCTGTCACAGTGTACCACTGGGGTAGAGTACCGGTGGGGACGGGTCTGTCACTGTATAACACTGTGGTACGGTACTGGTGGGGACGGATCTGTCACTGTATAACACTGGGGTACAGTAACGGTGGGGACGGGTCTGTCACTGTATAACACCGGGGTACGGTACTGTTTGGGACGGGTCTGTCACTGTATAACACCAGGGTACGGTACTGGTGGGGACGGGTCTGTCACTGTATAACACCGGGGTACGGTACCGGTGAGGACGCGTCTGTCACAGTGTACCACTGGGGTAGAGTACCGGTGGGGACGGGTCTGTCACTGTATAACACTGTGGTACGGTACTGGTGGGGACGGATCTGTCACTGTATAACACCGGGGTATGGTACCAGTGAGGACGGGTCTGTCACAGTGTAACACTGGGGTACCGTACTGGTGTGGATGGTTCTGTTACTGTGTAACACCGTAGTACGGCACTGGTGGGGACGGGTCTGTCACTGTATAAAACCGGGGTATTGTACGAGTGAGGACGGGTCTGTCACAGTGTAACTCTGGGGTACAGTACCGGTGGGGACGGGTCTGTCACTGTATAACACTGGGGTACGGTAACAGTAGGGTCGGGTCTGTCAGTGTATAACACCGGGGTACTGTACTGGTGGGGACGGGTCTGTCACTGTGTAACACTGGGGTACAGTACCGGTGGGGATGGGTCTGTCACTGTGTAACATTGGGGTACAGTACCGGTGGGGATGGGTATGTCACTGTGTAACATCGGGGTACTGTACCGGTGGGAACTGGTCTGTCACTGTGTAACACTGGGGTACAGTACTGGTGGGGATGGGTCTGTCACTGTGTAACATCGGGGTACTGTACCGGTGGGAACGGGTCTGTCACTGTATAACACCAGGGTACAGTACTGGTGGGGACGGGTCTGTCACTGTATAAGACCGGGGTACGGTACTGGTGGGGATGGGTCTGTCACAGTATAACACCGTGGTACGGTACTGGTGGGGACGAGTCTGTCACTGTATAACACCGGGGTACGGAACCGGTGGGGTTGGGTCTCTCACAGTGTAACAGTAGGGTACGGTACCAGGGGACTGGTCTGTCTCTGTGTAACACCAGTGTATAGTACTGGTGGGGACGGGTCTGTCACTGTATAACACCGGGGTACGGTACCGGTGGGGACGGGCCTGTCACTGTATATCACCGGTGTACGGTACCGATGTGGTTGGGTCTGTCACTGTATTACACTGTGGTACGGTACTGGTGGGGACGGGTCTGTCACTGTATAACACTGGGGTACGGTACTGGTGGGGACGGGTCTGTCACTGTGTAACACTGGGGTACAGTACCGGTGGGGATGGGTCTGTCACTGTGAAACATCGGGGTACTGTACCGGTGGGAACTGGTCTGTCACTGTGTAACACTGGGGTACAGTACCGGTGGGGATGGGTCTGTCACTGTGTAACATCGGGGTACTGTACCGGTGGGAACGGGTCTGTCACTGTATAACACCTGGGTACAGTACTGGTGGGGACGGGTCTGTCACTGTATAACACCGGGGTACGGTACCGGTGGGGACGTGCCTGTCACTGTATATCACCGGTGTACGGTAATGATGGGGGTTGGGTCTGTCACTGTATAACACCGTGGTACGGTTCTGGTGGGGACGGGTCTGTCACTGTATAACACTGGGGTACGGTACTGGTGGGGATGGGTCTGTCACTGTATAACACCGGGGTACGGTACTGGTGTGGATGGTTCTGTTACTGTGTAACACCGTAGTACGGTACTGGTGGGGACGGGTCTGTCACTGTATAAAACCGGGGTATTGTACCAGTGAGGACGAGTCTGTCACAGTGTACCACTGGGGTAGAGTACCGGTGGGGACGGGTCTGTCACTGTATAACTCTGGGGTACGGTAACGGTAGGGACGGGTCTGTCAGTGTATAACACCGGGGTACTGTACTGGTGGGGACGGGTCTGTCACTGTGTAACACTGGGGTACTGTACCGGTGGGGATGGGTCTGTCACTGTGTAACATCGGGGTACTGTAGCGGTGGGAATGGGTCTGTCACTGTGTAACACTGGGGTACAGTACTGGTGGGGATGTGTGTGTCACTGTGTAACATCGGGGTACTGTACCGGTGGGGACGGGTCTGTCACTGTGTAACACTGGGGTACAGTACTGGTGGGGATGGGTCTGTCACTGTGTAACACCGGAGTACGGTACCGGTAGGGTCGGGTCTATCACAGTGTAACACTAGGGTAGGGTACCAGGGGACGGGTCTGTCACTGTATAACACCAGGGTACAGTACCGGTGGGGACAGGTCTTTCACTCTATAGCACCGGGGTACGGTACCGGTTAGGACAGGTCTGTCACAGTGTACCACTGGGGTAGAGTACCGGTGGGGACGGGTCTGTCACTGTATAGCACTGTGGTACAGTACCGGTGGGGACGGATCTGTCACTGTATAACACCGGGGTACGGTACTGGTGGGGATGGGTCTGTCACAGTATAACACCATGGTACGGTACTGGTGGGGACGGGTCTGTCACTGTATAACACCGGGGTACGGTACCGGTGGGGACGTGCCTGTCACTGTATATCACCGGTGTACGGTACCGATGGGGGTTGGGTCTGTCACTGTATAACACCGTGGTACGGTTCTGGTGGGGACGGGTCTGTCACTGTATAACACTGGGGTACGGTACTGGTGGGGATGGGTCTGTCACTGTATAACACCGGGGTACGGTACTGGTGTGGATGGTTCTGTTACTGTGTAACACCGTAGTACGATACTGGTGGGGACGGGTCTGTCACTGTATAAAACCGGGGTATTGTACCAGTGAGGACGGGTCTGTCACAGTGTAACACTGGGGTACAGTACCGGTGGGGACGGGTCTGTCACTGTATAACTCTGGGGTACGGTAACGGTAGGGAAGGGTCTGTCAGTGTATAACACCGGGGTACTGTACTGGTGGGGACGGGTCTGTCACTGTGTAACACTGGGGTACTGTACCGGTGGGGATGGGTCTGTCACTGTGTAACATCGGGGTACTGTACCGGTGGGAATGGGTCTGTCACTGTGTAACACTGGGGTACAGTACTGGTGGGGATGGGTGTGTCACTGTGTAACATCGGGGTACTGTACCGGTGGGGACGGGTCTGTCACTGTGTAACACTGGGGTACAGTACTGGTGGGGATGGGTCTGTCATTGTGTAACACCGGAGTACGGTACCGGTAGGGTCGGGTCTATCACAGTGTAACACTAGGGTAGGGTACCAGGGGACGGGTCTGTCACTGTATAACACCAGGGTACAGTACCGGTGGGGACAGGTCTTTCACTCTATAGCACCGGGGTACGGTACCGATGAGGACGGGTCTGTCACAGTGTACCGCTGGGGTAGAGTACCGGTGGGGACGGGTCTGTCACTGTATAGCACTGTGGTACGGTACCGGTGGGGACGGATCTGTCACTGTATAACACTGGGGTACAGTAACGGTCGGGACGGGTCTGTCACTGTATAACACCGGGGTACGGTACCGGTGGCGACGGGCCTGTCACTGTATATCACTGGTGTACGGTACCGGTGGGGACGGGTCTTTCACTGTATAACACCGGGGTATGGTACCAGTGAGGACGGGTCTGTCACAGTGTAACACTGGGGTACAGTACTGGTGGGGATGGGTCTGTCACTGTATAACACCGGGCTACGGTACTGGTGTGGATGGTTCTGTTACTGTGTAACACCGTAGTACGGTACTGGTGGGGACGGGTCTGTCACTGTATAAAACCGGGGTATTGTACCAGTGAGGACGGGTCTGTCACAGTGTAACTCTGGGGTACAGTACCGGTGGGGACGGGTCTGTCACTGTATAACACTGGGGTACGGTAACAGTAGGGTCGGGTCTGTCACTGTGTAACATCGGGGTACTGTACCGGTGGGAACTGTTCTGTCACTGTGTAACACTGGGGTACAGTACTGGTGGGGATGGGTCTGTCACTGTGTAACATCGGGGTACTGTACCGGTGGGAACGGGTCTGTCACTGTATAACACCAGGGTACAGTACTGGTGGGGACGGGTCTGTCACTGTATAACACCGGGGTACGGTACTGGTGGCGATGGGTCTGTCACAGTATAACACCATGGTACGGTACTGGTGGGGACGGGTCTGTCACTGTATAACGCCGGAGTACGGAACCGGTGGGGTTGGGTCTCTCACAGTGTAACAGTAGGGTACGGTACCAGGGGACGGGTCTGTCACTGTATAACACCGGGGTACGGTACTGGTGGGGATGGGTCTGTCACAGTATAACACTGTGGTACGGTACTGGTGGGGACGGGTCTGTCAGTGTATAACACCGGGGTACGGTACCGGTGGGGACGTGCCTGTCACTGTATATCACCGGTGTACGGTACCGATGGGGGTTTGGTCTGTCACTGTATAACACCGTGGTACGGTTCTGGTGGGGACGGGTCTGTCACTGTATAACACTGGGGTACGGTACTGGTGGGGACGGGTCTGTCACTTTATAACACCGGGGTACGGTACTGGTGTGGATGGTTCTGTTACTGTGTAACACCGTAGTACGGTACTGGTGGGGACGGGTCTGTCACTGTATAAAACCGGGGTATTGTACCAGTGAGGACGGGTCTGTCACAGTGTAACACTGGGGTACAGTACCGGTGGGGACGGGTCTGTCACTGTATAACACTGGGGTACGGTAACGGTAGGGACGGGTCTGTCATTGTATAACACCGGGGTACTGTACTGGTGGGGCCGGGTCTGTCACTGTGTAACACTGGGGTACAGTGCCGGTGGGGATGGGTCTGTCACTGTATAACATCGGGGTACTGTACCGGTGGGAATGGGTCTGTCACTGTGTAACACTGGGGTACAGTACTGGTGTGGATGGGTCTGTCACTGTGTAACATCGGGGTACTGTACCGGTGGGGACGGGTCTGTCACTGTGTAACACTGGGGTACAGTACTGGTGGGGATGGGTCTGTCACTGTGTAACACCGGAGTACGGTACCGGTAGGGTCGAGTCTATCACAGTGTAACACTAGGGTAGGGTACCAGGGGACGGGTCTGTCACTGTATAACACCAGGGTACAGTACCGGTGGGGACAGGTCTTTCACTGTATAGCACCGGGGTACGGTACCGGTGAGGACGGGTCCTGTCACAGTGTACCACTGGGGTAGAGTACCGGTGGGGACGGGTCTGTCACTGTATAACACTGTGGTACGGTACCGGTGGGGACGGGACTGTCACTGTATAACACCTGGGCACAGTACTGGTGGGGACGGGTCTGTCACTGTATAACACCGGGGTACGGTACTGGTGGGGATGGGTCTGCCACAGTATAACACCATGGTACGGTACTGGTGGGGACGGGTCTGTCACTGTATAACACCGAGGTACGGTACCGGTGGGGACGTGCCTGTCACTGTATATCACCGGTGTACGGTACCGATGGGGGTTGGGTCTGTCACTGTATAACACCGTGGTACGGTTCTGGTGGGGACGGGTCTGTCACTGTATAACACTGGGGTACGGTACTGGTGGGGATGGGTCTGTCACTGTATAACACCGGGGTACGGTACTGGTGTGGATGGTTCTGTTACTGTGTAACACCGTAGTACGGTACTGGTGGGGACGGGTCTGTCACTGTATAAAACCGGGGTATTGTGCCAGTGAGGACGGGTCTGTCACAGTGTAACACTGGGGTACAGTACCGGTGGGGACGGGTCTGTCACTGTATAACTCTGGGGTACGGTAACGGTAGGGATGGGTCTGTCACTGTATAACACCTGGGTACAGTACTGGTGGGGACGGGTCTGTCACTGTAAAACACCGGGGTACGGTACTGGTGGGGATGGGTCTGTCACAGTATAACACTGTGGTACGGTACTGGTGGGGACGGGTCTGTCACTGTATAACACCGGGGTACGGTACCGGTGGGGACGTGCCTGTCACTGTATAACACTGTGGTACGGTACTGGTGGGGATGGGTCTGTCACTGTATAACACCGGGGTACGGTACCGGTGGGGACGTGCCTGTCACTGTATATCACCGGTGTACGGTACCGATGGGGGTTGGGTCTGTCACTGTATAACACCGTGGTACGGTTCTGGTGGGGACGGGTCTGTCACTGTATAACACTGGGGTACGGTACTGGTGGGGATGGGTCTGTCACTGTATAACACCGGGGTACGGTACTGGTGTGGATGGTTCTGTTACTGTGTAACACCGTAGTACGGTACTGGTGGGGACAGGTCTGTCACTGTATAAAACCGGGGTATTGTACCAGTGAGGACGGGTCTCTCACAGTGTAACACTGGGGTACAGTACCGGTGGGGACGGGTCTGTCACTGTATAACTCTGGGGTACGGTAACGGTAGGGACGGTTCTGTCAGTGTATAACACCGGGGTACTGTACTGGTGGGGACGGGTCTGTCACTGTGTAACACTGGGGTACTGTACCGGTGGGGATGGGTCTGTCACTGTGTAACATCGGGGTACTGTACCGGTGGGAATGGGTCTGTCACTGTGTAACACTGGGGTACAGTACTGGTGGGGATGGGTGTGTCACTGTGTAACATCGGGGTACTGTACCGGTGGGGACGGGTCTGTCACTGTGTAACACTGGGGTACAGTACTGGTGGGGATGGGTCTGTCACTGTGTAACACCGGAGTACGGTACCGGTAGGGTCGGGTCTATCACAGTGTTACACTAGGGTAGGGTACCAGGGGACAGGTCTGTCACTGTATAACACCAGGGTACAGTACCGGTGGGGACAGGTCTTTCACTCTATAGCACCGGGGTACGGTACCGGTGAGGACGGGTCTGTCACAGTGTACCACTGGGGTAGAGTACCGGTGGGGACGGGTCTGTCACTGTATAGCACTGTGGTACGGTACCGGTGGGGACGGATCTGTCACTGTGTAACACCGTAGTACGGTACTGGTGGGGACGGGTCTGTCACTGTATAAAACCGGGGTATTGTACCAGTGAGGACGGGTCTGTCACAGTGTTACACTAGGGTAGGGTACCAGGGGACCGGTCTGTCACTGTATAACACCAGGGTACAGTACCGGTGGGGACAGGTCTTTCACTCTATAGCACCGGGGTACGGTACCGGTGAGGACGGGTCTGTCACAGTGTACCACTGGGGTAGAGTACCGGTGGGGACGGGTCTGTCACTGTATAACACCGGGGTACGGTACCGGTGGCGACGGGCCTGTCACTGTATATCACCGGTGTACGGTACCGGTGGGGACGGGTCTTTCACTGTATAACACCGGGGTATGGTACCAGTGAGGACGGGTCTGTCACTGTGTAACACCGGAGTACGGTACCGGTAGGGTCGGGTCTATCACAGTGTTACACTAGGGTAGGGTACCAGGGGACGGGTCTGTCACTGTATAACACCAGGGTACAGTACCGGTGGGGACAGGTCTTTCACTCTATAGCACCGGGGTACGGTACCGGTGAGGACGGGTCTGTCACAGTGTACCACTGGGGTAGAGTACCGGTGGGGACGGGTCTGTCACTGTATAGCACTGTGGTACGGTACCGGTGGGGACGGATCTGTCACTGTGTAACACCGTAGTACGGTACTGGTGGGGACGGGTCTGTCACTGTATAAAACCGGGGTATTGTACCAGTGAGGACGGGTCTGTCACAGTGTTACACTAGGGTAGGGTACCAGGGGACCGGTCTGTCACTGTATAACACCAGGGTACAGTACCGGTGGGGACAGGTCTTTCACTCTATAGCACCGGGGTACGGTACCGGTGAGGACGGGTCTGTCACAGTGTACCACTGGGGTAGAGTACCGGTGGGGACGGGTCTGTCACTGTATAACACCGGGGTACGGTACCGGTGGCGACGGGCCTGTCACTGTATATCACCGGTGTACGGTACCGGTGGGGACGGGTCTTTCACTGTATAACACCGGGGTATGGTACCAGTGAGGACGGGTCTGTCACAGTGTAACACTGGGGTACAGTACCGGTGGGGATGGGTCTGTCACTGTATAACACCGGGCTACGGTACTGGTGTGGATGGTTCTGTTACTGTGTAACACCGTAGTACGGTACTGGTGGGGACGGGTCTGTCACTGTATAAAACCGGGGTATTGTACCAGTGAGGACGGGTCTGTCACAGTGTAACTCTGGGGTACAGTACCGGTGGGGACGGGTCTGTCACTGTATAACACTGGGGTACGGTAACAGTAGGGTCGGGTCTGTCAGTGTATAACACCGGGGTACTGTACTGGTGGGGACGGGTCTGTCACTGTGTAACACTGGGGTACAGTACCGGTGGGGATGGGTCTGTCACTGTGTAACACTGGGGTACAGTACCGGTGGGGATGGGTATGTCACTGTGGAACATCGGGGTACTGTACCGGTGGGAACTGGTCTGTCACTGTGTAACACTGGGGTACAGTACTGGTGGGGATGGGTCTGTCACTGTGTAACATCGGGGTACTGTACCGGTGGGAACGGGTCTGTCACTGTATAACACCAGGGTACAGTACTGGTGGGGACGGGTCTGTCACTGTATAACACCGGGGTACGGTACTGGTGGCGATGGGTCTGTCACAGTATAACAGCATGGTACGGTACTGGTGGGGACGGGTCTGTCACTGTATAACGCCGGGGTACGGAACCGGTGGGGTTGGGTCTCTCACAGTGTAACAGTAGGGTACGGTACCAGGGGACGGGTCTGTCTCTGTGTAACACCAGTGTATAGTCCTGGTGGGGACGGGTCTGTCACTGTATTACACCGTGGTACGGTACTGGTGGGGACGGGTCTGTCACTGTATAACACTGGGGTACGGTACTGGTGGGGATGGGTCTGTCACTGTGCAACATCGGGGTACTGTACCGGTGGGAACGGGTCTGTCACTGTATAACACCTGGGTACAGTACTGGTGGGGACGGGTCTGTCACTGTATAACACCGGGGTACGGTACTGGTGGGGATGGGTCTGTCACAGTATAACACTGTGGTCCGGTACTGGTGGGGACGGGTCTGTCACTGTATAACACCGGGGTACGGTACCGGTGGGGACGTGCCTGTCACTGTATATCACCGGTGTACGGTACCGATGGGGGTTGGTTCTGTCACTGTATAACACCGTGGTACGGTTCTGGTGGGGACGGGTCTGTCACTGTATAACACTGGGATACGGTACTGGTGGGGACGGGTCTGTCACTGTATAACACCGGGGTACGGTACTGGTGTGGATGGTTCTGTTACTGTGTAACACCGTAGTACGGTACTGGTGGGGACGGGTCTGTCACTGTATAAAACCGGGGTATTGTACCAGTGTGGACGGGTCTGTCACAGTGTAACACTGGGGTACAGTACCGGTGGGGACGGGTCTGTCACTGTATAACACTGGGGTACGGTAACGGTAGGGACGGGTCTGTCAGTGTATAACACCGGGGTACTGTACTGGTGGGGCCGGGTCTGTCACTGTGTAACACTGGGGTACAGTGCCGGTGGGGATGGGTCTGTCACTGTATAACATCGGGGTACTGTACCGGTGGGAATGGGTCTGTCACTGTGTAACACTGGGGTACAGTACTGGTGGGGATGGGTCTGTCACTGTGTAACATCGGGGTACTGTACCGGTGGGGACGGGTCTGTCACTGTGTAACACTGGGGTACAGTACTGGTGGGGATGGGTCTGTCACTGTGTAACACCGGAGTACGGTACCGGTAGGGTCGGGTCTATCACAGTGTTACACTAGGGTAGGGTACCAGGGGACGGGTCTGTCACTGTATAACACCAGGGTACAGTACCGGTGGGGACAGGTCTTTCACTCTATAGCACCGGGGTACGGTACCGGTGAGGACGGGTCTGTCACAGTGTACCACTGGGGTAGAGTACCGGTGGGGACGGGTCTGTCACTGTATAGCACTGTGGTACGGTACCGGTGGGGACGGATCTGTCACTGTGTAACACCGTAGTACGGTACTGGTGGGGACGGGTCTGTCACTGTATAAAACCGGGGTATTGTACCAGTGAGGACGGGTCTGTCACAGTGTTACACTAGGGTAGGGTACCAGGGGACCGGTCTGTCACTGTATAACACCAGGGTACAGTACCGGTGGGGACAGGTCTTTCACTCTATAGCACCGGGGTATGGTACTGGTGAGGACGGGTCTGTCACAGTGTAGCACTGGGGTAGAGTACCGGTGGGGACGGGTCTGTCACTGTATAACACCGGGGTACGGTACCGGTGGCGACGGGCCTGTCACTGTATATCACCGGTGTACGGTACCGGTGGGGACGGGTCTTTCACTGTATAACACCGGGGTATGGTACCAGTGAGGACGGGTCTGTCACAGTGTAACACTGGGGTACAGTACCGGTGGGGATGGGTCTGTCACTGTATAACACCGGGCTACGGTACTGGTGTGGATGGTTCTGTTACTGTGTAACACCGTAGTACGGTACTGGTTGGGACGGGTCTGTCACTGTATAAAACCGGGGTATTGTACCAGTGAGGACGGGTCTGTCACAGTGTAACTCTGGGGTACAGTACCGGTGGGGACGGGTCTGTCACTGTATAACACTGGGGTACGGTAACAGTAGGGTCGGGTCTGTCAGTGTATAACACCGGGGTACTGTACTGGTGGGGACGGGTCTGTCACTGTGTAACACTGGGGTACAGTACCGGTGGGGATGGGTCTGTCACTGTGTAACACTGGGGTACAGTACCGGTGGGGATGGGTATGTCACTGTGTAACATCGGGGTACTGTACCGGTGGGAACTGGTCTGTCACTGTGTAACACTGGGGTACAGTACTGGTGGGGATGGGTCTGTCACTGTGTAACATCGGGGTACTGTACCGGTGGGAACGGGTCTGTCACTGTATAACACCAGGGTACAGTACTGGTGGGGACGGGTCTGTCACTGTATAACACCGGGGTACGGTACTGGTGGGGATGGGTCTGTCACAGTATAACACCATGGTACGGTACTGGTGGGGACGGGTCTGTCACTGTATAACACCGGGGTACGGAACCGGTGGGGTTGGGTCTCTCACAGTGTAACAGTAGGGTACGGTACCAGGGGACGGGTCTGTCTCTGTGTAACACCAGTGTCTAGTACTGGTGGGGACGGGTCTGTCACTGTATTACACCGTGGTACGGTACTGGTGGGGACGGGTCTGTCACTGTATAACACTGGGGTACGGTATTGGTGGGGATGGGTCTGTCACTGTGTAACATCGGGGTACTGTACCGGTGGGAACGGGTCTGTCACTGTATAACACCAGGGTACAGTACTGGTGGGGACGGGTCTGTCACTGTATAACACCGGGGTACGGTACTGGTGGCGATGGGTCTGTCACAGTATAACAGCATGGTACGGTACTGGTGGGGACGGGTCTGTCACTGTATAACGCCGGGGTACGGAACCGGTGGGGTTGGGTCTCTCACAGTGTAACAGTAGGGTACGGTACCAGGGGACGGGTCTGTCTCTGTGTAACACCAGTGTATAGTCCTGGTGGGGACGGGTCTGTCACTGTATTACACCGTGGTACGGTACTGGTGGGGACGGGTCTGTGACTGTATAACACTGGGGTACGGTACTGGTGGGGATGGGTCTGTCACTGTGCAACATCGGGGTACTGTACCGGTGGGAACGGGTCTGTCACTGTATAACACCTGGGTACAGTACTGGTGGGGACGGGTCTGTCACTGTATAACACCGGGGTACGGTACTGGTGGGGATGGGTCTGTCACAGTATAACACTGTGGTCCGGTACTGGTGGGGACGGGTCTGTCACTGTATAACACCGGGGTACGGTACCGGTGGGGACGTGCCTGTCACTGTATATCACCGGTGTACGGTACCGATGGGGGTTGGTTCTGTCACTGTATAACACCGTGGTACGGTTCTGGTGGGGACGGGTCTGTCACTGTATAACACTGGGATACGGTACTGGTGGGGACGGGTCTGTCACTGTATAACACCGGGGTACGGTACTGGTGTGGATGGTTCTGTTACTGTGTAACACCGTAGTACGGTACTGGTGGGGACGGGTCTGTCACTGTATAAAACCGGGGTATTGTACCAGTGTGGACGGGTCTGTCACAGTGTAACACTGGGGTACAGTACCGGTGGGGACGGGTCTGTCACTGTATAACACTGGGGTACGGTAACGGTAGGGACGGGTCTGTCAGTGTATAACACCGGGGTACTGTACTGGTGGGGCCGGGTCTGTCACTGTGTAACACTGGGGTACAGTGCCGGTGGGGATGGGTCTGTCACTGTATAACATCGGGGTACTGTACCGGTGGGAATGGGTCTGTCACTGTGTAACACTGGGGTACAGTACTGGTGGGGATGGGTCTGTCACTGTGTAACATCGGGGTACTGTACCGGTGGGGACGGGTCTGTCACTGTGTAACACTGGGTTACAGTACTGGTGGGGATGGGTCTGTCACTGTGTAACACCGGAGTACGGTACCGGTAGGGTCGAGTCTATCACAGTGTAACACTAGGGTAGGGTACCAGGGGACGGGTCTGTCACTGTATAACACCAGGGTACAGTACCGGTGGGGACAGGTCTTTCACTGTATAGCACCGGGGTATGGAACCGGTGGGGTTGGGTCTCTCACAGTGTAACAGTAGGGTACGGTACCAGGGGACGGGTCTGTCTCTGTGTAACACCAGTGTATAGTACTGGTGGGGACGGGTCTGTCACTGTATTACACCGTGGTACGGTACTGGTGGGGACGGGTCTGTCACTGTATAACACTGGGGTACGGTACTGGTGGGGATGGGTCTGTCACTGTGTAACATTGGGGTACTGTACCGGTGGGAACGGGTCTGTCACTGTATAACACCTGGGTACAGTACTGGTGGGGACGTGTCTGTCACTGTATAACACCGGGGTACGGTACTGGTGGGGATGGGTCTGTCACAGTATAAAACTGTGGTCCGATGCTGGTGGGGACGGGTCTGTCACTGTATAACACCGGGGTACGGTACCGGTGGGGACGTGCCTGTCACTGTATATCACCGGTGTACGGTACCGATGGGGGTTGGGTCTGTCACTGTATAACACCGTGGTACGGTTCTGGTGGGGACGGGTCTGTCACTGTATAACACTGGGGTACGGTACTGGTGGGGACGGGTCTGTCACTGTATAACACCGGGGTACGGTACTGGTGTGGATGGTTCTGTTACTGTGTAACACCGTAGTACGGTACTGGTGGGGACGGGACTGTCACTGTATAAAACCGGGGTATTGTACCAGTGTGGACGGGTCTGTCACAGTGTAACACTGGGGTACAGTACCGGTGGGGACGGGTCTGTCACTTTATAACACTGGGGTACGGTAACAGTAGGGACGGGTCTGTCAGTGTATAACACCGGGGTACTGTACTGGTGGGGCCGGGTCTGTCACTGTGTAACACTGGGGTACAGTGCCGGTGGGGATGGGTCTGTCACTGTATAACATCGGGGTACTGTACCGGTGGGAATGGGTCTGTCACTGTGTAACACTGGGGTACAGTACTGGTGGGGATGGGTCTGTCACTGTGTAACATCGGGGTACTGTACCGGTGGGGACGGGTCTGTCACTGTGTAACACTGGGTTACAGTACTGGTGGGGATGGGTCTGTCACTGTGTAACACCGGAGTACGGTACCGGTAGGGTCGAGTCTATCACAGTGTAACACTAGGGTAGGGTACCAGGGGACGGGTCTGTCACTGTATAACACCAGGGTACAGTACCGGTGGGGACAGGTCTTTCACTCTATAGCACCGGGGTACGGTACCGGTGAGGACGGGTCTGTCACAGTGTACCACTGGGGTAGAGTACCGGTGGGGACGGGTCTGTCACTGTATAACACTGTGGTACGGTACCGGTGGGGACGGGACTGTCACTGTATAACACTGGGGTACAGTAACGGTGGGGACGGGTCTGTCACTGTATAACACTGGGGCTACTGTACCGGTGTGGACGGGTCTGTCACTGTATAACACTGGGGTATGGTACCGGTGGGGACAGGTCTGTCAGTATGTAACACCGTGGTACAGTACCGGTGGGGACGGGTCTGTCAGTGTATAACACCGGGGTACTGTACTGGTGGGGACCGGTCTGTCACTGTGTAACACCTGGGTACGGTACCGGTGGGGTCGGGTCTATCACAGTGTAACACCGGGGTACAG